>NC_141151.1:55558630-55866630 GCF_053477565.2 Lygodium microphyllum
GATGCACCATGCCAACAAGCACCAGTCCCACCAACCCAACAGGCGTCAGAGGGTCCCTGTTATGTGACGTTCCTGGATGTGTCATCTTCAGAAGAGGAGTCTTCAAGCCAAGAGGTAATTAGTTTTGAAACCAAACCCGAAACAGCTCTTATCCCATTCCAACGTCTTAAAGAGCAACCTAAGTCTCCACCAAAAGAAGAAGTGGGTTCTAGTGGGACATCAGACAAGGACACCACTCCCTTGAAGGAGTCGGATCTGTATCCAGAAGCGGTCCGCGGGACCTTCATTCGTGAAGTAGAAGGTGAAAGGCAGTTAACCTTTGTGGATGCAGAAGGCACTGAACGCCACTTGAAGGTAGGTAGAAGTCTCCCAGAAGAGGAGTTGTCAACCTTGTACAACTTGTTGAAAGAAAATTTGGACGTGTTTGCATGGTCTTACAAAGACCTAAAGGGGATTGATCCCACAATATGTCAACATCATATTGACTTGGAGCCTGATGCCAAGCCAGTACGGCAACGACAGAGGCGAATGAACCCGAATTATTCCACATTGGTGAAAGCGGAGCTGCTGAAGCTTCTGGAAGCCGAGTTCATCTATCCAGTGGCAAATAGTGAATGGGTTTCACCCATCGTGGTTGTACCCAAGAAGAATGGCAAATTGCGAATATGTGTGGATTTCCGAAAGCTTAATTCCAAAACAAAGAAGGATCACTTTCCTATCCCTTTCACAGACCAACTGTTGGACACAGTGGCAGGACATGAACTTTATTCTCTTCTGGATGGATTCATCGGATATAACCAAGTCCAAATCGCAGAAGAAGACCAATCCAAAACAACCTTCACCACAGAATGGGGGACCTACGCTTACTGAGTGATGCCATTTGGACTCTGCAATGCCCCTGCTACTTTCCAACGAGTCATGATGGCTGCATTTCAAAATCATCTACACGACTTTATCGAAGTATATTTGGATGACTTCTGTGTCTATAGTTTGATCAGTGAACACTGGGGACATTTGGAGCAATGCTTTGATCGATGCCGGGAGTATGGGATTTCCCTCAACCCCGACAAATGCATCTTTGGGGTTTCTTCTGGAGTTCTGTTGGGCCACATTGTCTCTGCACAAGGAATATCGACAGACCCTGCAAAGATTGAAAAGATCGCAGCTCTGGCAGCACCCACCAACCTCAAACAGTTGAGGGGATTCCTAGGCCATGTGGGTTACTACAGAAGGTTTATAGCCCATTTTGCGACAAAGGCAACTTCCTTGCACAAGCTTCTGAGGAAAGATGCAGAGTTTACTTGGACAGAAGAATGTGACAAAGCCTTCCACATTCTGAAGCAGTGTCTAATTGAGGCACCCATTCTGCAACCTCCTGATTGGACGAAAGAGTTCCATGTACACACTGATGCATCAATTGAAGGTTTAGGTGCTGTCCTCTGCCAAAAGGGCTCCTCGAAGTTGGATCAACCGATCTATTATGCAAGCCGAAAAGTCACTGATAGGGAACGGAACTATACAGTGACAGAGCTGGAGTGCTTGGCAATGGTGTTTGCCCTGGAGAAGTTCCACCACTACCTCCTATCCACCCACTTTAAATTTTATGTGGATCATGAGGCCCTATCCTTCCTGATGAACAAAGCGGATGTGAAAGGATGAATGATGAGATGGCTCCTTTTATTCCAGGAGTTTGACTTTGAGGTGATTACTAAGCCTGGTCGTTCCCATGTTCTGGCTGATCATCTGTCGCGTATCCCACAAACTGCAGACGAGGAGCAGGATGATCCAGACCTCCCTGATGCTTCCCTATTCTTGGTAGAAACTGTAACTCCCTGGTATGCAGACATTGCCAATCTGCTGGCAACCCAACAGTACCCTCCTGGTATTTCTAGTCGGGAAAGGAAGAAGCTTATGCTGGAATCAGCCCCCTACAACCTGCTAGGTGGTGCACTGTACAAGAAAGGCAAAGATGAAGTGCTCAGAAGATGTGTTGCAGGAGAGGAGATTGGGATTGTTATGAAAGCTTGCCACGACGAGCCATGCGGAGGTCACTTTGCAGGAGAAGCTACAGCCAGGAAGGCTCTGCTAGCAGGATATTGGTGGCCTACCATTCATAAAGATTCCTATGATTACTGTAAAAGATGTGATGCTTGTCAAAGAATGGGGAAACCCACCAAGACAAGTGCCATGCCACTACAACCTATCCTTCCTTTGAAGCCGTTTGAGAAGTGGGGCATCGACTTCGTCGGTCCCATCGATCCTCCTACCAGAAGGAAACAGAACCGATACATCCTCGTATGTACGGATTATGTCACAAAGTGGTGTGAAGCTAAAGCCCTAAAGCGGGACGATGGTAACAGCGTGGCCCTGTTCATGTATGAGAATATCATCACCCGTTTTGGCAGTCCCTTAGAGCTGGTAAGTGACAGAGGTACTCATTTCCTCAACAAAGTCATGGAGGAGTTGACAGAGTTGTATAAGATCCGCCATCGCAAGTCCACTCCTTATTACCCCAGAGCCAACGGCCAAGTCGAAGTCACCAATCGCATCCTCTGTTCGATTCTGACAAGAACAATTGCCGCACATCGTCGTGATTGGGACGATCGACTTACAGAGGCCCTCTGGGCATACCGAACCTCCCATAAAGCCGCAACAGGACAGACACCCTTCCAGCTGGTGTATGGTACAGAAGTTGTTTTTCCTGTTGAATTGGAACTACCCTCTTTGAGAGTGGCTATCAAAGAGCGTTTGGGGGATGATGATTCACTGCAACGCCGTCTCCTGCATTTGGAATGTTTGGACGAAATTCGCAGGATGGCTCTACAGTGCATGGAAGCCACGCAAGCCCGACGTAAGGCTTACCATGACAGTTTCATCAAGCACAAGGAGTTCAAAGAAGGTGATTTGGTCCTAGCCTATGATTCACGATTTGGTAAGTTTCCTGGCAAGCTTCAACAGCGGTGGATGGGCCCCTATAAGGTACTTGCCGTCAACCCTAATGGTTCTGTCCAAGTGCAGACCGTTGATGCCTCTGATGATCCCTTTCTGATCAATGGATATCGCCTGAAGAAGTACTTCCCTCCTTGGGGATCTTGACAATTACGGTCACTTGATCTTTTCCCTCGTTGGCACGGCACTGTACTTGTTATGATGCTACTTCTGATAGCCGTTCTTCAGCCACTTCTGATGAGGTGGACGCAATCCTCTGTCCCCTTAAACCCCCCTTCCAGCCTTGATCTCTTATCCTCTATTTTCCACCAGCGACAGTGGCGAGGTTGGTCTTAACACATGGTTTTTCTACCATTCCCTTGCTCAATTTGCAGAAAAAAAAAAGAAAAAAAGAAGAAGAAAAAAAAACAAAACATATCGGTTATGGGAGAAAAGGACTTAGGTCCCTGTCATGCCGACCTATTCTTCAAGAAAAGGTGGAAACACCCTCGGGAATAGGAGAAAACAAGAAAAAGAAAAAGAAAAAGAAAAAAAACAAATCTGTTATGAGAGAAAAGGAAGAAATTCCCTGTCATAGTAGGCCTCGTTCCAAGAAAAGGTGGTAAACACCCTTGGGCGGGAAGCTGGCTGTGGAAAATGTGGTAACACCCAGCAGTCCAGAAAGTGGATTCATTGATTGATATCCTTCGGATCCAATTCCGAAGCTGCCTCCCTTGGTACGCTGTGTCCTGGGTCTCTCTGCAAAGTGACTACCTGTCCTCTAGTAGACGACATGTTCCTGTCCAATAAAACGTTCGATTTGGTGGCTACCTCCCTGGGTACGCTTCTTCAACAACTGATGATGCGATCTTCATCGACAAACAATCGAGTGATGTGAGCTTTCATCCTAACCGGATGGGGAGGTGAGTATGGGTTGCCCTTTGTAACTATCAACAGAGAGTGAGACAGAGGGTGGGGCGAGAGACCAGTCTTTTCCCTTCAAATCAAATGAGAGGTGAGAAGTGTGAATGAAGTGTTGCACGCACGGGATGGGCCTCTCAATGCACAAAGCACAATTTGTTTCTGTGCACTGCACCATAAGGCTTCCTGGCCTTCCTTCTCGCACCGTATGCCGACACAGGGCGGGATGCACAGTTGCACCATCAAATGCACACAAGGCATACAATCTTTGCACAAGTGACTGTGAGGATTATATCAATGGGTTTCAGGAAAAGGCTGCCCTCCTGTATCTATCAACAGCGAGTGAGACAGAGGGTGGGATGAGTGTGATTGGAGTTTCTTCAATCAATTACCGAGAGGTGAGATTGAGGGACATTACGATACTTGGAGTCAGGTATGTTCCACTTTCCCTGTGCACCCCCGGGATGGGTCTTTACCGGCAACACAAGACACGTCACCCTGTTCTGTATACTGCACTGTAAGGCTCCCTTGCCTTCCTCCTTGCACTTATGCCAGACGGGTTGGATGCACTAATGCACCATCAACTGTGCACCCTGGCATACTCTTTCTGCACCATTTCCCCCTCGTCGATTTCTCAACTGGGTATGAGATATGGGTTTCAATCATTCTTCCTCGAGTGATATTAGTCATGGGGCGAGTGACTGATCTTTCATTTCAATTGAGTGACTGCGAGTTGAGTGTAGTATCCCTCATCATCGAGGAATTTCCTGCGATTCCTTCGATCAGCTACCTCCCTGGGTGCTGCCGCGTGGTCCCTTCCATGACGGACGTGTGCCGAGAAGATGCCTTGGTACCTCCAGACGCCGACAACAACACTGGACGTGCCATCGACACTCACCCTTACTTTGATCCTCAACAAAATGGGCCAAGTTTTTCTAACCCTACACTTTGGTTTCTTCGTGATCGTCATGTTTTAAGTGTGGGGACGTTAGTGGATGGTCTGTGGAGTGATCCTAGGTCCATGTTGCTCGGTTAACCCTATCCGTTAAGGTCTTAAGTGTGGGGACGCGTCCCTGCGCGTCTATATTGCATACCCCTTTGCATATGCCTCAACCTGTTCATGCATGAATGCCTTGCCTTGTTTTTACCTTCATGGGATCCCTTTCCACCCATCCGGTTATGTTCCACCCACCCTTGGGGCTGTTCCCCTGCAGTTTTCCTTCATTCCCTGATTTTGAGGTCCTGCCATGTGAATGCACCCTACGTTCACCAAAGCCCCCATCCAACCTTATAACCTTGTTCCTCCCTTTGAACTGATCATTTTTCCTTTTTACCTACCCCTGTTCCGGTGCACGGTTTTTGCGTTATTAATTTTTGAAGCATTTTGCGCAATTTAGCCGGTTTTCCATGTGAACGTACTTTTCTTGCTTCGAAACCGTGATCTGATGTCATAGCCCTGCCAACCACTTTCTCTTGATATTTTTCCTTTTTATTCTGCATCATTCCGATACACGGTTTGTCCGTTATTAATTTTCCGGGTTTTTACGACTTTTTTGTGCGTCTTTTTGATAATTTTTCCATGTGAACCTGCCCTGTTTGCATCGGAATTCCAATTTGATTTGACAACCGTGTCCCCTGTGTCTTCCCTCACCTTTTTCCTTTTTCCTCCACCCTTTTTCAACTTTCGGATTTTTACTTATTAATTTTTAAATGAGTTTTTGGGCGTATTTTTGGAGTTTTTCGCATATGAACCCCTCCTATTTCCACCGAAACTGCGGTTTAACATGACACCCCTGTGCCACTCCTTTTTGCGGACATTTTTCCTTCTTACTGTATGTCATTCCGGTGAATGCTTCGTCCGCTATTAATTTCCAATTCCATTTTCGGGTTTGTTTTTTGGGTTTTTCCCATGTGAACGCGTCTTCTCTCCGTCGGAATTATGTTTTGAGGTGATAGGATTGTCGGGCACATCTTTCTGCACAGTTTTCCTTTTTTTTGCACCTCATTCCGCTGCATGGATTTTTCGATATTAATTTTTATCTGCGTTTTTTGGTTCGTTTTTTGTGTTTTTTGCCTGTGACCGCCCTTTCCCCCCCGGGAACCTCTATCCCGTATTTTCCTTGTTTTCCCCCTGTTGTCCTGCCCACTTTTTGTTTTTACGCTACTTCGTTTTGACATCCGGATTGGGAGTTATTAATTTTTCTTTATTTTTACGTGTATTCACGCGCCCGTTTTGCGCGTGAACGCGCCCTTTTTCGATTTTACGCGTCTCCCCGCGCCCCGGTCGTGTCCGTATGACCCGCCCCGTCATCCCAGCGCCATTTCAATCCCGTCATGGCAAATTTTTTTACCCCGATGTGCGCGGGACGGGGGTACGTACCCTTGTCCCTACCCAACCACCCAGCCCGCCCATTGCTCCTGCCCACCCCTTCCCCCCAACTACCCACCCCTTCCCCCCAACCGCCCGACCCCTTCCCTCCAACCCCCTCCCTCTCCCTCTTCTCCCTGCGTTCTGTTCCTACCCTCCTCCTCCATCTCCCTCTTCCATTCCCTCCCTCCCTTTCTTCCTCCTACCCTCCTCCTCCATTCCCTCCCTCCCTTTCTTCCTCCTCCCTCTCCAACCCGTTTCTCTATCTTCCCTCCCTCTCCAATCCGTTTCTCCATCTTCCCCCCTCCTCCTTTTCTCCTCCTTCCTCCCCTCTCCTTCCCCTCCTTCCTCTCCCTCCGTGCCAGCCGTCTGCAGCCACCCTCCTCGCCGCGCCGCCTGCAGCCACCCTCCTCGCCGCAGCGCCTGCAGACACCCTCGTCGCCGTGGCCGCCCCCTTCGTCGAAGCGCCGCCTGCGGACACCCTCTTCATCGCCGCCGTGTGGAGTCGCCGCCGCCGCCGCCACGCTTCCCGGGCCGCCGCCTCCTGCCAGTCGTCGCCGTCGTCTCCTCCTCCAGGTTGCCGCCAGCCCGCCACCTTCCTCCTCCTCCTCCTCACTAACCCTCCTTAGGTTAGTTCTACTAACCTTAGTTACTTAGGTTAACCCTAATTAAGTTAATCTAACCCTACTTAACTTAAACTAACCCTAATGTAGTTAGTCTAACACCCCCCTAGTTACCCTAACCCCACCCACTAACCACCTAACCCTAGTTAGCTACCCCTACCCTAACCCTAGCTAGGTTAGTTCTAACTAACCATAGTCAGGTTAGTTTACTAACCCTAGTTTACTAACCTAACCTGACTAACCTAGTTGACTAACCTAGCTGACTAACCTAGTTGACTAACCTAGTTGACTAACCTAGCCGACTAACCTAGTTGACTAACTTAGCTGACTAACCTAGTTGACTAACCTACCCTGACTAACCTAACCTGACTTGATTTAGTTAGACTACCATGACTTACCCACACTAACCAGACTTAACTGACTTATTCCTACCTGACTTATTTAATTAATATGATTTATGTG
This sequence comes from Lygodium microphyllum, assembly GCF_053477565.2. NCBI lineage: Eukaryota > Viridiplantae > Streptophyta > Polypodiopsida > Schizaeales > Lygodiaceae > Lygodium > Lygodium microphyllum. The sequence continues at coordinate 55,565,933 of NC_141151.1, forward strand.
ATTTAATTAATTACTAACTTAATTTTTCCATAAAAAAATTCAGAAAATTTTTTCAAAATTCCTTTTGCTTTTTGCCAATTTTTTGGGAGTTTGTCCGCTGGCGATTACCTACCCTATAATTTCTGAAAATTAAATATTTCCTAATTTTACCCCTAAATTGCCAATAAATGTAGAAAATTCATTTAAAATAGTAAAAAATTCTAAAAAAAATCTAAAAAATTCTCAGAAATTCCCCTCACCTCCCTTGCTCATTTTTCATTTATTCAACCATAAATAATCACAACTTAACACAAAAAAATAAAAAATAAAAAATAAAAATCAAAATAAACAACCAACACAAACCAAATCCACACATCCGCTAAGGTGTTCTGTTTGTTGTTTCATCAATGATCTTTACTTTTCCTTTACTGGATTCACTTCTTTTGGGAGACTCTTCCGTGCACATTTCTGCATTACATACACACCCCTTCCAAGTATTTATTTTATGTGCTTTATTTATTTTCATTTCTCCCTTAATCACAAATTAATTGTTAAAATGAACTCTTTAATTCACTCACAGTTTCCACGCGCATTCGCGCTCAACACCCACATACTTTTTAATTAAAATAACCCCGCCGTTCACTTAGCACGCGCTACGTGCGCTACAGAGGCACTTTTAATTTTTTTAAATAAAATAAACCAGCCGTCACATGAGCACGCGCTGGCAAAAAAGCGCTCCACATCACCTTAATTTGTAATCAATGAATTTGCATTTAGAGACCCAATCGGGTATCGAAGTCCGGGAATCGAATTAATGCACCGCTTCACCTAATAATTGGTAATTTAATTTATAATAAGGAACCGTCGTTTTCTTGCTAAGGTTTATCACCTAATAGAAATTCACCCATTCTTAATAATTTATTCAAATAAACCCTTCATTAAATTAATTCCCCTTCATTGCACTTAATTTCCCTTTTTAATGAACCGTTTCGTGGGATGGGTATGCGCAGTCATTAGCGTTATTTTCCATGGTCCAGTCTTGGTTTATCAACGATATAGTCTTGATATGTGTCGGATGTGGTATTGTTTTGGTTTCCTGTTTTTGTTACGGTTACGGATACGGTATGCAGTTTTTTTCTTTTGTTGCTTGATACGGGGTTCTGGGTGTTTGTCTGATGCATCGCATGAAGCTTTCGGTCGCATTTGTCTCAAGGTCATGTCAAATTTTTTCTAGGATGTGGTTTGCTTGGGGTTAGTTGGTCGAGTCACGTTTTCTTATTTGGGTGTTCTCTTATCCTTGGTTTCTATTTGTTGCTTTGCAGGCATTCTCCTTGATTGTCTGTGTTTGTGGTGTGTGTAACCATCTGAATGGCGCCTTCTCATGCTCCTCCCCCTATCCAGTACGTCCCATTAGTTAGTAGGGATTACTCTTCCCTACTTACTTTTGAGCCTCTCACGAAGGCGGGACTTGCTGCTTTTGTGGCCACTCCTTTTCCATTGCTTCCAGAGGATCCGTCGTTATGTGATGAGTTCCTGGCCTCTTACAGCAAGAAGACAGGCGTAGTCCAAGGAATGTCTATGCCTTTGACATCTCGAGGCTTAGGGAAGGCTCTGTCTTTACCCTTCAAAGGTGAACCTTTTGTGACCACTCGTCAGCTCTTCTCTAATGAAGAGATTCTCAAGCTGTTGCAGAAGCAGACAAGGGAAATCCTCAATGTTAAGAAGGTGATAAACTCTTCAGGAGTTTCCTTTTCTATGATTACTGATCCCGTATGGAAGACGATCTGTCAATTCCTTCAGGACAGGTTTATGCCTGCCAAAACGCCATCCCATTATTTGTCCAAGGAGCTTTTCACCGCTTCCAGGATGGTGCTGAAAGGAGTTGCTATTGATTGGAGCACTTACCTCCTCACTAAAATGGATCAGCATTTTGTTAAAGTCACCAGGGGTAATGTTACCAATGTTACATATGGATCATATTTGTCTGCCTTCTTGACCTATTCAGGTTTACAGAAGACTGTGCCTCCACCTCCTCCATCAGATCCAATACCTCCTCCTCCACCTTCAGAAGAGTCAGAACCCATTGACATAGAGGATGATGATTCTCCGCCTCCCCTGGTCATCCAGCGCAAACGCTTGAAGAGGGTAGCGGATAAAGCCCCTTCTGTACTTCCCTCAGTGTCTATCCCTGCTACCTCTGGCAGTGAACTCCCTGGGCATCTCACTTGCAATAACCTGTTCAGAGCACATCGCGAAGGCTCTTTGGAGATCTCAGTTCCTTCCCTGAACAGTCTCGTCTTAGGAGATGCCATTCCTTTCCTCTGCAAGGATATTCAAAGTTCCATTGAGTTGTCAGTGACAGCCTGTGTTCAACAGTTGTACGCATCTTTCTATGAGGAGCTCATGCAGTCCAAAGACCAGTTGCATAAGGCAACATCTGAGTTAGCTTCTGCTAAGGATACCCTAGCAGATTTAAGCAAATGGAACAACAAATCCAACTGGTTGCCACCCAAAGTGATGAGATTTCTTCTTTGAAGACCTAGTTACTCGAAGCTCAATCACAAGTTACTAGCCTTTCAGAAGAGAAGGAGAGGATGTCCAGAGAAGCGAAGGAATTCCAAGCTATCTTAGATGACAAACTGTCAGCTTTACAGACTGCTAATGACACAGTGGCCAACCAAGCCTCCCAAATCCAGCAGTTGCAAGATCAGCTTGCAAAGTCCCGCTCTGTTCCTCCAAGCCCTCATGTTCCATTGATTCCTTCTCTTTCACAGCATGACTTGGCTGCTCTTCAGAGACACGCTACTTTGTGCCCTCTATTCCAAGATAAAGTGGAAAGATTGCAGTCCAGAATGGACTTGTTATGGTCTACCTTTGAGCAGTTTCAGGAATATGTCTTACCAGACCATTCTTTCTTTGTCCACTACCACTTACAGAAGTTGGTCTTCTACATGAAGCTTTCCACGATGGATTTACCTTTTCCAGAGGATGGCTGGAGTGGGGCTTGGTCTGCTGAGTTGTTGACAGAGGTCGTCAAAATGGTCTTTGAAGATTCTGTCACGCCAGACACCATGTTGATGTCATACATGTATTATCTCCGAGGAGATTTGTTAATTCCAGATGAGGTAGATATGGCATGGTATGTGGGGGATGTGGTCTTACAGGCTGTTTTGTATGTCAATCATTTGGAGTTGCGCATAGCTGACATGTTTCAGAGTTATTCCTCCAAAGTAGCTGATTGTCATGATAATTCGTGGCATCCCATGATTGATTCGGTGGTCCTAAATCAAAGACAAAACACAGCTCCTACCTTTGCCCAGAGTACTAACCAACTGAGGATGGATCTCTTAACCTATCTTTCCAAACATAATCCGTTTGATGCTATCTTCTTTGATGCCTATCATAGACGATCTCTCTTAGGACCTTCTGTTCCTACCCTCCTCTATTACCAACAAATGGCTCACCGCTATGCTATATATATTTCCCTTTGTCAGTCTAATTCCACCACTATTTTACCCCTTCTTTTCCAACCTTCATCTTTCCCTCAAATTCCTATTTTCACTTATTGTTCCTTTATTGAGGATAGGGTATTTTCCCCTTCTCCACCCTGTCTTTCTCCCTCCATTAATGTACCCTCCACATTTCCTATTTATCAGTTAACACCGTTCCTTAGTGATTCCTTACAAATTTTTGCCACTCCTTCTTTAACCTTTTCTTCCTTTTATGATTTTTCCTATCCTTCCCTACATCCACTTTCCCTTATTCCATTACCCTCTCCTAACACTTCCATATCTCAACCACCTCAGTTGGTTAGTGACTGTGACGGGTTTGATAATCAGATTTCAAGAAGAAGGGGATGGAGTTCGGATGATTGCCTTACAGGACCGCATATTAATTGGCCAGTAATTCCAGGAGAATGGATAGCTTCCAGTCAAGCTTATCAAAATTATGTTCATTTTGCCCAGCAATATTCACAGTCTGCAGATCCCTCAGTGAGATTAACTGCTCACTTTGCTTGGTACCTAGCGTATATGCATAGGCATTCTCATAATGATTCTAAGCCTATTCCAAAGTTGTGCATGAATGTCAATGTTAGCATTGATTTCCAACAACTGGAGATATTGTATTTTCATGCCCTCTGTTTGCCTAGTAGATACCTGGTCCTGTTGGAAAGGATGTGTTGTCTCCAATTTTTTCAAAATCCTCCCAAAAACTTTGTAGATGAATCCTTATCTATGGATCGTTTCCGACAACATCAATCTTTTAAGAGGGATCATCTTCATTGATACCTTTCCAATGTATGGTGAAAGCTTTTTAATGAACAACTCTCTTTTTGAAGGAGTCATTCAGATGGTTGTGTTGTGTATTAGTGTTTGTGTTGTGAGTTTATTTATGTCAAACGAACGTGGTGGTTTCCTATGGGATTTCGTATACGAGCTACGTTTTGGAAAATTGTGGTGATGGGGTCGTGGTTGGAGAGTTGAAGCAAATGCAGATGAAGAAGAAGCAAACTCTTATATCCTTTACAAATTTGTTGTGATTTTTAGTTTGATATGAGGTATTAATGTATAAAGAGTTTTCCTTTCTTTGTATTTTTATATCAGAAACATGTTATAAGTTGGGGTCGTGGTGGATGGAATGTTCCACTTTCCCTGTGCACCCCCGGGATGGGTCTTTACCGGCAACACAAGACACGTCACCCTGTTCTGTACACTGCACTGTAAGGCTCCCTTGCCTTCCTCCTTGCACTTATGCCAGACGGGTTGGATGCACTAATGCACCATCAACTGTGCACCCTGGCATACTCTTTCTGCTTTGCACATGTGATGGCAGCAACTTCCAATTCCACTAAATTGGAGGTAGGCTCTTGGGCCTTGGCCGGACTATCAGTAGCACTGTTTTTCACTGGGGCTGGGCTTGGACAATCTTTTGCAGTGTGGCCTTCTCCTTTGCATCGACTGCATAAGGGCTTGTAATCCACTGACCTTCTAGGATTTGGACAATTTGGTGAAATGTGTCCCTTTTCTCCGCATCTGTAACACTCCACTTCTGATCTCTGACCACCGCCAGACTGTCTTCCTCTGTAACTTTGAGAGGGAAATCTTCTGGGTCTGAAATTAGGACCAAACTCTCTAGGCTTGGGTCCAATATCCTGTGTTGTCATTTTGGATTCCAGCAGGTTGAATCTTGCGTCTTCTTCCTTCCTTCTCCTATCATGCATCTCCTTCAGAGAGCAAATGTCCTTTGTATGGTTCTTCCGCAAACAGTAGGAACAGAAGGCTCCAGGGATGGTTGGTTTTTGTGTACATTCAGTGGCTAAATGGCCTGCTTAATGACACTTACCACACCAAGTATTTGACCGCATCACATCTCTTCCTGCTCCTGCAACGTTGGATATGCTAGCGGTGTTCACTTTCAAAGTCTGTAGTTGCTCTGTAATCACATCCATCAACTCCTTTTTGATGTTTGCAACTGAGTTGGATAAATAATCCTTCAAGCTTTCTCCCCCGGAGGCACTGGCAAGAGGGTTTTGAGAAGTCTCTGTAATCACTGCATAAACGGGTTGGGCTGGTACAGAGGGGTCTCTGTTCTGGCTCTGATTTAGTACTCCTGTTTGAACTGTTGGCTGTTGGCTCCAGTTGGTAGGATTCCACTGTTGCTACTGATTTGTCATTGAGGAAATTGGTTGGGACCATTGTTGTTGTGGGTGAACCACCATTTGAGGCATGGATTGTGGCCACTGTGGATTTGGTGCACTGTACTGTGATACTGGGGGCATTTGTTGGTAGGGATAGGGAACAGTCCCTGGAACTGCATTTGGTGGATACATCATTCCTGACATCAGAGGAGGTAGGACTCCTCTTCCTGTATTCATCGCTAATCTAGCTTCCACTTCATCGTACAGTCTTGCTCCTTCCGTTGCAGCTTGCAGGGTGGCTGGTCTTTGCAGCTCCACAAACTTACGGACTTCTGGTTGTAATCCTCTGAGAAACACCCCCTTCTGAATGCCATCATCTAGATTATGGTTAGTCCATCTCTTCAAGATGGATTCCATTCGTGAGACATAAGCTTCCACTCTTTCTCCAGAAGACTGACTAAAAACATGGAGCCCCAAGAGGAACACCAAGGAAAAGGGAATTCTCTTGCAAGAAAATCTATCTTGTAACATCAACAAGCTTGTTTATCATGTTTCATATGATCACAATGGAGAAAAGAACACCAGGCATAACAAATCTTCATACAGCATCATGTAGATCTCCCACGGTTTTGATAGAATCAACCATATTCTTCAATATCTTCACAAATCCATCAATAGAACAAAGAAAGCAAAGAAGTACACCATCTTTGAATGGAAATACATCACATAGTATTCATCTTCAATATCTTCATAGTCTTCTCTCTCAATCTCTCATATACAATCACTTTGTTCTTGTAGAATTGGCTATCTCTGACTCTCTCTCTCTCTCTCCATCAATAATACATCATATCCTCACTACAATCTCTCAAAATCACTCTCAATAATCCTTCTTAGGTCGTGGATACCCCTCCCAAGAGGTATGTCTGATATGAAGAGTCACCAGAGCCACTACAGTGTCCTTTCATAGCTCACTACTGTCACTTCACTCTAGTCTTCACTTGAATCTTCAGCAGCTACTTCTTCCACTTCCTTCAGCTCTTTTGCACTTGTATTCACCTCTTTCCAAGGCTAGAAAACTCTCCCAAAGTCACACATACATTTCACAGAACACTTACAGAAGCATACAGAACAGTCTACAAAACAATACCAGAACAGCTACAGTACAGAACAGAAACAGAAGCTCTACAGAAGACCTACAGAAGGTTACAGAAGGTCATCAAAACTACATAACTTATTCTCAAACCATTCCAAACTCTCACAAACCATTCAATAAGCTTTCACAAGATCTCATTCTTCATCAATCAATATTCTATTCCTCCTTACAAAAGACAATCAGAACAAAACAGACCAAAACAGAACAAAACAGAAGGTATACAGAACCATTCAGAACCTATCAGAACATCACAGAACCACCAACAAACATCATGATCTTCCAAAACACCATCATTATCATCCAAAACACTCTCAAACCACTTCTAAATCAATCAATCATCTCATAAAATCAACCATTCAGCTCTCAAAAACAACAAAAATCAGCCAAAAAACAAGTCATTTCAACACTCAACACTTCGTGGTCAAAGTCTGTGTCGGTTGTTAAACCTCTTCTTGTTCTTGATCCTTGCAGTCTTCAACTTTTTCATGGCTATCTCAATGTCTTCACGCCTTCTTTCTAACTGTCTAATGCATAGGACCATCAACTCTTCTGTATTCAAACCCTCTTCCCATGGAAGAACACTCCAATTAGCAATGATCTCCTCAATAGGCATGATTGGTTGTTGCCCATACATTAATTTAGCAGGCATATACCATGTAACTGCACTGTGAGTGGTCCTATTAGCCCATAAAGCAAAGGGTAACATTCTTGGCCACTCTTTCATCTTGCCCTTGCATGACTTTGCTAATGCCTTAATGATAGGTTGATGACCCCTTTCACTTTTTCCATTTGCTTCAAGATTATAGGCTGAAGTTAAAGTTAGCTTGATACCCAATCGTGAAAAGAAGTCATGAGCCTCATCTGCATCCAATTCTCCTCGATTAGCAACCACTTTACCAACAAAACCATACCTACAAAAGACTTCTTCCAATAAGAACTTGCAAACTATTTGAGTAGTCATTGTACTAAGAGCTCGACCTTCCACTTGATTTGTCAAGTCTTCTCATGTAAGCACAAGATATCTCATATTCCATAAACTTGTAGGCATAGTAACCAAATCAACTACCCATTTGTAATGCATAGACAATGGATAAGTTGGTTGCATTCCATCCCCATGCTTTACCGTTGTCGCAGCGTGTAGGGTTGAAGGTCACCATAGGGGTTTGGAAATAGAAGAATGTATGGGGTTTCAAGAGCTTTTACTCCGAAGATGGTAGAGATAAGAGAAGGGTTGAAGATTTCAAGCCAAGTTCTTGAAGATAAGAGACAACAGGGTGAATGTAGATTTAGGGAGAGGAGTAGACGGAAGAGAAGGGGTTCAAAGAGATTGAAGATATAGAAGAATACTAACAGAGATGAAGCCTGTCAATTTCTTTTAGCATTATGAGAAAATATAACTCTAATAGACAAAAACATGTACAAAATAATACATTTCTATATGTTGCTCGGATTACCAATCTAATGCCTCCATTAGCTTTGAAAGGGGGGTTAAATAGCAGGATACATGACCAAAATTCAATGAGATCATTCCTTCTTCATCTCCCACTTTGGAGTGCTGTTGACTGCCTGAAAACAACGATCGCGCGATTTCGTCAATCTCTCTTTTTACATGAAATCCTCTCAAATTGGCTGAAAGCTACATGCTTTCTTTTACGTGTCATCCTAATCTAGAAGTTGCCTATAGTTTTATGGATTTTTACAAGAGATAATATCTAGAATTTCAAAAATTGGCTAAAAACTTGTCCAAAAAAATCTAATATTTTGAACCATGGACGCTAACACTAATGCCTAAAGTGGCATTGGCTCTCTAGATCTAAAAGGAAGCCACACTCTAGATTTTTTTACACGGTGTACACATAGCGGCACGACACTGTGGAATACATATGACAGACATTGCTTGATTCCACGTAATTCTCCACATCTTTATATGTGATTTGCCACCAATACTTCTCTTTGATCTTGGCAAATGTGCCCAAAACTCCTCTATGTCCAGCCCATAAGCTTTCATGAAACTCCTGCATCACCTGTTGTTGAGAAGCCCTATCTCCCAATACATGTACTAGAGCTCCTCTCTTTTTCTTTGCATGCTTTCATAAATATCAGTCTTTCAAGAAAAATGCATAAGCTTTTCTTTTAATCCTTTTGAATTTAGCTTCAGACCACTTAGCCTTATTTGTCATGAGGTTGAGATATTGGCCTATTTTCAGTCAATCATCCTCGTACAACTCTTTCAAAAATTTTCTCACAGAAGCATAACACTAATGATGCTTTCTCTCTACTGTCCATCTCTTCTCCATGGCTATTAGCTCTTTTCTTACTGCTAAAATCCACGTTACAATAATTGTACATGTACTAACAACAGCTGCATACTCATTCTCTATTGTCGTAAAGTAGTTTTCACTACCTATCACATCGTCCTCTTCATCTTCCGTCAGCTCCTCTTCATATTCAAATCTTGCTCATTTAACCTGTATCAATGCTTGTAAAACTTCACAATCAAACTATCTTTTTTGTTTCAATATATCAATGATTGCATCATGAAATTCACGCTTTGCGATTCCAAGAACTTTGCCAAGTGTGAATTCCACTCTACTATTGAGTACACGATCTCCCAAGACCTTTTTAAGGTTTGTGGCTGTCTCAAGATCTGATTGTAACCTGTAATCGAGTTGCTTGCCCCCTTTTCTTCCCTTCTTGTTTCTTCTCTTGAGATGCATCCTCCGTAACATGCTCAAGTATGGCTTTTTCAGCCTCTTTCTGATGCTCCATTTTACTTCGTGTTATGCATTTAGATGGGCCTAAAGAGGAAGGACCAGCAGTGTCCTTAGCTCTTCTTCTCTTTTCTTCCACAAGAGCTTCTTAATTATGAATCTCAACCAAATAAGCATAGGCTAAAAATAAATCCACTGGTGCACTCCATCATGTTCTCCCTAGTATACTCTGACTAGCATCAACCAATTCAGACTTTGTTGTTTTGCCTTTTTCTATGCAATCTAATGCTTGCATCCAAATGAGAGATTTTGCTTTAGCCATGCCTCCTTTATGAGCTTCATCAATCCTTTCAATTCTCAACCCATATGTGGCTGCATCTATGGCAACAAATGCTGTCATTGCATCCATATCTTCCAACCTCTTTTGCATGCCACCATTTCCAAATTTTGGCTCTATTGGAAATCCAGTTTCTGCTGCATGTATTTTGCCATCTTTCCAAAAGACCAACCTTTTTGCTTCCGCTTTATGGTAGGCTATACAGTCTCACTTTTCATACTATAAACTGTCACACAAAATGCATCTCCTCTTGTATCCTTCTTTGTATAGTCTTTGGGTTGTTGCCCAAGCCTTCTCTTCTACCTTAACATCCAACTTTTTGACCTTTGCATAGATTTCTGTCAAATTCAGCCTCAATTCATGCATGCATTTGATTAATTCATCCATAGCATCACCTTTAAGGGCCACACCAACAGGTATAGCTAGTTGTTTTGCCATAGCCACATGTGCCTTGGCTGCAATTTTAGCTCCCTTCTGAGCACTGGCAGGTGTGGTGCTTGTATGTACCCCATCTTAATTTCATCCACTCTCACCTTACCAACATATGCACTGCCTTAGTTACATTAGCCCAATCTAATTTCAGCCTCGTTTCAAAAGAGGCATCTTCTAAATGATCAGTCAACTTCTCTTGCAAGACATGATCTGTAGCCTTTAGAAGCAAATCAATAATCTGACTCTCCAATGCTTGATACTCATCGGCATCCAACTGTACATACCGACTTTCAAATTCATGGAGAGTTATAGCAGGCAACCCTTTATTGGGCTTTTCAATCCAATCTGTGAATGTCTTTTTAGTTACCAATTTTGCATCTTCTAAGAAAAACTCTTCTCTCAATGCTTTCCTAAAAGCTGCCCAATTAATATCTCTTCTATGTAACTCATCAATTCAATCATGCAATGCATGCTAGCAAAACAGGAGAAATACCAACTCCACGCATACTGTGGTACCCCATGAAACAACATCTTTTCTTCATACAACAGGATGAAGGTCGAAACATTTTGACCCTTAAACTGCTTCAATTCCTGTCCCACTACTTGCAATGCATTCACAGCTAAGGAATCAATTCTTTTTGCTTCCTAACGAGTTTGCATCTATTGTTGTAACAACAACTGTTGTTGTTATTATTGAATGCTACAATAAAGCAATCATATGCTGTAAAGCATCACCAACACTTGAACCTGCAGAATCCCCCATCTTTACACACGTGCTGCCAACTTTCATGTCGGGTTCACCACTGTCGGAGCGTTTAGGGTCGAAAGTCTACCATAGGGGTAAGAGACATTAGGGTGAAGGGAGATTCAGGGAGGGCAGTAGACAAAAGAGAAGGGGGGCTTTAAAGAAATAGGAGATGTAGAAGAATACTTATAGAGGTGGAGCATGTCAATTTATTTCTACATCTTAAGATGATAAATCTCTTGTAGACCAAAAACATGCATAAAACAATAGCTTTCTTTCTACTACTTAGAATGCCAATCTGATGCCTTCATTGGCTCTCCGAAAGGGAGCTAAAATACCAAGACACCTGGTCAGAATTCTCCCAAATCACTCCTTTTTCTTCTCCTAGTTTGGAGTGATGTTTGCTGCCTGTAAACTGTGATCGCGCGTCGTGCGATTTTGTCAATCCTTCTTTTTACATAAAATCCCCCAAAAATGGCTAAAAGCCACTTACTTTTTTTTTACATGTCATCCTATTATACAAGTTGTCTACAACTTTTGAATATTTACAAGAAATAATATCTAAAATACCAAAAATAGGCTAAACTTGTCCAAAATTCTAGTATTTTTGAACCATCCACATTATGGACACTGACACTAATGACTAATATGGCATTGACTCTCTATATCAATAAGAAAGTTGAATGACAATGCACTCTAGAGTTTTCCACATTGTGTGTGCATGATGGCCCGATAACGTGCCTTAGGATACATTAGTATTTTACCCAAAACTAGCACTTTAAGGGGTTTAAAGAGAGACTATATAATCTACACCATTCAAAGGCTATGCGAAGCTTATCTAGGTATTCTACCCAACTAGAGTGTATGCATAGGTTGTCAATGGATACCTCTAGTTCTTGCCTAAGCATATCCTTGAAGATGGCATATATTAGATGTTGAAAGGTGTCAGCTGCATTAGTCAGTCCAAATGGTATAACTATGTAAGCAAATATGCCCCATTCCAAGGCAAATGCCATCTTGTGTCTATCATCAGGGTGCACTTGAACTTGGTTATAGCCCAAGAAGCCATCCAAGAAACTATAGGCTTCTTTTACTGCTACTCTCTCAAGCATGAGTCCCGTGTAGGGAAATGGATAATTGTCTCTCTTAGTTGTGGCATTGACTTTTTTGTAGTTTATGCACACTTGGATTTTCTCGTTCTTTTTTAGGACAATCATAATGGGTGATATCCAGCATGTGTGCTCAATCTCATATATGAATATGGCCTTCAATATTTTATCAATCTCTTCCTTAATGGCATGAGCATGCTTTGGATTCATCACGTAAGGTTGCTACTTTACCAGTGTTGCATCAGGAGTCATTGGAATGTTATGCATTACGACTCTCGAATTGACTCCTTTGAGTTCATCTAAGGACTAGGCAAATACGTCTATGTACTCTTGCAAGAGAGCTACGAGATTAGGCTCCTCTTGCTCAATCAGGTCGTTAGTTATAAACATGGGTCGAGGCTTCTCCCCTTCCCCTACTAAGTTGACTTCCTTGACTTTGGCAGCAGGCCCTTCTATCAGTTCACTGGAGTGTCCCTGCCTCTTCGCTCCCAACAAGTTCACTACCCTATCTCCCTTCTTGAATTTAGTGAAGTGTTTTGGTAGGTCCTGGGTTTTCCTTTATTCTTTGGCCTCTGACCCCTTTGGTTGTCCTCTCTTTTTCTCCTTCAACCATCTTCGCCTTAGATGGATTGGCAAGTGCCCCTTGGTGTGTCTAGTTTTAGGTGGTCATGGTATCTCTAGATCTCTCTCAAAACTTACTTTTGATTCTAAGTTAAACTCACAACCCTCACCAGAGGAGGGAGTCTCCCTTGGTGGTAGTCGCAACTTTGAGGCTGATTTTGTTCTAAAGAGAGATGTGACACTTGGTTGGACTAGCCCTACTTGCTCATAATCTATCACGCCTAAGTGATCCAACCAAGTGTGATCACATTCAGTTCTTAAGATTCCTCTTTCAATTCTAAAAGCATTGGGTCTCCATGGCTTGGAGTCTAGTTTTATTTGTTCGATCACTCGGTCATCAATGTCGTACTCTATCATCTTGGCCCCTTCTCCACTTTTCTCATTTGAGGAGTAGCAATCCTCACCCTCGTCGTCCAAATTGCTACATTCTAATTGCTTTTCATTGTCTCTAGGTCTCTATTCTCAACCCTCTTTTCATCCGTGATTAGTGCCCAATTGTACATAAGGTTTAGGTCTTGTACCTTGGTCCATTGCCATTTTGTCTCATCCATGAGGTCTGGGAGTGGCTTGAGATTGGTGGCTGGATTATCGGCTAGCTCCCTCATCAAGTACTCAAGAATCCCTTGGAGCTCAAGCCTATTAGAAGGAATATGGAAATGGGCAAGAGTTTGTTGTCTGTTGCTAGGGCTTCTGGACATCACGCAAAGTGGCAGTGAAGGTGGGGTCTTACCTTTTGCTAGCTAGAATGTGGTGGCTTTATGGGACTCATCTACTATCCTTGCAAAGCTTGTTTATAATCCTCTTCTTCATCTGAAAATGGCAAGTCGATGGTGGCCAGCACATGCATCCAATCTCGCTCGTCTTCAGGATAGGGAATATACTTTGTTAATGGCCCATATGAAATCCTAGCTTGTGAGTCTCCCTTCAAGATAGAGGAGATGTCATCCAAGTCGACTGGCGTGGTCTTCTAGGTGTCCATCTTGACTCTAACTACCTCTGACTTGTTACCTGGGAATATAAGGCCGTTACCCTAGTCTTCGATTACTCATGCATTCCCCATCCAGGATTGACCTATTAAAATGTCATAGTCTGCTACCTTCATAACTATGAAGTTCATTGAGAATTGGACACTCACTATTTTCAGGGGGGCCAATCCTTCAATACTCTGAATGGCCTAACTTTCATGCCATTGGCTAGCGTGACATTGAACCTTGCGGTCTCCACCACGGGTGGGTTACCCCATGCCTATAGGATTGCATGGCTAAGCACACCGACTCCCGCTCCTGTGTCTACGATCCCCTTTCTTCTGATGTCTCCTAATTCTAACAATGATAGGATTGCATGCATCTCTATGCCCTCCCAGAAAACATTTACATATAAGGACTTAGGCATTGAATTCAATGTTAGGTTCAGTATCTGTGTGACTATGTCGTGGTCATGCAAATCGTCTGCTCCTCACTCGTTAGATCTCTCTATCCACTGCTTTAACTCTTGCCACAATGAGGAACTTTGCCTAAGTAGATCCCCCATTGGTAGAGTCATAGGAGCCAATATCAATGTTGCAAGCAGGCTACTAGTTGCTTGCCTTTCATTATGCTCTACACTCTTTTGAAATTGCTCTTGGGCAATCTTCTCATCTATGGCACCTAGGCTTTGTCTTTGTAGTATTACATGGTGTGCAAATACTTCTTTAGATTCTATGCGAGTAGGTGAGACAGGTGTCCTCACACTAGAGAAATCATTGATCTCATCTTCTAGGATGGGCTTGGCATCCTTTAGGTGCTCTTGGGCCTCTCTCACCCACTCCTTGACCTTGTCAACCATTTCCAATTCGTGCCTTGGATCACAATATTCCCCAACCTTGGCACTCACTTTCTCCGCTGTCTTAGGAGCAAATGTTTCTGCTTCTGCATATGTGACTTGCTTACCCTTCAGTAGTGTAGTGGCACTATCAATTTTGAGTGTGACTTTTATGTAAAGTGCCCCCCTATCGACTGTTTAGGCACGCTTTTAGTGGTCTATCAAGAGACGATGTAAGCGACACTACTCGAAATTCCCATGGAATGTTACGGGGTTTGTTGCCTAGGGTTTCTCGAGTCCGCCTTGCAACCGAATGTTCGCAACCGAACCCACTAAGATCGACCTGAAATCTAGGATCTTAAGGGCCAAGGTCTCTTGATAGCATTCTAGCATCGAGTTTTCGACATCCTACTTTACACAGAGATACCCAATTTGAAGCAGATCCATACCGCACTTGGTTCAAAGAGAGTGGAAAATGAGAGGGATGCACTGCTCAACCTCTCTGTCCATAGGGCTTAGTCCCATTTCAGTCCCCTAAAATGGCATGAATCGGGTTCTAACCAAACAATACCTAAAGGTCAAATGTCGATAAAACCTTATGAGAAGCCTCCCAGTTCTCTGGGACCACCCTGTCGTAGGACAGACCTGTCAGGGAATTCCGCCCACCCACTTCCCTCAATAGGTGTTATTTAGTTATCTAATTAGGTCCTATCACATTTATGTGTGACATTTAAAATTAGCTTCTTTAATTAAGCCTTTTAGGGAATAGTGTTTGTTTGCGTAATTTATAGCATAGACACGAATACACAGCAAGCAATCCATTGACAAACAAGTTCAAACAAGTTCCTTAACTTATCTTCAAGTTAATATTTGTATCTTGCCCATACAGGAGAAATTATGTATCCCTTCTCCCCAATAGAAGTAGCTAGTCCAAATCACATGGCACCACAAATTCTATCCTTTATCTAGAATAGGATCTCCCAACATGCCGAGACGTTGGGGGCCATGGAGGTCTTCAACTCCATTCTAGACCTAGCAAGGGGTGTCCAGAGCTCCACCTGATCCGCAAGTTGTCTAGGAGTGAAACATCATTCCCGTGGTTGGCCTTTTGACCACTCCACCTTCGGCCCATGAATCATCGAGCAGCGCCCTATTTGGGTTAATGTGCGGTCTGATCATGGAGGTGATCTACCTGTGCAAAATATCCTTCCTTAATTAATCCTGTTAAGAATCAAGCAAAAACAAGGCATTCAGTCCTAATATTATTTTTCCAAGAAAACATTCATTTATTCCCATGGCAACTTGTCATCACAGACCCCTGCCATGCATTTACCATAAATCAGAAGCACTTGGAATAATGATCCAAACAACAAACCAACATCCAGTTGAATGTAAAAGCATTTAGGATGTTGTTTGACCAACCAACAAAACCAATTGTATTCTTCCCAACAATGTAAGAATAGACGTGATAACATTTCCATCGTGTATCTACTCTCCCCCTTGGGATTTAAGAGTGATTCTATGTAAATTTACTTAACACTTATATATACAATTTTTAATGTTGTTCTTTTTTTGCAATTATGCCATTCATAACCCCTACGATTCGTCCTTGTAATTGCTCTATCAACGAATAAGTTCTCGATGATCTATACTCGTGCATCATAGTATGGGACCTAACATATCTCATAGAGAATCAAAGCAAGCATCTATCAATTGGAAATACATTACTTACGACCAGTACCGCAATTGGATTGACAGTGATGCCTTCACCCCCAAAGCTACGCTGCTAGTTGTAGGATTGCCATCCACACACAACATTCTTCGCTTGGGGGCCATCATTCACAAGTAGATTCGAGAGATAAGGAAGGAATGGATTTTGAGATGGAAGAGCGTAAGAGAAGATGGCGAAGATCGGGATAGGGGGAATTGAGCTAACTCTCTCCCTTGCAGCCTCTCTCTCTCTCTCTCTCTCTCATAGCCTCTCAGGGTCTCCTTGTCTTTCCTTGTGCCTCCCCATGCCTCATATTTATAGTGAATTAGAGAAGAGGGCTTGTGGTGGTTGAGAAAAATAGCTCTTTGTGGAGGGGATCTTGGAAAAATCAGTGATTCGATGCTCAGATCATAAGTCTGATGATTCCATTGGCTCCAAAAGGAGGTAAAACCCCAAGACACTTGATTAGAAATCTTTTTGATCACTCCTTCTTTCTCTCCCTATTTGAAGTGATGTTTACTGCTTGCAAACTGCGATCGCAACGTGCACGATTTTGCAAATTCCTCTTTTTTTGTATTAAATCTCCAAAACTAACTAAAACATCACTTGTCCTTTTTAAAATGACATCTAGTTCTAGAAATCTTCATATCTTTTTAGATAATATCTAAAATGTGCTAGTTTTTGTCCAAAAATCTAATATTTTTGGACCATCCATACAATAACATTAATACTAGTGATCAATATGGCTCATAAATCTCATTCATGTTGTAACTTTCGTGAAGGGTGGCTATGGTCCTTGTCAATCCGAAAAAATATTAGATTACAACTCTCAAATTTTTAAATATATTGTTAATTAAATAAAAATTGTTAGCTATTAATATGAGTTAGTTTTTACTTTAGCTAGTCTTTAGTTAGTAACCTTACTAACTTATTAATTGAGTAACTAACTTTCGAACTAACCAACTAGCTTTTAATTGCATGGAAATATTACATCCTCCTTCCCTTAGAGAAATCGAGATGTCCTCATCTCGAGAGAACTAGGGGTTTCATTCTGGAACCTGTGGGGTAAGACCCATCATGCATTCGTTGCGACCCTCTCACCATTCATAAGCATGCAGTCTTTAAAATAACAACTTATTGTATTTGATATATCCGAGTTTGGATCACAAGAGAAAAGTTTATCATAGTTACATCTCATTAATATCTTCTAGGTTTGTTTCTAAGTATTTAATAATTTCCTGGTAGGTTTTGGATCACTATCAATCTAGATGCGAAGCTTGTACAACTCATTTCTTGTAAGTTCAAGTTCTCTTTGAGTCTTGTTGGGACAATTGAAGTGGATATGCCAATGTTATGGCACTAGGAGCATCGGTGTTTAGGGTACTTTGGACATTCCCTTTTGAAATGACCTAACTCCTTGCAATAGAAACAACGCGAAACCTTATCACTTGTGGTCACAAGATTCTTGGTTGTCCTTGGTAGGATTTTCTTCTTTAAACCAAAATGCCCTAGGATCCTTTCAGTAGATTAGAGTGGTCCTTCTTAGTTTAGGGCTGAGCTCCAAAGGCTTTGCTTGTAATACTAAAGAATACTTCCAAGCTTCAACATTCTGGTAAGACCCAATCTATATTAGTCGATAAGAAAGAACTTAAGAGAATTCATTTGCAAGTTATAATTGTCATTCCTTGCTAAAGTATCTCTAATCACTTGTAAGTTCTAGGCTTAATATTTACATAACTTGTTTTACTCGGGTTAATTGTAGTTACAAGAGTAAGGTTTATCCCAATACAAGTTGTATTATATGTCGATAAAATTTCTAGGATTTCTAATAATCTTGAAGTAGTGTAGTAGGTTCTAAGTGTTTGTCTTCATATGATTCCTCTATATGTCCAAAGACTGCACTGGTGTAGCTTCGTTTCCTTGGAGGTTCCATATCAGGGCAGTCTACTTGGACATGCCCTAACTCATTGTAGTGAAAACATTGATGGTTGGGACATCTCCTATGGATGTGCCTATCTCTTCGCATGTGTGGCATTTCTTGTCCTGATCTCGGGAATCATATTTGTCACAATTCCCCGATTTAAGTTCTTGGATGATTCGCTTTGCTTGAAGTAATGCATCTTGCAAGTCTATTAGATGCATTGCTTCAAGACGATGGTTCAGAGGAGTGTTGACGCCATGGCAAAACTTGGATACTTGTTGCACAATATCCATAGGTGGTGCGCATTTTAGTAGGGTTACAAACTTTGAGTAGTAGGCTTCCAAGGTTAATTCTAGCTGATTTAGCTTGAAGAATTCATTCATCATCAAAGTCTGGTATGTTGGTGGAAGGTATCGTCCACGTACATCATATTTCAGCTGAGCCCAAGTGTGATAGTGGCTTCAAAAATACCTTGATCCTTGCACCATTGCTTGCACCATATCCAAGCGTGGCCAACTAACTTAAGTTTGGCTATCATTGCTTGATTGTTTGGTAGAGGTAGTTCTTGAAGTAGAGAAATAATCATCCATCAACTCAATCCATATCTCTGCCTCGACTACGACGTCTATTTCTTTTCCATCAAACTTGGGTGCCTTAACTTGCTTGAGAAGAAATTTCTTCTCTTGCATGTCAGCATTCGTGGTGGGTGCAGAAGCTACTTGACAATCAAGCCATACCATTTAGGTTATTCTATTTAGGATATGCCTATGAACCTGTTAACCTCAAATCGGAATGGCGGAAAAATAAAGGAATATGCGCAAAAATAACAAAAAAAGAGCAAAGGTGTAGAGGCAGCCTCTAAAACTAAACTGAGGCAAAAAGAGCAATTTTAAAGGAAATGCGCCTTAAAAACTCTAAAAACTCTTATAAAAGAGCGCCAAGTTCCCTCCTGTGCCACTTGTAAAAGAATAGATGGGTATAGGCTTAGGGCATGAAGCAAGAAGAGGAAATTAGAAAAAGGGACCTTGCCACAATGGCCGGTCATGTAACAAGGGATGGGCGCCCATGGGGGTTTTAGGGTTTGTATTTATAAAGTTCAAAAAGTGAATGAAAGCTCATTCTTTGGTGTGTGGCTAACAAGAGTCCTCTCTTCTTCTCTTCTTCTTTTCTTCTTGCTCATGTGTGTGTTCTTGAGGGAGGGAGTGTGAGAGTGTGAGGGAGTGAGTGAGTGTGTGGGAGTGAGGGATCAAGAGGGTGAAGCTCTTCACCATCTCCTCTTCTCTCTTTCTCTCTCTTCTCTTCCCTTCTCTTGCCTTGCACGTGGCTATGGAGAATGGAGCTTGGAGATGGAGGAGGCTTGAGCTAGCATCTAGGATCGTGGAGCTATTGACTTGTGTGAGGGAGGAGGCAACTCATTTCGATATCAAGGTGAGCTCACTACACCCCAAGAGGATCGACAGTGCGTCGACTAGGTGAGAGATAGCCATGAGAGCTCGCTTGGAACACTTGAAGCAATAAGCGGTCCGTGGGTCTTGGCCGTTGAGTGAGAGCTCCCACATTTTGGTTCCATTGCCGGGACCAACGGATTCAAGCTTGAGCCCTCGCACGCCTCATATCAAGCATCCAAGTAAGGGATTCATCCCCGAACTGGAGCTTGAGGTAGGTAGGAAGTTTGGGTTTTTGATCTTCAAAACAAGTAAGTATTTTGGGTTATTTTGTTGGTTTGATGATTAGAAAAGATGAAGAAATCATTTCAGTTTTTTGCCTTCGATCGTTGTTGCATTTAGAGTAGGTTAGGATTAGGAAACCGGATAGGAAAAGCGTAGGGTTTGCTGCTGTAAAACAAGGTAAAATAGGGCACAAGTCATGCAAAAATGGAAAAAAAAGAATGCTTGGGATGTTAATGTCAGCAAGTGAGCAATTGGGGACATCAAAACCTTACCCGGGAAGGGATTTAAGAGCCAAGGGGACAAAGAAGAGCTCATTTTATGCCTTGACATTGAGAGAGAGTGAGAGAGAGCGAGAGTGCATTTCCAGCATTGATTCGATTAGATCTTGCCATTGAGGAGTTTTTTGCACGATTCATGTATATCAGGACCTCCCTGCTATGTATTTGTTGTGATTTGGAAGGCGGTGTGCTTAGTGATTGTGCGAATCATTAGATTCGATGAAATCATTTTCGATGCGGCCGTCGTCCACATGACTTGGCCCATCCGAGTGTTGGCAATTCTGGGCCGAGTCTCAGAATCAACCCTTGAACCATTCGGCCCACTTGAATATTCGGCCCTCGGCCAACTATACTCGGATGCCTTTCACTCGGCCCATCCGAGTGAAGCATTCGGATCAACTTTAAAATTCGGTCCTCGGCCCTGCCAACTCAGCCCAGCACCACTAGGACAAGTTGACACTCGACCCAGCCGAAATCACCATTCGGCCCTCGACCAATTAGGTCGGTCCACTCGGCCCTCGGCCCACTCGACTCGGACCACTCGGCCACTTGGCCCTCGGCCCATTCAGACTAGTTACCATTCGGCCCTTGGCCCCTGTCCAAGTGACACATTGGGCCCCTGCAACTTGGACGAATAACCCAAAAATGAAAAAGACTGCCAAACGTTGGTCAACAAGCCTATTAGGCCTAAAATGAAGTGAGAGAGTGCGTAAACCGCTTAGACACTTGTTTTCCACCCTCACCTTGAATTTTTGCACTTGAAGTACACTTAAGGATAATTGAAAGTCTGATTGAGCATAAGTGCACACGAAAGAACACACACATTTTGAGTAGAGGTAAATAGAGGATTGGATGCAATAAGTCAAGGAACTCACTCAAATAAACACATCAAGGAACCCACCAGTAGGAGAAGATCCCAAGACGTAGATGGACAACCAAAGTACAGAGTAGGACCAAGCAAGCAGCACTAGAGAAGTGGATCTGACCAGCTTATTCAACCTGATCAACAGCTTGGTGGAGCACGAGAATGCAATCATATCAGAGGAAAGCTCAGATCACACGCCAAACAAGGAACTCGACTTAGGAGTTTTTCCAGAGGCGATTTAGTAGCTAGTAAGCAGCTATGATGCGCACGCTCGGTATGAACATTGCAGCAAAACAAGAGAGGCCATCATAATAGATTTGGAAGAGGAACGAAAGCTAGCCCACAAGGCACTGCAAGGCATAGTGAAATACAACCAAGACCAGCGTGCTAGAAGCTTAAGGCAAAACACAGAATTGTGCGAGGTACAATGGGTGCTGAACCTAGCATGTGGGAATCGGACTCATCACGAGAAAGCCTTGGAAGGAGACTTGACATTGAGTGAGCTTCTCATGAAGCGATTGCTCGACAACATTGTAGAGGAGCAGAGTGTTGCAGCACTAGTGACATCATTACTAACTGGATTAGGAACAACCCAAGGCTCTAAGGGTCAGTCTAGAATCCCAATTGTTGCAAAGCAACTCGACAAGTACCAACCCCACAACGACCCATACAGCTTTGCAGAGCAATTTGAGCAAGTCTACAAGGCCAACGGCCTCACCGACTTGACTTAGCGCTCTCAAGCATTCGGGCTTTGCTTAGGCGACAAGGGTAGGACTTGGTACATGAGTCTAGATGTCGGAGAACGAGCGGACTTTAACGCCCTCAAAAACCTCTTCATCAAGAGATTCTCCAAGCACAGATACTCTGACAATCCGCTAGTGAGACTCATGAATGTCAAGCAAAAAGAGAAAGAGGACATTCGCGACTATGTCACCCATGTGAGGAGCCTCTTCAAGAGAATCCCCGTGGGCGAACGACCTACCGAGAGAGCGGTGTCCACCATATTTATCAGTGGAATACGGAGTGAGGAGCTGTATAAGGCCTTAGCATGCAACTCGAGCTTGCAGCAAGACTCAGTAGCTAGGGTGTTTGAAGAGGCCATTCAAGTGGATGACTAGCTGAAAGAACGGAGCTCCAGGAGCTCAAATTCAGAAGAGACCAGCTCGCGAAGTTTAGAGAGAGTGTCACCCTCTAGTGAACGATCATGTCCAACAGCCCAGGACAAAGGGAAAGCCATGAGACAAACCCAAGACTTGATTGAGGTAAAAATGGAGATAGCCAAACTGCAGGATATGTTGAGACGACCAACGCGCACGCAAGTCCAATGCGTGTACTATGGCGGAAACCACTTGCCGGCCGAGTGTCAAGACCATAGGTTACGACCTTGTGCTAATTGCGATAGATTTGGTCACGACCTTGCGCACTGCAAATTACCAAGAAAACTCCCGTACTCACAGCCCTACGGCCAACCATATCTAGCGAGAAGACCCCAACAATTCTTTGGAAGGGGGGCCCCATTGGCCCTTCCTACACCTAACGATGTTAAACCGGCTATTCCTAGAATGGACATAAACCCTATAGGTATACCAAGACTGCCTGGCCCCTACATGACTCATCCACCAAGTGACGCACCAGTCCACTACGTGGAGGAGCCAAATGAGGAAGAGACTTATGTATAGCCATACATCTCTCATGAGACGAGGGCTACGCAGTCCTTATGGACTATCAACCAGTACCAGTGATGGTGACACAAATGCAATACCGATCAAGCAACGACCATAGATGATGAATCCAAAACACGCTCATGCAATCAAAGAGGAGATTGACAAGCTGATGAAAGCAGGATTCATTTATGAAATCAAGCACACAGACTGGGTGTCGCCTATAGTCACAGTGATGAAGAAGAACGAAAAGATTAGAGTGTGTGTCAATTACAAGAAGGTGAACGCGGCCACTAAGAGAGACAACTCTCCATTGCCATACACAGAGCACATGCTCAAAAGAGTGGTGGGCAAAGAGGCCTACAGCTTCTTGGTGGATGGCTTCTCTGGATACAATCAGGTGCAAGTGCATCTTGTCGAGAGGCATAAGATTTCCTTCACCATCGAGTGGGGCATCTTTGCTTACAGGGTCATGCCCTTTGGGTTGACTAATGCCTGCCCCATCCACCTTTCAACGCCTCATGTTAACCTTATTTAAAGACATGCTTCGCAAGGAATCAAAGGTCTTCGTGGACAACTTGTATATTCACTCGACTTGGTGAGAACACTTAGGCAAACTTCGAGCAGTCTTTGAGCGGTGTCACCTATATCGTCTCTCCCTGAACCCCTTAAAGTGCCAGTTCTGTGTGAAACATGGGTGCATCCTAGGGCACGTGGTGTCAAAGAATAGCATTGCACTGACTTCTCGGAAGTCAAGGTTATTGTTGATCTTCCGCCCCCAATCAACTATAAGGGAGTTCAATGCTTCTTAGGCCATATGGGGTACTATCGACGGTTTGTGCTAAGCTATGCATTGATTGCTAGATCTTTGTACAAGCTGCTGATTATTTTCGAATGGACTGAAGCATGTCAACGAGCGTACGAGGAATTAAAAAAGGCTCTGACTACTGCACTGATCTTACGAGTCCCAAATTGTACCATTACCTTCCACGTACATATTGATGCTTCGAAATTCGTCGTGGGGGCAGTACTGTGCCAACCTAGTGAACACAACCTCAACTATCCATTGAGCTTTGCTAGCAGACAACTCACTGAGTCCTAAATGAACTACTCGACAACTAAGAGAGAAGGCTTAGCCATGGTGTTTGCTGTAAAGAAGTTTCGGCATTATCTTTTGGCTATGCCTTTTACTTTCTTCGTGGACCATCAAGCCTTGCTGTATCTAGTGAACAAACCCTACGCTACAGGATGCATAGCTCGATGGCTCCTTCTGCTTTTAGAATTTGACTTCTCCGTGGTTGTACGAAAGGGAAAGCAATACTACATGGTTGACCACATGTCACGCATTCCCATGGGAGAGGTTGTTGGACAAGGCATTGCCGATGAATTGCTAGACGCCCATCTGTTCAACCTTTCCACAGCGAAAGAGATTTATTCAAGGTTGATCTAACACCATACTATGCAGATGACATTGTCCACGTACTGGAGCATGGACTGCCTGAGCGACCAATAGAAAAGGCCCAACTTAGGCGACTTATCCTCAAAATCCAACCCTATCAATTGATAGCATGCCAACTATATAGGTTAGGGCAAGACGGGTTACTGTGTAGATGCATAGGTGAGCATGAGATGCATGATGTGCTCACAGAGGCGCATAGCGGGATTGCTGGAGGACACTTTAGCGGAGACATGACAATCCGCAAGAGGTGCTACAGTCTCAATTGTGGTGGCCCATACTTTTTCCTAACGCAGCATGATTTGTCAAGCATTGTGACAAGTGTTAGCAAACAAAGGTTCCAATTCACAAGGATCAAATGGAGTTAACCCCAATCATTGCACAATAACCCTTCGAAAAGTGGGGATTCGACTTCATAGGACCCATTAGTCCTGCGACATAGTATTCGTAGGCCAAATATATCATTGTGGCCATGGACTACCTAACGAAATGGGCGGAAGCGAGAGCGACACGAAAAAATGATGCTAGAATGACTGCCAAGTTCTTATGGGAACAAGTGATCTCATAGTTCGGCTGCCCCATCAAACTAGTCAATGACCAGGGCACGCACTTCATCAATGAAGTGATAGTGCATCTTCTATCCACCTTTTTTATCATCCATCGAAAATCCTCTCCATACTAACCTCAAGCAAACGGATAAGCAGAATCCACAAATAAGATCCTTGTAAATGTCATGACCAAAGTAGTCTCTACTTCGCACAACGACTGGGATAACAAGCTGATGCCTCCTTGTGTGGGCTTACTGTACAGCTTATAAAATGACTGTTGGCCAGACTCCCTTTAGGTTAACCTATGGGACCGAGGCAATTCTACCAGTAGAGTTCTTCATTCCTAGCCTGAGAATAGCACTTCAAGAACGATGGGAAGGGAAGGAGGCATGGATGCAACGCTTGGTTGAGCTTGAACGCCTCTTGAAAACGCGCCTTCTGGCCACTCATGCTCTCATATGCGAGAAGGCATGATGCAAGAGCTAGTTTGACAAGCATGTCAAACAACGCGACTTTGAACAAGGCGACTTAGTGCTCCTATACTCAGTTAAAGGATACAAGCAGAAAATGAAATTTAGAGGTCTTGGGCCTTTCAAGGTTCGTGCAATCAGCCGAACCGGCAACGTTGAGCTCGAGACATTGGATGGCGAAGCCATAGGCTTCTTTAATGGCAGTCACATTAAGAAGTACTACCCTCCCACACATCCGTTGCATGAGCCACCAATGTTGGAAGTACGAGTCGCCATAATCATGAAGATTGGTGATGAGGACGAGGAAGCCGTAGAACCCGCATACCTCCACATCACGGTCACTACCAAGCAAACATGTGCTTCAATGACTTGATCGACGAGGGAGCAGACTTCAATGTCTTAACTCACGATCATTGGACCCAACTTGGTAAACCACCACTACAGCCCACTAGTGCCCAATTAAACCCATATGGGAGCCGCTCATACACACTTCTCGGCAAGTGTAGGACCGTAGTTGCTATCGAGTCTAAGACTATACCAATGATCTTTTACGTGTTGCTAAAAACTAAGGGCTCAGGCACAAAGTCGCTGCTAGGGTGAACCTTCAAGAAGCAAACTCACTACAATGTCAATTATGAGTCGCAATGCATCCACCTTGCCATAAGCAACGTCCGTATTGATATAGCCTTTAGCAAGGGCTATGCAACCCCGTTGAATTCCACAAGGCCACCGATAGAAATACATGTAGCTAAGTCTACGGAAGGGGAAAGGGCTAAACCATGATCCACCAAGTCTCATAGGCTGCCGCTCACAGTGGCAAAAGTTAAGCCTAACAAGCCGAGTTTCAATGGAGGCCTAAACAACCGTAACTGCTGCCTAGGAGTAGACGCCCATGTCTTCGTAACATAAGAAACTCTAAACCCAGGAGGCTGAGACACAGTTACAGAAATCAAAGCATGATCAAGCCAAGATGGGTTCCTAAAGCCCTCTTGCACGCGCAAGGCTACAATGAGGGAAATGCATGGCTATGGATCCCTGAGTCCAGAGCGGCCCACGGCATCACTCAAATGCCACCCTTGCGTTTAATCACCCCGAACCCCATGGAACCTCGAAACCAGAAGTCGCAGCATTTTTCGAACCCGCCTCCTACTAGCTCACCCACGCATGAGCTCTAAAGAGTTGAGCAAGACTATCAGCCCAAACCCCAAACAACGTTACCCCCTTCAACCCCTGCTAATGCCGATAAGACTTGCCAAACCCAATCCAAGTGTAGTAGAATATGCAACCTTTGACATGATTGCCATGGGATTGGTACTTGTCTCAAAGGGAGATAATGTTAATAGTGTTTTTTGAAAGCTAAAGCCAAATAAAATTAGAGAAAAGGCAAAGAATAAGTGATGGATTTATTTGATGATGGTTTTTTTAATTGGAAACTTTAGGGTATTATTTTTGGGCACTCGTGTATATCGTATCATCATCCATAGTTATATTCCTTGCACTTGCAATAGTTGTGTGCATACATGGATTTATGACTAGAATAACATAGGATAGGTCCATTTAGGTTAATTCATAAGCATGCTTCAAGGACTAGCCTAGATCCCACAAAGTGGATAGGATGCCCAAAAGAGGACACAAACCGTAATTCATAGTGGTGAAAATCCTAAAATGCGAAAGGGAGGCAAATCCTAAATCATAGTTGTGAAAACCTTAAAATGCAAAAAGGGCACAAACCCTAATTCACATGGATGTAAATCTTAAAACGCAAACAAGTTGCCACTCTAGAGAGGTGACCTAACGCTAACTCAAATTTTTGTCTACATAAGGGTAGGAGGTCTCAGTTGTATTTACTATTTTGGTGCATCTAGGCTCCGAAAGCTCTATTGGTGCAACTATTGAAGCTTTCTATTCTCTTCTTCTACTCTATCATCTTACTTCCATTGTTGAGAGTGACTAAGAGAGGGTAAGGGAGAGGTGTATTGAGCAAGAGATTGAGGGAAGGTGAAGCTCTTCATCAACTTTTTGATATTTTATTATTCTCTATTAGCTTCTCAACTTGTTTGTATGCCTGGTGGTGGATGCAAAGGAGAAATGGCATTGGATCATATTTCTTGGGATGCGGAACTATCTTTGAGCATTCAAGGTTTTAGAGTACAATGCAAAAAGATAAGTTGGTGAGTTTGCTACAACTCGATGCTAGTCTTGTGTTCTTGCTTTCCTAATTTAGAGAGAGGGATGGATGGTTAGTTATAGTAGAGTGTTGAGAGATAAGTTGAGAGATTGTTGCCAAAGAGAGTTGCAACTTTTGAAAGAATAAAATTTCATCCAATGTCTTGACTATTGTGCTTTTAGCTCAATAAAGACAAAAATTCAAAGGAATGCATTATGAGCTTAAAGAGTCTCTTTTTAAGGAATTATACATTTACTAAAACTAGATTGATCTCCCCCGTAGAACATATTGAATGGTGCTCACCAATAGTAATTAGAAAAAAAAGGAATAACCAAATTTGCTTATGTGTTATGGCCATAGCAAAAGAATATAACCTAAAAATAATGTTTATTACAGTCTTTTGTACTTTTGTGTACATGTCATGGCCTTTACTTTGTGTAATATCCCAATATCTTAGCAAAGGAAAATTTCTAAGATCTTTGGTGACATTTCACAAAAGGAGCTTAAGGTATTTATAGATGACCTAGGAGCTACTGCGACTCATGATCTTGATTGCTCATTATACTTTCAAAATGTTTTGAGACATGTCAAGAGTATTGTATTGCACTTAATCCATAGAAATACACATTTGAAGTTCTCTATGGTTTATTTGTTGGGACATGTTGTGAGTGTGTCTTACATTGATGTATAGACCCTTAAAAGGTATTATTGTGGTGATGGTGATCCTACCTACTAGCCCTAGGAAAGCTTACAATATTGTTTTATCAATGGGGTGATATTGAACATTTATTAATGCCTTGGCTAAGCAGTCATTGAAAGTACAATAGGATGAGAAAAGACATAATCTCATCCAATGCCCATCAATCTCCTAAGAAATGCAAAATGTTCCATGAGAGACTTTTAGTGAGCAAATCTATAGGATTTTGGTTAGTTGAGATATTGACAAGCTCAATGGACTTATCCTCAATGACCTCTTAGATAAAGTGATAATACACCTCAATGTGCTTTGCCTTCGCATGGAAAACCGCCAATTGGATAGCACTCATAGAATCTGAATACAATGTAGGGACATACTCACCCCCATTATTAGACCTTATGCATTTCAACCTATACCCAATTTAGTCCTCAACAAAAGCAAGCCAATGTTGAAGGGTAGACAAGACATTCGATTTCTGCTTAATAGGGTAAGCCCAAACCTTATGTGAGTTATCATCAATGAAGATGACAAAGTACTTTGCACCACCTAGCAATGGCTGATAGGGCATGGGACCATATACATCTAAATGAATAAGAGCCAAAGGCTCACCCATGTGCTTCATGCCAGACTTCTTCTACATACTACGTGTCGTCCTACCATATAAACAATGATCACAAGACTCAAAATACTTATAGTCTAGGGATGGAAGATACTGCAAACTTGTAAGCATTTTCATTCCATGGAAAATTGTAGCCACAGCCAAAACATAGTCAATTGATCCAAAAACAAGCAAGGGATAGAGGGTACTAGACTTAACACCATGGGAAATAACAAGTTTCCCACGAGTAATCTTCCATGAGGAATCACCAAAAGAGACAACATGGCTTGCATCATCCAAGGTGTCAATAGAGATAAGGCTCTTTGTGAGAGCCAGTACAGGATGTACATCATGAAGAGTGAACATGTTGCTTGAACCAAATTGCGGCTACGGACATCACAATTTGGATCCATTGTGTTCAAAGTCCCAACCCCCAATAACACAAAAGTTATCATCTTCTTGAACAAGCTAGCTACCCACATACATCTACAAAGCTCAAGACTCTTTTTGCAAAACGTTGTCTTAGTCAAAAGTGGCTTCCTTCCTCATAAGAAACTCCTTCTATCCATTTCTCTTTGATCTTGCTCCACCTTAGTTTTAAATGTTAACATGCATGGGAATATCACCACCAAATACTATGAGTCCAACTTGCAACCCTCCTCTCGCTCTATTAAAGAGAGCCACTTCTCTATGTGATTTCAATCCCTCTCTCCCACATGAAGAAGGAATTCTCATAAAAAAATCATCTAGATCCCTCCCCCTCCAATTCCCCAAGATCTTTCAGTTCAGCTCCCAACACCCTTTGGAATCCTACGGCCTTAAGATCCTTGTACCTCCCGCTGCAGTCCCAACTTGTTGCGTTGTCCCCCTTTCCACAAGCTTCTCTTTTCCATGAGCTTTATCTCCTCGTGCTTAAGTACTTCTTTCTTTTTTGGGGTCTTTGGATAAGGCTCCTCCAAGCCGCTATTCACATCCATCTAGATACACTTACAAGCACTTACATCATAACTCATATGTATACACACTTAAAGCAAGCACCACATATGCCGATCATGCATTCCTAAACTAAAAATCAATACCTTTTGATTATAGCACATACACCCTACATACAATGATAATTCGAACCACCGTAAACATTAGTAGATTAGGCACCAACCACACAATAGACCCTACAAACTAAAACATTAAATGAAAGTAATACTTAAGATACACCTCTAACACAATGAGCCATATTTACTTAGGCTGCAAAAGAGACGATTGCTAACAACACTTATTCCAACAAAGTGTGACAACTAGCTACCATTGATAAGGGGTTCCTAGTGCAACAACTAATGCTTTGGAGGTCAAGAAGATAGCTAGTTGCTACACTAGGAATGCTGTCAATATAATTTGCGTATATGTCGAGAATACATCAGGTCTCTCGCTATGGGAGTGGATAAGAGTAGTAATGGATGGATAGATGTATATGATGTTAGAGAGATTCTTAAGCGAGGATTAATGGTAGTAAGAGATTAGGGAGATTTTTGTATGAGAGCAAAGATGATGATAGAGATTACAAGAGTAGAGGCCAACAAGAGATGAAACAACACACATGCAAGAGATCAGAGACTCAAAGTATCCCAAAACCAATCCTTGATTAAGAAAACCTATTTACAATGATTCTCCACTTCATTGTCTCCTATTTCACTTTGTTACACCCAAAAACTTGCACCAAACACTAGCTTCTACTCTGCCACTCAGACGGCAAATCTGATAGTTTTGTTGGCTCTCAAAAGGGGGGATAAAATTGCAGGACACCTACTCAGAATACTCTTAGATTGCTCCTTCTCTCTCCCCACCATCCGAAGTGTTGTTTGCTACTTGAAAACGGTGATCGCACGCGGTGCAAATTCAAGAGGCCTTCTTTTTGAAATAAAATATTCAAAACTAGTTGAAAAGTAACTTGTTTTTTGCATGACACCATATTCTAGAAGTTTACTACACCTTTTGAGGATATTTGTAAGAAATAATATCCAAAATATCACAAATAGGCTAAAATTATTCAAAAATCATGTAATTTTGAACCATCCATACTATGGACACTAACACTAATGACTAATATGGCATTGACTCTCTAGATTAATAAGAAAGCTAGATGATGATGTATTCGAGGGTTTTTCACATTGTGTCCACGTAGTGGCACGACATCCACCCCCTTTGAACCTGCACATCCTCCGAATGCACCAATGATACATCCACCCAAGTCAGACACCCATATTGTTAACTTTTTGCTCATCATGCACATAAGTGCACATCCCCTTGGATCATAGATCAAAATGATTAGTATTTGTACAACTCTAATACCATATCAAGCACCTACTCCCAGGGTCATTAGGCCTTGGGTACATGTCATATACTAGAGGTTTTTGAATCTCCATATACATGCTATCAATGCACACCTCAACAAATATATGACAACATGCCAGCTCGTTTAGAATCTAGTGCTTGGAAAGGTACTTATACTGACAATTGTATACCACATCAAATATAAACTGAGCCTCACTTGCATCTAACACATGCTAACTATAGAGGAGAGCACAAGCTCAACCACCAAGACCCATAGATCACTTATTATTCAAGCATTTCAAGCGAGCACTAAGGGCTACCTCTCACATAGCGGATGCGCTATCCCTCTCTACAAGTGTAGTGAGTTTACCTTGATGCCCGATTGAGTTGCTTTCTCTCTCAAGCACTCCGATAGCTCCACAATTCGTGATGCAAGCTCAAGCATCCTCAAGCCTCTTCCTCCAAGCTCCATCCTCCATAGCCACATGCAAGACAAGAAAAGAGAAGAGAAGAGAAGAGAAGAAGAAGAGAGGAGATGGTGGAGAGTTTCAACTCCAAGATCCCTCACTTTCACTCCCTCCCTCAAGCACTCACAAGCAAGCAAGAGAAGAGAAGGAGAGAAGAAGAAGAGTGCACTTTGCCACACACCAAAGAATGAGCTCTCATTCATCTTTTGAACTTTATATACAAAGCCCTAAATCCCATTTGGGTGGTCATCCCCTTTTTACATGGCCGGCCATAGCCTAGGCCCTTTTTTCCATTGTTCTCCTATATTCCTAGCTTCCTTCCTACCGCCCATCTATATTTATAATTTGCACATGTCAGAGCCCAGCGCTCTTAAAATAAATTATGGTGCACCTTGCGCTCTTTTACAAAAGTATTGACTTGTGCTTTTTCTTGAGTGCCTCTCCTTGATTTAGGACTTTTTCACACTTCTTGTGTTTCCCGATTTTTCTTGGCGTACCTTCATTCTCCATTCCACTTTTGCCTTGGCTTTGTCTTCTGCTTTAGATTTTTTCGATTTTCCACCTTGTTTGTTTGAGGGTTAACATTACCCCCTCCTACTTGAGTGACAGTCCCATGGCACTTATTGGGGCATGAGTCAGACTCT
This sequence comes from Lygodium microphyllum, assembly GCF_053477565.2. Taxonomy (NCBI): domain Eukaryota; kingdom Viridiplantae; phylum Streptophyta; class Polypodiopsida; order Schizaeales; family Lygodiaceae; genus Lygodium; species Lygodium microphyllum. The sequence goes on from NC_141151.1 coordinate 55,597,936, forward strand.
GTTGCTGGAGTAGCCAAGTAGCTTTTTGAGTTTTTATATGATTCGTGTTGGAAGGTGTGTTGGAGGGATTTATGGAACTATAAGGGCCTTGAGTTTGGACCAAGCCTTGGTCTCGGAGGGATTTATGGAACTGTGAGGCCCTTGAGTTGGAGATGATCCCTTGTCTTGGAGGGATTTATGGACCTATTGGAGGGAGTTTTGGAACTGAAAGGCCCTTGCATTGGAGATGATCCCTTGTCTTGGAGGGATTTATGGACCTGAAAGGCCCTTCAGTTTGGGCTAAGCCCTGGTTGTAGAGAGAGGCTGGTGGGCAAATCTGGCATTGAAATTGAATATTGTGTTGGATGGATCCGTCGCCTGGCCCTCTGTGGTGACCTTCTTATGCATTGTTCAAAATGAGCTTCTTCATTCACTTTTTGATTGGGATTGTTGTGTCCACCCCTTGGTTTGTTGGGTCGACATGGTAGGATGTTTCATAAAATAGGGAGCACATTGCATGGATAATGGGGTCACTGAAGCTAGTGGTGGGGCCTTCGATTGTACCTGGAAAGAAAAGAAAGGTGCATTATGTGTGGGTGTGTGCCATTGTCGTGTGGCTTTGGAGATACCCCTTTAGGTTTAGGCGGACTTGAAGGGTGGTGGTGGAGAGGAATGGATGATTGCAGTGGGTGAAGTGGCTATCATTCATGTCCTCTAGTAAAGCTAAGCAAAATGAAGGCAATAGAGTGGTTCGCATCATTAACTAGCCATCGCACAACTATCTATAGCATTAGGATCAAAATGGAGCACTAGGAGGCCACGCTCCTACGAGGTGGGGTCTTGCCTAAGGAGTATCCTAAGCAATCTAAGGTAATTACAAGTGGTAATAAAGGCGGGGTCAGGGCATGAAGAGAATTGGTTAGTGAATTGGATTAGAGTATCATACAAGTTTTCTAACATGAAGACGAGGGCATCTTCATATGTAATACAACGAGGATTATAAATTACAGGGAAGTCGTAACGACCGTGGACATTGGAGTCAAAATCCACTTCCACGCATAAAGGTTGGGTTGTTTCGCTCGAAGAGTTGAGTGTTGCAAAAGGCCATCCAAGTGTCCAAGTTGGTGTTGCAGACCCTTCTTCTCCATGTAGGTTGGCATTTGTAGCCAGGCACAGACCGTGGTACTTCAAAAACTTTATTTTGCCAAAATTCAATATCTTATGTGGCCCATAATGTGGGGTTTTTCTCTCTCTCCTCCAGCCACCTTTGTCTAAGCCTACTTCCAATGGTAATCACCTCCTCCACCACCTTGATAGGTAACACTCTATGCAGGGTGGTGGGGAATCAAAAGTTGAGGTGCCGAAGGGGCTCCTAGCCATTTCTTGCCTCTCCCAAATTATGAGGTCGATATGGAAGCTTGCTAGAGTGTCATCTGCACATGGTGGGATAAGTGCTTGGGGTGCCCTCACTCCCTTGGCATTCCATTTTCTCCTTGTCTCCTCCACCATTTGCTTCCTTCTTTCTCTTAACGCCGCCTTTCTTTCTACGGAGGTGTCTACGTGTTGTTGCTCTTCAAGCCTCGGGGAAGGAGGCAGTGGGACAAGCTCGTCTTCATGTGGTCCAATTTCAAAGTTCATGTCCACCTCCCCTTGCTGGCTTGGTTCTTGCTGCTCCTCTTCGAGGAACCCGAGTGCATCCACTTCCTGTGAGGTTAGGCCTACCAATAGGAGATAATGGTATTGTTCATCCAGGCTTGGGCTAACTCCACCAGGTTGTGGCAGCATCTGGATTCTGGCCTTCAGTGCCCTACGAGCCATTCCTAGTTTCTTTTTCATCACTTCCATGGACTCTCCCTCCTCTGCTGGGTGATGTCCAATAGGGTTTCTAGGAAGGTGCATTGTTGGGTGTGGAAGCTCACTTGGGCGGCCTCCGCTCTACTTTCGGTAAGTATCTTTTCTTTTTCGACTTGATCGAGGTGACATGCCAAGGCTTTGATCCTTTTTTCGTTTTGAGTGGTCCATTCTTCCACCCTCTTGTTCATGTCTTCAAGGCTTTCCCCCTACCTCTGGTCTAGTACTGTCAGCCTTCATTCTTGATCTTCCATTTCTGCCCTTAGCTTTTGCTACTCTTCCTATGTCAAGATAGCCTCTTGGGTTAGTCTCTCCACCTCGCTTTCATACCTGTGAGCTTTTTCCTCCCTCAGCTCCTCCAGCTCTTCTATGGCTTTAGTAAATTTCTCCATTTGAGCTTGTAGATCTTTGCAGAGTACCACAATCTCTTCATTATGCTGCCATAGGCATCGTGTGGCGTTGGTTTCATTGTTCAAGTGCACCTACCATTCATTTCAACTCATTTACTTCCCTTTGGGCCATGGCCATTTGGCATGTTCTCTCCAACTAGAATGCGGCCATGGTCTCCTTTTTTGCTTCTAGCTCTACTACCGCAGTTCTCTTCTCCTCGTTGGCTCTTTCTAGTTGAGAGAGGAGCTCTGTGATGTACTCATTGTATTCTTTGGGCAGCTTCTCTGTTGCGGGGATGAAGGTTGTAGAGCCTACGACCTTTTGCTTCTTAGGGTCTCACCTCAACTTGGCATTTGCTGCAGCCAATCTTTTGGTCCCTACCAGGGGGGTTCCTTCTCCTGCTCCTTGGCCCATTTTCTTATTTACAAAGTGTTGAACCCAAGCCATTAGGTTGCTGGCATCCACCTGGGTCATAGAACTAGGAGTGGAGATGGCAGTGGTGGTAGGTGGCATTAGGAGGGTAGGAATGGGGGTGATCGGAGCCTTGCCCTTGCCCTCTTGCACTGTAGGTGGCACGAACTCCAGCACATAGGTAGTTGAGCTTGACCCTTCATTTCTAATGGGGCTTGTGGATTCTGGCTCATCATACCTAGATTGCTGCTGCTCAATGGACCTGCACGTGGTGAGGGCCATGTCTTCCTCCTCTTTTTTTCTTAGCTCCTCTTCCTGCTTTTTCTTTCTCTCCTCCTCGACCCATTTGGACTCTGTGTGGGCGCTTTGCAAGTCCACTTTTCTTATTTTCTCCTCTCCTCTTCCTGCTATTCTTGTGCAGTTTTCTTCTTTATCTTCCTAGCCTCTCCCCGGCTAGTTTGTTCTTCTTATTCCTTGCTGTCTTCTCCTTCACTTAGCATCCTTTCACTGGACTGTGCCTCTCATTCCTGGTGGGGTGGTGACATGCTTGGTGTTTTGTCCACCCCTTCTCCTCCTTCTTCCTGCTCCTGTCCCAAAGCTTCCCTGATGATTGCGATGAGGACTCCATGGAATCTGATGGTTGCAGCCTTTGAGGACAAAGCTTTCCTTTTAGCCTTGGTGGTGGGAGATTCTCCTCCAGAGGGCTGCCCTCTCGTTGCCAAGGCCTTTGCTGAGGTCTCAATGGTCTTTCTCACGAACCCGTTGAGGTTGACCTCATCTAGCAACCTTGCTACAACACTCTCTAGTAGGGGGACATTGATGTGGCTCATTATGGAGTTGTATCTTTGGCTAGAAAATAGTGTGTGCACCATCTTGGCTTGGAGTTGGATTTCGGGATCAGGAATATCCACCAAGTTTATGTCATCATTGGTGTGGACTTTTACCTTGTCCATCCCTAGTAAGGCATATACGTCTCTTTTTGGCTTCCTTTCTACCTTGTTTACTAGGCCCAATGCCTTTTCCACTAGCTCAAGGTCAATTCGATTTGCACTTGGCCAGTTTCCTCCCCCTCATGTACAGTTATGGTGCTGTGGTTTCTGTGGAAAGTCCTCAGGAACTCTGCATAGTGGAAGTAGTCCACTCCCTGGCTCACTGCTTCCATGTATTTCTACAGATTGCATTGCTCGATGATCTGCCTTACTGCCCATTCTTCAATAGCCACATCATCAAGGTTGAAGATATGTCAGAATTTGAACTGGTTGAAGGCTCGTGTTTCCACCAAAAGTCCATGTTTTGCTTGTTCTTCCTCTAAAAAAGGCAGTTTGTTAGCCTTTTCTTAGCGTGCCATGATGGGTGCCTATCATGAAGCCATATTCACCATTAGTGGTTTTTCAGAATAAGCAACAGGAAATGACTACATGCTTGTTGAATTGAAATGCTTGCGTGCTGAAGTAGACTTTTCCTCCCCCATTAGTCTATTGATTTTAACTTTTATCGACATTTTCCTTAATCACAAGTTGTTGCATTTTACCCTTGCAATGTGTGCTTTTCCTTTATTGTTTTCTTTATGTGTTTGGTTTGATTCACCTTACCCCTGTTTGGTTTGATTCATCTTACCCCTTCCCCCTTCGCAATGAAGAGAATCCTTCCTAGGATGAAATGGTTAGAGAATGAAAGGCCTTTAGCGCCCAATCTTAGTGTTTTACTTTCGCATGAGCCATGCATAGAAACTCGGATTATATTCTAATTGAGCATAGCTCTCCATATCGAAAGGGTGGATTCCCACATGTGTAATGTAAGTGAGGACATCAAGTAAGAAGTCACTAGAGGCCACTCTGCTAGTAACGTGCAACTCCTCCTCGGTGAGGATGCGATCTAGATAAGGATGTTCTTTAATGTGGTCTTCCATGGTCAATTACGTAGAGAAGTCAACACCCTATATGAAGTTGGAGCAACATAGGTTGGGTCATATTCAGATGCTTTGATTGTATATCATTGTTTAGCATTAGTCATTATTTGGCATCCCTCTAGCTCCAATTGCAATCGTAGAGCATACCATTTCTACAAGAAGGGGGAATTGTTGTCAGCAAGCTGTTACAACTTCTCGATTTCCTAGTTTGTGGCCATGATTGTGCTCTTGCTATATGATGTGATGAGACGCTGCTTGGTTGCTTGTTCCTTGGATACCTCGGTTGCAATTAACTCTGCAGCTACTTCGGAAGCTTTAACGAATATGAATTCCGACTCTTCCCAAGAGTGAGGGAGTGTTCGCACTTCCATTGCTATACGTTCTTCCAAGAGTCCTAGATCTAGTCAGTCATAGCTTTTAGCCAATGTCATGAAAGTAGCATCCAAGAGTCTGAGACATGTAACCAAGTCGTCCCCCGTATTTTTAGCTGAATCTGTGGCCAAGGTTAGAATTGAGCACCGCTCATAAGACGGTCTAAGCCCGACAACTGGTTGAGGTTTGATAGCGCTAGAGAGGTCCTAGCTAATGGTTGTCGCTTGGTTTGCTCATGAGTTTGTCACTTGGCCTTATGTTGGATGGGCGTGCTTGTGGCTGCAGGTGATGTACTACTTCGTGCATTTGAGAGTTGAGGGGGGGCGTCACCAAGACTAGATGTGGTTGATTTGTTAGTAACAAGTTGCAGTTTTGGCCGATATATTGGCTCATGCCCTACTAACCTAGGCTTTAAAAGTTCCATGGATTTAGCGGCTTGAGTCTCTTGTGATTTGAGTGGTTCTGACGGGATGTTTCGTGTGGTCAAGCTTGACGATGGCGTTTGAGTAGTGCCTTTGGATGTTAGGGCTTTAGGTAGCCAAATCCAAATGTTATCCACATAGTAGCCTTGCATATGCAACAAGGCCTTGGGGACCCATTGTGGCTTGACCGTACGCCAATGTTTATAGTTTTGTCTTGGCCTCCTAGGTTTCAGGTGCAGATCCTTAGCCTTGCGAGGCCACGGGTTTCTATTCCTAGGTTGCGCTCTCTGTTTAGGTTCCCATTTGAACCGGGGTTCATGGGCTTCAGTGTTGGTTCTAGTGGGTTTTTGGCCTCGAGACTGGGTAGGTTGTGACAAGTTCCAACCCCCCTCCTAAGACTTGGTGGTGGGTTTCTCTCCCGGTGGCTTTGTGGACTTGGAAAGACTCACATCACCCTTGCTAAAAGCTGTAACTATGCAAACGTTACCCACGGCTAGGTGGATACACTGCGACTCATAGTCGACATGGCAAGAGGCTTGCTTCTTGAAAGTTTGTCCTAACAGCGATTCCGTGCCTGCATTCTTAGAGTTGGGCAACACATAGAAGATTATTGGCATGCTTTAAGACTCGATAGAAACTGCAACCTTGTACTTTCCCAAAAGTGTGTAGGGTTGGCCTCCATAAGGGGTGAGATTAGCAATAGTGGGCTACAACTGCAATTTGCCAATTTGGGTCCAATGGTCATGAGTCAAGATATTAAATCGACTCCCTCATCAATCAATGCGTTGATGGTGCATGTGTGTTTAGTAGTGACTGTCATGCATAGGTAAGCTAGTGGTACTGGTTCCTCATCCTCACCATCCACCTCAATGATAGTGGCTACTCGTACGTGGATGGGGGGTGCTAGCATTGGGGGTTCATGCAATGGGTGCGTGGGAGGGAAATACTTCTTTATGCAGCTGTCATTAGAGAAGCATGTGCCCTCACCCTCTAGGGTTTCCAGTTCAACATTGCCAGTTCGGCTGATGATTCAAACTTTAAAAGGTCCTAGCCCTCGAAACTTTAGCTTTTGCTTATGTCCCTTGATTGAGTACAACAGTACTAAGTCACCCTGTTCAAACCTGCACTACTTGACATGCTTGTCAAACCAGCTTTTGCATCTTGCATTCTCGCATATGAGCGCATGGGTGGCTAGAAGCCAAGTTTCCATCAAGCTCTCGAGTTCAATCAAGCATTCCGTCCATATGTACCGGTACATATGTCAATATGCTTGATACACGAAGAATTCCAAGGGAAGGATTGCCTATGTACCATATGTCAATCTAAAGGGGGTCTGCTGTCCTATCGTTGTCTTAAGCTGTGCGGTAGGCCCACAAGGCCGCCATCAATTTGTTATCCCAATCACTGCGTGAAGTAGAGACGACCTTGGTCAGGACGATCATTAGGATTTTATTTATCGATTCACCTTGATAGTTTGCATGTGGATAATAGGGTGAGGATTTTTTATGGATGATCAGGAAGGAGGACATGAGGTGAGCTATTACTTCGTTGATGAAGTGCGTGCACCTTGGTTGCTAACTAGTTCGATCGGGCAATCGAATTGTGAGATCACTTGCTCCCATAGGAACTTAATGGTGGTCCTAGTGTCATTCTTTCTCGTATCTCGTGCTTCTGCCCATTTGGTTAGATAGTCGGTGGCCACGATGATGTATTTAGCATGTGAATATTGCACCACATGACTAATGGATCCGATGAAGCCAATCCCCCATTTCTCAAAGGGTTGTCGTGTGATAATTGGGGTTAGCTCCTTGCGATCTTTACACATAGAGACTTTAGTTCATTGGCACTCATCACAATGCTTTATGAATTGCGTCGCATCTCGGAAGAGGGTAGGCCACCGCAGCTAGGATTGCAGCACCTTGCGGGCTGTCACATCTCCACTGAAATGTCTTGTAATTCCATCGTGTGCCTCTATTAGTACATCATGCATCTCATGCTCACACATGCATCTGGGCAGCAACCCAACTTGCCCCAGCCTATAAAGTTGGCCAACTATCAACTGATAGGGTTGGATTTTTAGGATAAGCCACCTAAGGCGAGCCTTTTCTATCGGTCGTTCCAATAGTCCATGCTGAAGCACTTGAATTATGTCATCTACCCAATACGGCATCAAGTTAGCTTTTAAAAAAACTTTTTCATTGGATAAGCGGAATAGGTGTGTGTCCACCAGTTCATCCTCAATGCCTTGTCCAGCCACTTCTCATGTAGGGATACGAGACATATGGTCAGCCATGTAATGTTGCTTCCCTTTACGCACCACCACGGAGAAGTCAAATTCCAAAAGTAGGAGCAACCATCTAGCTATGTGTCCTGTAGTGCATGGTTTATTAACCAGATACAACAAGGCTTGATAGTCAACAAAGAAAGTAAAAGGCATAGCCAAAAGATAATGCCAAAATTTCTTCACGGCAAATACCATGGCCAAGCCCTCTCTCTCCATTGTCGAGTAATTCATTTCAGTCTCAGTGAGTTGTTTGCTAGAAAGCTCACTGGCTAATCCAGGTTGTGTTCACTAGGTTGGCACAACACAGCTCCTACAATGAATTTCGAAGCATTGATATGCACATGGAACGTGAGTGTCCAATCTGGGGCTCGTAGTATTAGAGTGGTGGTTAGAGCCTTTTTTAGTTTCTCATATGCACATTGGCACTCTGTAGTCCATTCGAATACAATCAACAGCTTATATAGAGGTCTAGCAATCAATACATAGTTTAACACAAACCGTTGATAGTACCCGGTATGTCCTAAGAAGCGTTGAACATCCTTGTAATTAGTTGGGGGTGGAAGATTGACAATGACCTTGATCTTCGAGAAATCTGTAGCAATGCCATTCCTTGACATCACATGTCCTAGGATACATCCATGCTTCACCCAGAACTAGCATTTCAAGGGGTTCAATGAGAGGCAGTATAGCCAGCATCGTTCAAAGACTGCTCGGAGCCTACGTAAGTGCTCTCGCCAAGCAAAGTGAACGCACAAGTTGTCCACCAAGACTTCTAACTCCTTCCTTAGCATGTCTTTGAATATTGTGCACATCAGTCATTGGAAAGTGGCTGGTGCGTTAGTCAATCCAAAAGGCATGACTATGTACGCAAAGACTTCCCATTCAGTTGCGAATGTTGTCTTATGCCTATCATCAAGATGCACTTGCACCTGATTGTATCCTGAGAATCTATCCAAAAAATTGTAGGCTTCTTTGCTAGCCACTCTCTCTAACATGTGCTCGGTGTACGAAAGTGGGTAACTATCTCTTTTTGTAGCTGCATTTACCTTCTTGTAATTGACACACACTCGAATCTTCCCAATTTTCTTTAGGACAATGACTATGGGCGAGACCCAATTCATGTGTTCAATTTCGTAGATGAATCCTACCCTCATCAATTTGTCAATTTCTTCCTTAGCAGCGTGAGCATGCTTTGGATTCATGGGATATGGTCGCTACTTGGCCGGTGTTGCATCAGGTGTCATGGGTATGTTATGAGTCACCACACTCGTGTCTATCACCTTGAGCTCTTCTAGGGACCAAGCAAAGACATCTACATACTCTCTCAAGAGAGTGATGAGACTTTCTTCGTCTTGCTCAGCCAAGTCATCAGCTATAAAGATAGGTCGTGGGGTCTCCCCTTCCTTGGCCATATCGACCTCCTTAACCTTTGTGGGTCCCTCGATTGGTTCGCTTGCTTGTCCCTGTCGTTTGGTTCCCAACAAGATCACCACCCTATCTCCCTTTTTGAACTTCGTGAATCATTTTGGTAGGTCTTGTGGTTGTCGTTGTTCGTTTGTCTGTGTTTCTTTGCTCAGTTCTTGTCATTCCTCTTTAATCGTCTGTGTCATAGGTGGACGGGTAGATCCCCCTTAGTGTGTCGAGTCTTGGGAGGCTTAGGTATTTTCGAGTCACTATCTGAGCTGACTTTCGACTCGAAATTGAACTCTTGAGGAGGGGCTCTCTCCTGGTGGTCATAGCTCAGAAGGTGAGTCCATTTGCAACAGTGGTGTGCCACTTGGTTGGGTTAGGCCTACTTGCTCATAGTCAATTGAGCCCATGTGCTCCAACCAAGTTTGATTGCAATCCTTGTGTCTAACTCCTTTCCCTACTCTAAGTGCACTCTGCTTACGTGGTCTAGGGTCTACTCATATTTGTTCGATCATATGCCCCCAAGTGTCGTACTCTAGGGTATTGATTTCCTTTTTGCTCTCTTCACTAAAGGAACAATAGTCCTCTTATTCGTCATTTGAGCTATCTTTGTCCGGTTGCTCCTGATTCTCCTGGTTTTGACTATTCCCTTCTTGTTGGTCGAGAAGTAAGGCCCAATTATACTTCAAGTTCAAATCGTGCACCTTGGACCATCTCCATTCAAGCTCATCCAAGAGATCTTGGAGTGGCTTAAGGTTCGTTGTTGGATTTGCCAGTCAACTTGTTGGTTAAGTATCCTAGGATCTCTTGGAGCTCGCATCTATTGCTCGAGACTCGGAATGCAACATGAGTGGGTCTTCCACGTAGACTTCTAGTCATCATGCAGACCGGTATTGAAGGTGTGTTCTTGAGCTTGTCGATTGCCTTGGTGGCTTGTTCGTACTCCTCAGTGTCTGAGAACGGTAGGTTGATGGTGGCAAGAACATGCATCTAGTCTCTCTCGTCCTCAGGGCATGGGATATACTTGGTAAGGGCCCCATGGGATCTCCTAATCTGTCCCTCACCCTTCAACATAGTGGAGATGGCATCTAGATCAACATGCATAGTTTTCTAAATGTCCATCTCTACTCTCACAATCTTCGTTCAATTGCTTAAGAAGATGAGGCCATTGCCCCAATCTTCTATGACACTTGCATTGCGCATCCAGGGTCGGCCTAGCAAGATGTCATAGTCCACTCCCTTCATGACTATGAAGTCAACAGAGAATTGGATCCCTGCAATCTTTATTGGCCAACTTTTTAATGCTCCAAATGGCTTCACCTTCATTCCATTTGCCACGTTAAATCTACCAGACTCTACAAATGGGTTACCCCAAGTTTGGAGTACCGCCTGACTCAGCACACTCACTCCTACCCCCGTGTCCATGATCCCCTTTTCTGGTGGCGTCCTCCAGTGCTAAGACTGGTAGGACTGCATGCTTTTCCATGCCTTCCCAAAAGGCGTTGACATGCAGGGACTTAGGCATGGAGTACAGCGTCAGGCTCGGTATTTGAGTTTCTGCATCATGCTCAGGTAAGTCTGTGACAATTGTCTTATTTGGTTCTTCAACCCACTATTTCAGCTCTAGCCATAGAGTTGGGTGCTACCTAAGCAAGTCGTCTAAGCTTAGAGTTACAAGGGTGGCCACCAGTGTATCGAGGAGGTTGTTAGTCACTTGCCTCTCTCCTAAGTCTGCAGTTATTTGCCAATGGCCTTGACTGGTTTGCTGGCCCGGAGCAATTAAACTTTGTCTAGGCTGCCCAGCTTATGGTTCCATCAGCTCCCTTGATTTTGGTTGTGGGAGAGAAATTGGGGTGCCTATGCTCAACGTCCTTTAAGTGCTCATGGGCCTTCCTCACCCACTCTTTCACCTTCTTGATGGCTTCGAGTTGGCACTTTAGATTGGGGTACTTCTTAACCTTAGCACTTTCCTTCTCAACTATCCGTGGAGTTGACGTTTCTTCCTCAGCATCAATGACTTTCCTTCCAACCTGCAATGTTGTGGCACTTTTAGCATGGCCTCCCCGTCGAGTGTCTCGACACCAAACAACCCCAATGGAATGGATGGCTCGTTTGTTGAACTGGAGGATGGTTTTCGTCTAGGGCAGTCGACAAAGAGATGAGTGATTCCACACTCAGCACATCTTAAATCAGCCTTATCTCTATTTGCTTGCTCTCTCTCGAGGCCACACAAAGAAATATGTCCTAGGTGAGTGCAAGTCCAACACACAATTGGCTCCTGGGCTTGCCCTCCTAGGCCTCTACCTCTCCCTCTTCCCAACACCATCACCGGTATTGGTCAATAGTCTATGAGGATATCATTGCCTTCCTCATCGTATGACACACATGGGTTTACATACAGCTCGTCGTTGCTAGGCTCGTCCACATAGTGGACCGGGGCATCACTTAGTGGATGGGTCACGCAGGGTCCAGGTGGTCTAGGGATACATGTAGGATTGATTTCCATCCTAGGGATGGTAGGTTTAGAGTCATTTGGTGCTGGAAGAGCCAATGTGGCTCCCCTTCCAATGAAATTTGGTGGTCTATTCGTAGGGTGGAGTTGACCGTAAGGCTGTGGGTATGGGAGCCTCTGAAGTAATCGACAATGCATGGTTTCATGGTCGAACCTACCACAATTAGAACAAGGTCATAACCTAGGGTCGTGACACTCAGCTAGCAAGTGGTTCCCGCCACAATGCACACATTGGACATATGAGCGCATTGGTCATCTCATCATCTCCTACAGTTTGGCTATGTCCATCCTAATCTCTACTAGCTCTTATCACGTCTCAGTGCCCTTTCCATTGTCCTGAGTGCTTGAGTCTATTCTCTCACTCAGTGTTGAGGCTCTCTTGGAACTCTTGGCACTAGACTCTTCCTGATTCGAGCCTCTTTCCTTGAGTTGGTCGTTCACTCTAATAGTTTCTTCAAAGATCCTTTCTAGTGCGTCTCGCTACAAGCTTGAGTTGGCGGCCAAGGCTTTGTAGAGCTCCTCGCCCCATATTCCGTTGATGAATACCGTGGATACCACCCTTTCGGTTGGTCTCTCACCCAGGGGAATTCTCTTAAAGAGGCTCCTTACATGGGTCACATAATCTTGAATGTCCTCTCTCTCTTTTTGCTTGACATTCATGAGTCGCACTAACAGGTTATTGGAGTATCCCGGTTCCAAAAATCTCTTAATAAAGAGATTTTTCAGGCCATTGAGATCGGCATGCTCCATAGCATCTAGACTTGTGTACCAGGTTACCCTTGTTCCCTAAGCACAGTCAAAAGGCTTGGGAGCATTGAGTAGGATCAATGAGGCCGTTGGCTTTGCAAACCTGCTCAATTTGCTCCGCAAAGCTGTATGGGTCGTGGGTTGCTTGGTATTTATCCAACTACTTTGCTACCACACGGATTTTTGATTGGCTCCTAGAGCCTTGGTTGACTCCCAACCCTGTTAATAGTGATGTTGCCAATGCTGTGGCACTTTGTTCTGCGGCTGTGTTATCTAGTAGCCATTCGTTAGGAGCTCGCTCAGCTCTCTCCTTCTAGAGCTCTCTCGCTCTCTAACCGATTATTGCCCGCTAAGGCTAGCACTCTTTGGATCTCTCGCATTTCTAAGCTCTGGCATAAGTTCCTAGTTTGCTGATCCTGATTGTACACAGCTAGGCCTTGCAAAGCTCTGCGTGCCAATTTTATTTCCTCCTCTAGGTCTGCCATGATGTCCTCAACTAGTCTGCCGCGATGTTCTAGCCGGATTTGAGCATTGTATTTGTACACTAATAATTGGACAACCTTAGGAAAGTCTCCTAGGTTAAGCTCCTCGTCGCTTCTACGGCCTAAGCTGCCTCCCTCCATGTCTAGGACTTCCCATTCTACCAAGTTGTTGATCAAGTTGATAAGGCCGAGTAGATCCACTTCCGCAGTATTGTCTGTTCTTATGGCATTTAGATCTTTTTTGTCGTGTTCTCTACTTGGTTCTACCTTTTAGGGATTCGATAACCCTTCTATGTCCTTGGATCTTCTCTTATTGGTGGGTTCCTTCAAGTCCTTAGGTCCAGGTGTGTTCCTTATTACTTATAATCAGCCCTCAACTTACCCTCACTCTGTGCGTGGGTGCGCATGTGTGCTCTTTTTTGTGCACTGTGCAAAATCAGGCTTTTAACTTTCCTTAATTGAGCTTCGAGTGGTGGAACTCAAAGTGAGTGAAAAAACAAAGTGCGTGTAGCTCTGGTGCTCTTGTCCACGGGTTGGCTTGACAGGTTCATGTGTTTAGTTCTTGCGATATCTCGTTCGGCTCGTGCTGGGTCAAGTTGGGATCTTGCAATCAGCCCATAACATCAAACACCCTTTCAGACCGTTCGACCACAAACTCTAGGTTTGTAACTGCATGTGAGGCATTCAGTGGGTTCTTCCAGTGCGGATCATGCTTGTCGTTAGCTTGGATTCATCAAATTCTCAGGTTTCCCTTCTCAAACTGTGTCCGATTTTGAAAATCGGACGTCCAACCAGTGTCCAATTCTAGGGATTGGACAGGTTCAGGTCCCTTCAATTGTCACAATCAGATAGGTGTATGTCCGATTGGATAGCTAGAGTTGGTCTGAGTCTTGCAGTCCAATTTTCGTGCGTCTGATTCTGGGAATTAGACGTCTGATTATGGGGTGTCCGATTTGAAGTATGCGATTCTCGTGCATCCGATTTTACAGGTGTCTGATTTTGGAGACTCCGTTATGGGATGTCTGATTTTCGAAATCGAGCAGGGTATGTCCGATTGGATAGGATGGGTTGGTCCGATTCCGCAAATCAGACCGTCCAATTCTAGGAATCAGACTCTGGTAATAATGTCTGATTCCTACGAACGAGTTTCCAGGGATGACGAAAATCACTCAATTCTAACAAATTTGGTTATGAGGGGTCGCAAAACTTCCAAAATGTAAGAATGGACCCTAATGAAGGATTGTGTACGCCTGGAATAGCAAATAAACTCCAAAATACAAATTGGCAAACAAATCAAACCCTCTTGCCCTGTTATGACAGCAGAAACCCCAATGCATGTTTTCCTTCTTTTTCTTTGTTTTTTCCTACCCTAATGCATCCAAATCACAATGCAAATACCTACACTACTCCAACATCCTTTTCCAAATCCCAAAAACCAAAAACTTACTTGCTAAGGAGATTGAATACCTCTTCAAACTCCCTTGCTTCCTACCTATCTACCTCAAGCATCGGTTCGGGGAAAACCCTACTTCTATGCTTGATTTTTTAGCGCGCAATCACTCAAGGCTTGAATCTGTTGGTCCCAGCCAACGAAAGCAAAATGTGGAGGCAAGCACAAGCTCAACCGCCAAGACCCATGGACCACTTATTATTCAAGTGTTTCAAGTGAGTACTAATAGCTACCTCTCACATAGCCGACACGCTATCCCTCTCTACGAGTGTAGTGAGCTTACCTTGATATTGTGTTGCTTCCTCTCTCAAGCACTCCGATAGCTCCACGATTCATGATGCAAGCTCAAGCATCCTCAAGCCTCTTCCTCCAAGCTCCATCCTCCATAGCCACGTGTGAGACAAGAAAAGAGAAGAGAAGAGAAGAAGAAGAGAGGAGATGGTGGAGAGCCTCACCTCCAAGATCCCTCACTTTCACAGGCTCACTCCCTACCTCAAGCACTCACAAGCAAGCAAGAGAAGAGAAGGAGAGAAGAAAAAGAGTCCACTTTGCCACACACCAAAGAATGAGCTTTCATTCATCTTTTGAACTTCATATACAAAGCCCTAAATCCCATTTGGGCGGTCATCCCCTTTTTACATGGCCGGCCCTTTTTTCCTTTGTTCTCCTATCTTCCTAGCTTTATTCCTATCGCCCATCTATGTTTTCAATTTGCACAGGTTAGAGCCCGACACTCTTAAAATAAAGCATGGTGCGCCTTGCGCTCTTTTACAAAAGTATTGACTTGTGCTTTTTCTTGAGCACCTCTCCTTGATTTAGGACTTTTCACCACTTCTTATGTTTCTCAATTTTTCTTGGCATGCCTTCGTTCTCCATTCCGCTTTTGCCTTGGCTTTGTCTTGTGCTTTAGATTTTCTGGATTTCCCACCTTGTTCGTTTGAGGGTTAAGACTAACCATCACCGAAAATAGTGAAGCAACCCACATCTTGAATCATCTTTGAATCGCCTATCAAGGCCTTTGATAAAGCATTTGAAACATTCTCCAGCTATGGAGCATCATACACAATATCCTCTATCTGCATGGCCTCTAGCTCATGAACTGTTTCAAAGGCAACAACTATGTCTTGCAAATTGTGTGCATCCAGTAAGTCACCAATCTCCCTCTAAGTCCCTGCATCAAGTAAAACATGAGCTTTGTAAGCCTCTTCATATGCACTAAGAAAATCTGCATATGCAATGGCTAACTCTTCCACTACATGCTCTTCTAAGGCATCCGTGGTATGACTAGTCAGCACATCAATAGTCTCTACTGCATCCAATCGTACATGAGCCTCATAGGCTTTCTCATAAGCACTCAAAAAATCTATGTATGCATTGTTCTTGTCATCCCCTTTATGCTCATTTGAGACATCTTTTGAATGGGTACTCATAGCATCAAAAGTATTTGCATTAAGATCATTTGTGTGGTGACTTAAAGTATCTATCATAACTGTAGAGACCTCATTAATAAAGGGTAAATCACAACCTCCACACTTTCAGCATAGGCACTCACCGCATCAGTGCTCAACTCCTCAATAAGTGCATTAAAACCATCCATAGCAGGCCATCGCTTAGCCTCGGTAGCAAGTAATGAAGAATGGGCCAAAGCTTGTGCTTCCTCTATACATTTATCCTTCTTTGGATGCATCTACATCCTTAATTCCTCCTCTTTTCACATCTCAAATGCCTTCTTTATCTATCTTCTTGCTTCTTCCTTGCATACATCCTCAAATTTCTTCCACAATCCATTAGTGACATAAGTTACATATCCAATCTCGCTCATCTCTACATTGACATACAACACTTGCTGTATCTTGCGCATACAAAGCATATGTTCATCCTTAGACTCATCCAATTTCATCAAGGACTTATAAGCTTTAAGGAGCATTGGACATATAACCAAAAGTTGCATCCCAGCGGCATCATCTATGTATCTAAGCTCAAGTAGCTCTTGAAGATACTCCATAACCTGCTCTATATCTTGTCCCAAAAGTATATGTGCATCTACATCCATACCTGACTCTTTACCCCAGTCTTCACGTCGAGTTCACCAAAAGGATATCAATATAATATGCATGTATGATGAGAAGACATCGGGTCTTTGGCTATGGGACTAAAAAAGAGTAGTAATGGATGGATAGATGTATATGATATGAGAGAGATTCGTAAGCAAGGATTAATGGTAGTAAGAGATTAGGCAGATTCTTGTATGAGAGCAGAGATGATGATATAGATTACATAGAGTAGGGACTAACGAGAGATGAAACAACACACATGCAAGAGATCAAAGGCTCTAAGTATCCCAAAACTAATCATTGATTAAGAAAACTTGTTTACAATGAGTCTTTCCTTCACCATGTCTTGTTTTACCTCGTTACACCCAAAAACTCATTCCAAATACTAGCTTCTACTCTGGTGCTCAAACGGCAAATCTGATGATTCTGTTGGCTTTGAAAGGGACTCTCCACAAAAAGCTTAGTCTGCTTCATCTCTTTATTATCTTCTTTGATAAGGTTTAAAACGTTAGTAATTTTAAGGCCTTTCACACCTACAACTCCTTGAACCAATTCAACTAATCCATGTTCATAGTTGTCTTTCTCAACAACTGATTTGTCTTAGAGATCTATTTGCACTATTGTCCCAAAGTAATTAGAAGTAAACCATTTATAAGAAGGTTGTTCACATTAGGCTATTCAAACTAGTTTTCTTTTATATTTGTTCACACTAGATTTGAACCAAACATTTGCGAGCCACATTCATATTGCAACTATGTATGAAATCAATCCATCTTAAAGTTAAATCCCTATTCATATACATCTAGTCTTTGAAAAGTCCTTCCTTATTGTATGGAGTTACACACTACCATCTGAGTCATTGGTAAGATCTCTCCATTCCCAATGTTAAAATTTGAAGAAGTGGAAAAAATTCAATGGTAGTGGTTTGCACAATTAGAAGATGAGAACCATGTACCACCTAATGCTGAAAGACCTTTGGAAAATATTTTGAAGAACCCAAGACTCCTAATGACCCAACTTGGAAGAGAGAAAATAATAAAGCACTCAAGATAATAGCATGATGATTGCTAGATGATGTTCTTAGGTTCGAAAGGCAAACGAAGCCTAGGATGAGTTGCATAAAACCTTTGGCTTGCAAGCAAAGAATTAAAAGATGAGTCTTCTAATGGAGTTTTCAAGTTGGGTTTAAACAAGTATGACTCCTTAAATTCAATGATAAATAAATTTAAAATCTTGAAGGTGCAATTGTATGCTATTGGTAAATACATTAAAGAAGATGAAGCCATTGTTGTGCCACTTACTAATAGTGTGGACAAGCCTAACAAAGGTTACAAACATGTAGTAGCAACCTTGAGGAATATGCCAAACATGAGTCTAAATTCAGTGGAAGCCACACTTTATGAGCAAGAAAGCAAAATCAAAGAGAAGACCCAAGAGACTATGTCAAGCCCCATAGCATGTGCACTCTATAGCAAAGAATCTTCAAATATTATTTGTAGGACATGTAGGAAAGCTACAAACAAGGAAAAAGACTATTGGAACAAAGTAAGTCCAACTACAAGAATTGCAACAAATTTGGACACACTAGAGAATGATTGTTGGGATAAAAAAGCCAACTAAATATAAGAATCATTGTCTTATAAACAATGTATTGAAATTCTTTTCTGAATTGTTGTATTGCCTACACTCTTTTTGACATTGCAAGCAAAGGGGGAAGCCTACATCCTTAAGTGCAATTACCTAGAGGGTAAGCTAACATTAAGAAAGAGTTTTAAGATTATGTAGTGCTAGAGGTATTGCTAGAGGCGTAAATAATGTGTGGTTCAAAAACGGCAATGTTGTATTCCATAAGCAAAGGAGAAAGAGAGTGTCCTATCAATGAAGCTACAAAACAATGTACTTGGTTCAAGTTCAATGCAAGCAAGCAATCCATTTAAGCATTTTATTGTCACCTCAATCATGGTCTTTCTTGTTTATGAACCTCCTTGATCCATGTTTCTTAACAAATAAGGTATGACCAAGGTAAACATCTTGAGGTATGGCCCAATTTGCTAATAATAAAGACAATGATGATGATGGTGACAACTACCTCAAATTGGAGAGCACTATGATCAAGAGAAAAGATTGCCTCTTTGTCTTTAGGGTTGCTTTTTGTTGGGGTATCAAGCATGTGCTCAAGGTAGGTGTAGGATCATGAACTTGAGGTAAA
This sequence comes from Lygodium microphyllum, assembly GCF_053477565.2. Classification (NCBI taxonomy): domain Eukaryota; kingdom Viridiplantae; phylum Streptophyta; class Polypodiopsida; order Schizaeales; family Lygodiaceae; genus Lygodium; species Lygodium microphyllum. Next base: position 55,616,418 of record NC_141151.1, read on the forward strand.
ACTAGAGGGAAACTTGAGATAACTTGAGGACATGCACTCAAGGTGTGAGAGGCAAGCTAATGTGGATTCTTGTAGCTTAAGGTATTAGATCCTCTTGAAGGTAGGTATCCTCATGCAACTCAAGGTGGGTTGAATGCATGCACTTGAGGTAAGAGGATGATGCCAACTCAAGGTAGGTGGTAGGAGAGAACTCAAGTTGGGTTGTTTGGGATGGACTCAAGGTGATTGTACATGGTCTACTCAATGCAACACCAACTATGCTTCAATAGTGGCTCGAGGGTCAATTTGAGGTAGGTGCCACCACACAACTCAACATAAATGGATGCTTGATAGGTAGGAAAGTAGCAGCTTAAGGAACTAATGGTTACAATAGCTAATACATAAGTCACATGGAGGTGTGTTGATAGTTGCCTCAATGGCAATATTCTTCTCCTCTTTGGTCTAAGTAATTTAATATAAACTAGGTACTTTAGAGTAGAGCCTATCCAACACTTATGATCTCATAAATATGCCTTCAAATCAAAAAATTCCAAGTATGTTTACCAACAAATCAATAATTCTCAGTAAATCTTTGACATATATCAAATCACACAAGCTCTCTATTCAATACAATCAATTAATATTATTCCCAACTAGCTAGTCAAAAGTAGGGCTCTCCCAATTGCATGCATGCATCCATATACTATTTATTTAGAAAAATTAGTAAAAATAGTATATAATCATATATTTTCAACAAAATTTTAAGCCCAATTATTGGTCTTCAACTGCCTAGTCAAAACTATTACTAGCTAGTCAAGTCAAATTTTTTGGCCTTGGTTTCCCATGGATATATCATGATGAAATCAACAAAAAACTAGCAACATATTCAAAAAATTAGGATTTATTGATCTATTACTTCCATGTTGACACACAATAATTCAATACTTCCTGCCAACCCTATCTATGCACATGCATTTAGTCAATCCTCAACAAGCAATCGAAGCTACTTTTAGATTATTTTTTTTCCTTTTCACATGAAAGAAACAAAAAATCTAAATCTAATTAAAAATTCATCCTATCAATCTAATCCTCTCTAATCTATGACAAACCAGATATTGACATAGGATGAATTTGTTTAGGTCTAGCAATCATAGTTGAAAGCCTACATTTTGTATCTATTGCCAGGACATGATAGAATCTTGACTAAATGATTGTCCTTGAATTTGCAAGAGAAATACACTGTGGCGTTAGCAAGATGGGTTTCTTGCTGGGATATGGATGCTAGTGGAAAGCTTATGTGATATAAAGTGGGAGGGAACTGATTGAGAGGAAATGCACTCTTGATCTCTCGGTTTCTCATAACTTCTCATGATGTGAGTATTTGTACCTAGCCCATCTCTCTAGCCTCACCTGACCATGGATTCCAATCTATGGTCTAGCTTGGCTAATGAAATAGAGCAAAGAAAAATAGATAAGACAAGAGGACTCATCAAGTTGTAGGCTAGAAGAATTCATTGAGCCCCTAAGCGCCACCAATCTTGATGGCTGTGTATCTCCTAGCTTTGCACTCCCTAATACCACAAGCATGCATGTAAGAAAGCCAACTTCTCCACCTATTCCTCCAAATGAATTGCAAGCAAGCTCTCTCTCTCTCTCTCTCTCTCTCTCTCTCATGTGGTTGTGTGGATTAAGAAAAAAGTTAAGAATAGAAATAACACTCCAAACAAGAGAAGAAAGGCAATCCACTATCTCTCAAAGCTTTGGAGTAGTAGGTGACTTGTTCATGCAAGCTTAGAGTGCATAGAAGAATTTGAGGGAGAAAATGGAGGCAAAAAAAGATAAGCTCATTTGAATTGTAACCTCTGATTAGAATTTCAATGATAAGTATGGATGGGCTTGTTTACACATGGCTAGGACCATTTAACTCTCAGGCACTCACAGCTAGTCACTCTTTCACATGAAACCATAAACTTATTTCTCTGTCCAATGTGTCTAGTTTAATTCTCACTAACTCAATCTCTCATGGGTCTTTTACACATGCACACTTTTAAATTACAAGTTGCATGAGAGTGAGCCCAGTGCTCAAAAAATATTTTACAGTAAATGCTCAAGGATCCTGGATATTAAATTTGGTTTCCCATATGAGTGCTTGACAACTTTAAGCTACTCTTAGCTTTTTGTGATGTAGAGTGCTTCTTGCTTCAAAAAATTTGGCCATATCCTTCCTGATGTCTTAGTTCATATTGCACCTTTGCTTCTTGATATTTGGGCTTTATATGCCCATCGTGTTTTCACTTTTTGCTTAGAACTGGTCGTCTTTTGATATTCTAAAGCTATCATAATTTAGAAGTAGCCACAAAATCCATCACTCATGTCCTACCACTTGATCCAAAAGTTGATCTTAAAATCGCAAGGGACAATGATGTCTTTTAGTCATAGCATTTAGAAATTGAAAATCAACACATACTTTCCATTTGTTTCCTTTCTTTAGCACTATCACTACTGGGTGACAACCATTCAATATCACTCTACTAGATAAATGAAATCAATTGTGGCAATTTCTTGACCTCCAACTCTAAAGCTTCCCTTTGAATATCACCTAACATTGTCAATGAATTAACTTTTGGGATAGCCTCCTCTTTTAGCTCTATTTGATGCACAATGGAATCAATGCCTCTCATATTGGTAATACTCTTTGGTAAATAGCCTAGGAAATTTGTTCAAGCAGTCGAAAAATTGCTGCCTTTTTTCAATCGAGTTAGAGGCTAGAATATCATTTGCTCTCCTTTTGGTACATTTGCCTCATCTTGCTTGCTACTAGAATTCTTGTGTTTGTTGCCCCTACTTCTCTTGATGTAGCGAATCTTGGACTACTTGAATTTGACATATATCCATAGCTTTTCCTTCACCATTTGTATTAGTTTCATCCAATTGATAGCCATGGATAGCAAAATAGCACCTAATTGTGACATTCTTTCTTCAAAACTAGATCACTTTCTTTACAGGAAGGTATAGATGGTACTATTACATTCATACTCACTTTTTGCTTTAGCATTGGACTCCTTTGAACCCTTTGCTACCTACTTATATGTTTTCATATCATACATGTTTGAGAAATTATTCAATGATTATCCTTGATACCAATCTTGTCTAGCTTGCATAGAAATGAGCTAAGGACATCCTAAAATGATTGGGTAAACACCTCAAATGTTGGTATAACATGTAGGTGCATGATCTATCTATGGCCAAGAACCTATATTTCTAAACCCTCTACTACACAAATACACTTAAGTTTAGTATTGTTAGCCATGTGGATACTAAAAGTAGAAAAGCCTACAAGTTTAAGTCCAAGTTGTCTCATAGGATCTTTTGTAATTACACATACTTGAGCTTTGCTATCAACATTGACTTGATCAATCTAGATTTTTTTTACATGGTCATTGAGGATGGGGATGATGTCTTCATCTTTATTGATTTAAACTACGTGGATATCTCCCTTTTCTAGCTTGTTCTTCCTTTTGACACTCTCAATCCAATGCCACTCCCTTCTTAGACAAAATTGAGCAATAACACTTGTCCATAGGTCATATCTACCTTGTTAGTCATCAAATACTCCAGAAAAGTATTTGGCAACTCCCCCACCCAAGCAATTGAATTTGCATGTTAGGGCAAGGTGTAGAAAGATGAGTGAGAGATAGGGGCAACAGAGAGCAAACAACTCTCTGGGAGATTCATCATTATTATTCAACGCACCAAAAAACTAAAGTATATCCAACTTAGGTCTAAGTGACAAGTGACTAGCCACTGACTAACTCTAGTGCATTCTGCCTCTGTACTTGTGAGAGAGCCACAGTAGGTTGATTTTTACTACTCCAACTAACCATGCTACTTCCACGACCAGATGCATATCCACTGATTGATCTTCTGTCACACATACAACCAGCCCAAACTACATCACTATAACATGTAAGCTCAATAGGCTTACCATGCTCATAGAATAGCCCATAAGACAATGTACCCTTCACATATCTCAAGATCCATCTCACAATATCTAGGTGAGGTTTCCTTGGCTTCAACATAAACTAGCTGATCAAACCAATAACATATCTTAAGTCTAGTTTAGTGATAGTCATATAGATCAGCCTACCAACCACCTGTCTATACATAGTCACATTCTCTATCACATTTCCAACCCATACTGCTGGGCATATCTGGCTTTATACCTCTCTAGTGAGCCATTAGACTTACATTTTACCTTATAGAGTCACTTGCATCTAATATGCATTTTCCCCTTAGGCAACTTAACTAAACCCCATGTTCTATTTTTTAGTAAAGCCTCATATTCAACATCCATAGCCTTGCATTAGTTTTCATCCTTAACTGCTAATGCAAAAGATGTAGGCTCTTTGTATTTCTACACATTTGTCATGTATGCATAATGTTTCACTGAGTAACCACTATAGATAAGCCTATCCATATGCTTCTTTTCTCTCTGCAATAGATTCGGCTCTCTCATGAGGTGTTATATATCTTTGCTTAACTCCAAGTGTAACCTTTGTAGGTATGCCAAACTCGCTATCCAGACTCTCAGAAGATGCATATCCTAAAGTCAATGGACTTGTAACATCGTCAAAGGCCTTCTCTTTTCCTTTATCTCTCATCCTCATTGACATATCCATGTTAATGGATGGAGACCCATGGCTTTGTAGCCTGCTATCCAAGGACTTACACAACCAGATGTATCCTGAGTAGGTCCACTAATAGACATAGTATATTGCTGTCCATTTTTAGCATACGTGGCCTAGAAAGTGTCATCATATATTGCAGCCTACTTAACACCATACCAAGATGCTAAATCATCAAACACAACATTACGGTTGTGCAATATCTATTGAATAGTTGGAACAATGCACTTGTATACCTTTCTTTCCTGTGAGTATCCGAGGAAAACACACTTCACTACTTTAGGGTCAAGTTTCTTCCATTTGTTATCTAGAACATGAGCATAGGCAATACTACCAAATACTTTTAGATGTTGTATATCAAGATTGTAGCCATATAGCTGCTCATAAGGTGTCTTTTCGTGTATTCCTATTATGGGTGCTCTATCATAACATAGACAACCATAAGTGTTGCTTCACCCCAATAAGACAAAGGCATGTCCTTTTCATTCAACATGGCCATGATTGCCTCCATAATCACCCTATTCTTCCTTTTAGCCACTCCATTCTATTAAGGAGTGTAGCTGCAAGTTAACTACCTCGTGATCCCATGCTTTGCTAAGTATCTATCAAATGCCTTTGACACATACTCACCACCACCATCAGACTGTAATAAGCACGAGACATAACAATTAAGCTATTTTTCAGCACGAGCTTTAAAATCCATAAAGCTATCCAAAACCTCATCCTTATGCTCTAGGATGTATATCCATGAGTACATGCTATAGTCATCCACAAAGGTCACATAGTATCTAGACCCACCAAGTTATGCATTATGCATAGGCCCCCAGACATCTGAGTGCACAAGCTATAAAGGTCAGCTGCTATTCTGTGTATTCTTGGCAAATGGAAACTCGGCTTTTTTTCCAAACCAACATGTTGAGCAGACATGTCCCAAATCAACGTACTTGAAGCTTGGTAGTCTTGTTACAAGGTCCTTAATGCTACATATTTTTCACCCTTTGGACATTCATATGTCCAATCCACTTATGCCATATATCAATGTCTCGGATACTTGCCCCATCATGAGCAAACATAACATCATTTAATTCAAGGATGTTTGTATCTAGTGTAAACATCCTACCATGTCTCTAGCCTTTAGTAACCAATCTACATCCTTTGCCATACTCCTCTATGGAGCAGCCATCTCTATTAAATCGTACCTACAGGTTCTGCTCAACTATTTGACTAATAGATAATAGATTCTTGGTGATTGGTGGAACATGCAATACATCATGCAACTACTTTTTTCTACCATTAGGCATAACCAGAGGAACAATCCCTATGTATGCTATGTCATGTTGAGAATCATCTCCAATACATACATGGGCATCAGCACCTGTTTTCAGCTCGTCAAACCACTCGTCATGTGGTGTCATGTGATTTGAGGCACTAGAATCTATATACCAAACATCATCAGACTTTTCTTGCTACTTGCCCTTGTTGTGTACATAAGTCATAGCAAAGAGTCTCTCACCAGTCTAAGGCTCTACATGACTAGAAGATGCATAGTGACCTTGCTGTCTACCCTTATGATCAACCTACTTTTTCTAGCACTCTTTTGCAATGTGGACATACTTGCCATAGTAATGGCAATCTTTATGCTTATTTGCATTTTCATGAGTAGGCTAAGTGTGCTAGGATCATTTGCCACTAGACCAAGATCTCCCCCTCGCACGAGAGTATCCACCACCTCTACTAGCAAATCCTTGCTCACTCTACCCATGGTGAGGTGCATGTTGCTAGGTTCCCCTACCATGACTAGAACCTCAGCTATGATGAGCATGACCTCATTGATTAGAATAAAACCCAGCATCTTTGTTTTTAGAGCTACTCGAGCTTGTAGTCAAACCCAATTTCACTTCTTCATGGATAAGTAAGGATACAAATTCATTAAAGTTAGGCATTTTAGCCCTAACTAAAATTAACATATCGAAGGACTTGTATTTAGGCCCTAGACCATTTAGGGTCACAACCACCAAATCCTCATCATCTACCTCAGTCCAGTAGATGCTAGTTGATCCGCAATAGTCTTTATCTCAGTCACATAGTCCTGAATAGATAGTCCTTTCCTGTCAATTGTGTTAAACTTATGCTTCGGCTGTATTTTTCTAGCACTAGTGGTAGTACCATAGTATCTCATTAGAATATCCCATGCATCCTTTGGTGAGCTTCAATTCATTATTTGCATAACCATAGCATCGAAAATACATAGGGATAGCCAATGTAGTACCCTTCGAGCTCTCTCAGTCCATGCTTGATGTACCCTAAACTGATCAAAAGAAGCCATGGTACTGAAAAGGAATACAAATATGTCATGACCAACCAAACCATATTTGGAGGGCCCTTTCTCTCATGGAATACTCTCCTATACAAGAGTAAACTTGACCTTGAAATTACTGTTGCTTTAGGTCTATACAATGTAGTAAACCTAAGTGGGTGCTTAGTGGCAACCACTCACACATACAAGATCCACACAATTAGAACCACAACATGCATGCATAAATGCATGTGCACACATGCGCGCGCGCGCACACACACACACACACATGAGGCAATGCAAATATCGAATTCCTTGACATAGACACACACCTTTGCACAAACACCAAGTTTGTCTTTGTACCAAAAAATAAGGGTGTCATAGAAGTGGACACCATAATGTGTGCTTGTCAATTGATGCACCTACTTGAATGCATTGTTATAGAGCCCAAAGAAGCACCAATGCCCACTATAGAAAAAAGAAACCACATGTTAGAGACCCTAAACCCTAAACTTAACACGAAATAGATAATGAATTGTGAAATGGCTTATTGTTTGACGATTGGAAGCATTATCTAAAGTCAATGTACTCTAACATGGGGCCAATTGGTGTCTTTGTAGACTTCCCATGGTACGTCACCACCAATAACCACAACAAACTCACAAAGAATATCTTGTCCAAGACAGGGGTAGGGAAAGTGTTGGCCATCCAAACATAACCGAGTCCGTTCCACGGTTGCAAGCCTCACCATGCAATAGTTCAATCCACTAGTGATGATCCATCAATGTGTGTGTGGAGAAAGGCATGAGGCCTTTGTGTAAGAGAGTAATTGAGAGAGCAAGTGTTGGACAAAAGAGGGCAATGGCAAGAGTTAAGTGGGATGGCAAGTAGAGGGTGAAGGACTTAGAAGAGAGTGACCCTTCCCTCCTTGTGTGAGTAGTCACATCTAATAGAAGTGGCTCTTCTTACTTGAGATGTACGATATGAGCCATCCCATGCCATCATTTGATGTTAAAAATGCACATGTGTCTTTGAATCTAAAAGATATTGTGGCATGTACGGCATGTTATCCCACCTCATTGTTGTCCAACCCAATATGCAGATTGACATAGCATGGAACTTTGGGCCTCTTGCCATTTGTCCATTAGTGATTGCATTTATTATAAGAAGGGGTAGAAGGTAGTGTGAAGGATATAAAAAACTTTTCTTTGACATGTTTGGAGGGCTTTCTCACATAAGCTGTGCCCCCTTCCATCTGCATTTAATACCAATGAATTTTGCTCCTTGCACTCTAAAGTGTGCCTTGTTTTTCTAACTATTCCTCAGGCTGGTTACACACCAAGTAATGGACGGCCAACCCCTGCCCACAGTGTGGGCATGCACTTTTTGAAACTGGGCACGAACATGGCGAACATGGGCGTCATACCTTTACACATTAAATAGACACAGTTTGTAAAAAAATAAAAAAGAATAAACTTATAAATCTTTTGGTTGGTTGCAAATGCAAAAAGTGCACCCTTGTCCGCCATACAAAGTGAGCAAGGGAGACTCCCCGTCCAAAAGTGGGCGGGAGTTCACCTGTTTAGTAGGTAAACAACAGGTCATGTCCTCTCCAATGTGTAAAAGACTGCGAACACCCAACCCTTAAATAGCTATTTTGATTGGTTAAAGCTTACAAAGTGGGTGTCCCTTTTTTGGTGTGTGACTGACCTTATTTGAGTACAGTTTGCAAACGGGCTGAGAGTTTCTAAAGTCATGCTTAACTCTTAACTTGACCCTCTCTGCAAAACCCCTCGTAGCTCGTGGTGTAGGCATTAGAAGCAACTCACGGTATGAGCCGCAAGATCCATTAGGGATCGGACGGCGGAGGCGGAAGGAACGAGGTTTAGGGTTTTATCTGAAAAGCCTTCGATAACATAAAACTTATTCTCTCTTCGCGCGGCCTGTCTCTTTCTCTTTCTCTCTCTCTGTCTCTCTTTCTTTTAACACAGAGGAGGAGGACGGCCGCGCAGAGCCCCCCCTGAAACCCTAACCCTAGCCTCTGCCTGCCTGCCTGCTGCCATGCCTCCCAAACTCGACCCCTCGCAGGTGGTGGAGGTCTTCGTCCGCGTGACCGGAGGAGAGGTCGGCGCGGCCTCGTCCCTGGCCCCGAAGATCGGACCTCTTGGCCTCTCCCCGAAGAAGGTCGGAGAGGACATCGCTAAGGAGACCGCCAAGGACTGGAAGGGCCTCCGCGTCACTGTCAAGCTCACCGTGCAGAACCGCCAGGCCAAGGTCGCCGTCGTTCCCAGCGCCGCCGCCTTGGTCATCAAGGCCCTCAAGGAGCCCGAGCGTGACCGCAAAAAGACCAAGAACATCAAGCACAACGGCAACATTGCCCTTGACGACGTCATTGAGATCGCCAGAATAATGCGCCCCCGCTCCATGGCCAAGGAGCTTGCCGGCACCGTTAAGGAGATCCTTGGTACCTGCGTCTCTGTTGGCTGCACTGTCGATGGCAAGGACCCCAAGGATCTGCAGAAAGAGCTGGATGATGGCGAGGTTGACATCCCTGAAGAGTAAGACGTGGACTTTTTTTTGGCTGCAGTAACTTCCTGTAGCCTCAGGTGTATACCAGGTGTGACACATGAGAGGCAAACATGGAACATCGAGATGTTCAATTGTTTTTCGGGTACTTAGTAACATTTTGGAATTAGACCAAGTTTTTTCTTCTTGTAGCGGAGATTTTGAGATAATCAAAGTAATCCCTATTTACGCTACCGATTCACTTTTGTTATTGCACAAGTTGTGATCCGAATGGTAACCGTCAAGGGGTTTTATTCATCCTGTTAAACGGTAGGAGACATGGGAGACAAATATGGGAAATTGAAATCAGCAATTGTTTGTAGGGTAAATAATAACATTTTTAGGGTAGACAATGTTTTTCTTGTAGTGGGGTTTTTGAGATAGTCAAAGAAATCTCTATTTTAGATGCCGATTGGCTTTTGCTGTTGCTGTTGATTGTGTTTCCCATTACTTGAATTATGTTTGGGATGATATTTTCGGAGCTTACATTAAGACGAAGCTAGTGTTTTCATCGGTTTCTGGCTTTGCTGTCTGTCAGTGCCTGACGTTCTGGATATTATTTAGTTACCAGTCCAAGCTTCAAGTTTTTTGCAACATAAATGGTAGCTGTTTAACCTTTATATTGGGGTTTTTTTGTATGGAAGTAAATGATGTTACTACCTTTCAGATGTGATTTTGTACCCGTCCGTTGAACAAGGGGTTTCTTATGGATTAATATTCACAGGCCATATGTGAATATTACAGATCTGCTGGTTGGGAGCATTGAATCTCCAATCTAACTGTTGTCATTGAGTTTGATCTGTTGGCGGAGATGTTGATCCTTGCCTGTACCATATGTTAGTTTTCTTCTGGTGCTTGTGTAAACCTAGGACAAATGTAAAAATATAGTCTGTCATTGTTCATGTTCTTGTGCTGAAAGTCTGTATTGAATGGATGCATGGTTGTCGAATATGAGAATCGGGAGCTTCATATGTTCCAGTCCACCAGGTCAGAATCTACTGCTGAATGTGATACTGTGTCATTAATGTAATTTACTTATCTGTGAAATGGTGTTTGAAAAAGCTTGTGTTTTATATTCAAGTTTGACCTCTGATGGCTCAATTTATGAATATCTCCTGGTTATACAGCCACAGATAATATCTTGATACCTCATCTGCTCAAGCCTTTGAAAAAGTATATTGTTCTCAAATTAAACTTGCAGGTATGTAGAATTCATAGGATTTTTGGGCTATTGTAGGACAGAGGAATCTCTGCCATAATTTGCTTTACTGGTTAGAAGAGCGTGCAGGCTATTCTTACACAGATGACATGAAGCTCAGTGTAAGCTTCTGTGCACATGCTCTGCCTAGATATATTACCCATGGGTTATGCCACTAATCATAAACCATCTACATTGTGTCCAAAATAAAGTAAGGTCTGGTTTTGGCAAAACCTTTTTTAGGGATCTGCTTTATAGAAAAAAATTTATTGATATATGTATTGATTTTCCCTGTATATCTGATGGCAGAGTAGGACCTTTAGGCAATTTGTCTCTTGTTCATCATATTCCTGTTCTCCCTCAACATACCAGGCTGTTTGCTTTTAAACTTGGATTCTGTGGTAACAACGTATAGGACTATGGGCAACATGGATGCTCATCTTCTGGATAAGAAGTCTAGTTTGCCTAGATTGTTTTAGCAATGAACTACATGATTACCTGAACCTATCTTTTCATGTACTACCCAATTCATGTACTGTGATCTTTGGTCTGCTACCCAATTCATGTACTGTGTACACAGCAGGTATTCCTTCAAGCACATGTTGCATCCTATCCTTTCATGTACTACCCAATTCATGTACTGTGATCTTTGGTCTGCTACCCAATTCATGTACTGTGTACACAGCAGGTATTCCTTCAAGCACATGTTGCCATTTGGTTATTTTGGTTTGACAGTGACTCCTGCTGTGGGTCAAACAGTCTTTAAATGCTCCTGACGTGTAGGAGTATGGTAAATAATAAATGATAATTATGCTGTCAACTTCCCAGTTAAGAACACCAGAGCGAGACCATTAGTCAAAACTTTCTTTTATGCTTCTGGTGGAAAGCAGTGGTACTGGTTCTGGTTTTTTAATCAAGTATAATGCCTTCGCTTATAGTCATAAGAGATGTTTCCATAGAAGTTTATTGGGGGAACATGCGGTTTACAAATAGTGCAGAAAGAGTTTTGTTATAGACATTTTGCCACAATGATATACTCAATAAACATCCTGCTATCTTTCCACAGTTGTTGGGCTTACCATCGGTAGTACTTCATTTTAGGTGCCAATCAATGCTGAAGAAGTAAACAGACTCTAGAACTATATTATATTGGTTTCAAACTTATTCCTAACCCTCTCATCTTGGAGCTTTTGGTTTTATTATGATATAAATGTTGGTGCTTTTGCATTCTTCTGAAGCTATTGGATGTAGGATGTATTGCAGATGGTTAAGTGTTATGGCATTTTTGGCAGGTGGGACCTTGGTTTGTTCCACATTAATCAATGTTGACCCCTTATGTAGCGATCTTTTCAATATGAATGAAAAATTGTATGAGTGACCCTAGTGTTATGGCATTTTTGGCAGGAGGGACCTTGGTTGGTTCCACATTAATCAATGTTGACCCCTTATGTAGCAATCTATTCAATATGAATGAAAAATCGTATGAGCGATCTTGCAAAACTCTCTTATTATGCATGGCTTGAAATGTTATTTTTTCCATTGATTAATATTTAGTTTGTTTTTAGTTGGCATTGAAAAAATGCCTCCACCTTGCAAAAGGGCTTTGCAGCTATATCATGGTGTCATTGCTAGAAGCACCTACTCAGGGAGTAGTAATGATTCTAAGCCTTGTTTGGTTTTCACGTTGTGTGATTCCTTACACCTTGTGGTGAACCCTCTTGCGGTATTACGAGGGTAGTCTTTGGATATGCTTATGTTGTATTGTCCGTCCATTGAGTAATTCAAGAGTACACCCCCTCCCCCTTGCAAAAGGGCTTTGTAGCTATATCATGGTGTCATTGCTAGAAACACCTACACAAGAAGCATAAACGACTCGCAGCCTTGCTTGGTTTTCACTTTGTGTGATTCTTTGTATAGCTTGTGGTGAACCATCCTACGGTGTGGTATTGTGAGGGTAGTCTTGGGATATGCTTATGTCATACTGGCTTTTCCATTGAGTAATTCAAGAGTATACCTTGCCTCACATATTGTGTTACCTTTTTATGTTGAGTTGAGTGAGCGATGGAGTGTAGGTTCATGACGATTGATATTAGAGCAACTCTTGCTTGTAGTTGAGTGCTTACAAAAGCAATAGAGAAGATCTGGTGCCTTGAAATTGTGTTGTGAAGATCTATGTTGTCGCTCCGTGTCATGTTGACCCTTGTTGTGATGTCCCTTGGTGTGACCACTTCGGCATGAGCTGCCATTTGAAGACATAATGTGGCTTCCTTGTGGCACAACTATCATTCGAAGTCAAAATGTGGCTTCCTCGTTAGCCATGGTGGTTTCACACCTCGTGTATTATGTCCTTAGCAAGGTTTTACCTTAGTCATGTTAGTTCTATGTGTGAGGCAGCCCTTAGATGCCTCGTGAAGTTATGGTTATGGTAGGCAATTTTCAGTGTGGGCTTGTTGAGGTATTTGTGTGTTATTCTTGTCTTTGGGTTATCTTTGATGCTCACGACCTATGTATGATGGATTTTTATTATTATACAAAAGACTTGACAATTGGTGCCATCATTTGTTATGTTCTTGTACTATTCTCAACATGTTCTTTGTGCTCTACTTCTCATTCTCTGATTATGAGTGTTGAAGTTTGTGTTCTTATGTCTTTATGTGATTATTTGAGTTTCTATGAGTTCCTGATATAAGATTAGGTATTTTCCCATGAGGCAGTCTCTCCTATTATGTATTCTGCATAGATCGGGCATCAACACTTTGGCGATCTTACCATTGCTTCCCTGCTTTTGTGTGTCAAAACACCATCAAAAGTAGCAAAGGTTGATCCTAGAAATTCAAATTTGTTGCATGGAGTAGAATTTCCGTATGGAGCACAATTCTTGCATGAAGCAGATTTTCTAATTCTGACAATCTTATCGATTTCTTGAAGTAGTGGCAGACTACTTCAAGCAGCATGATGCTATTTAAATGATTAATTATGCATTTCTACATATATGTTAGAGACTCACTCGTACCTATCAAATGTTATTCTAACTTGAAGCAGATCTAGAGAATTAAAAGAGTTATTGGTAGGACAACAACAAGGGTTATTGCAGAATGATGGTGGTGAAGCAGGAGGAATTGACACTCGGGGTGAAGAGGAGTTTCCACCGTTTGGAGAGGAGTTCTAGGATGGTGGTACCTTTGCTGATATCACTACTGTGTATCATTCCCTTGTTATATCTATTGAATCTCCTTCAAGTTCTCTTAATGAAGCCAATGGAGTGCCTAACTTGGAAGATCTTTCAACTCCAAACCGTGCATAAGCAGAAAGATTACATCTGGTGTTAGAAAGTGCAGTCCAGTTAAGGAGACAAGTAGTTACAATTTTGATCCTTTCCCTCCATTAAAGAAGAAGAAGAAGCCAATAGCCATGAATCCTAACTGACCACTCAATCCTAGGGGCAAGGCATCTAAGTTATGTAGCACGAAGAAAGAAGACCTAGACTATCATCGCACAGTTTCAGACAAGGTGGGTGGCTAGCGGTTTCAACAATATGATTGGGGGATCATGTCAAACTACAATAGTTTGCAGCAACCTTCAAGGATAAGGCCATGGATTGGTTTAGTACTTTAAGATGTTGGACACTTTACCACATCTGACGGCCTTAAAACTGCTTTCTTAAGCAGATCTAGAAAACATAAGACAACTACAGATGTGTTAAAGAAGTTGAAGCAAATCAAGTAGAAGATAATGCTAGTGCATGATTATGCATAGAAATTTATAAAGCTATTGCGGGGGCAATTGCCAATGTGGAAGTTGGAAATAATAATACCATAGATGTGTTGATTGAAGTAGCACAAAGGGTGGAAAAAAGACTTGGCAAGAGTAGATCCAAGAAGAAGAGTATGCAGGACTTCTCAGACTGTGATTTTGATAATTCTGATTCAGGGAACAACATTGATGAAGAGGATACCTCATCAGGTTCTGAGTCGGATACTAAATCAAGCGACTCGGATGATGACCGGAGTAGATGGTGGCAGACGAGGCATCAAAAGAAATCTAGGAAGGATAAGAGTTCTTCTAAGGATAAGAAGAAGGGGAAAGGAAAATAGGAAAAAATAACATTGGAAAAAAGGTTGGAGAAGAAAATAAAGAAATATTTGTTAGAAATGGGAGTTATGACTACTTCCACGAATGTGAAGTCATGTAGCATATGTCAGAAGGTGGGCCATGAGGCTAGAGAATGCTAGTACAACCCAATGGTGTGGAATACAAGACATTATACAACATCTCCAACGGCACCGGTAAACCAAATTGCACCTAAGATGGCACAACAACGAGGATTCAGAGGCTTTGGGAGAAAGGGTCAGCCACCTAAGCAATGGGGCGATGATAAGCCAAGGCAGTGGAATAATATTGAGCAGAGGCAATAAGGGCCTTGCTACTACTGTGGCAGGCAACATGGGCACATGTCAGGACCTAACTGCGAGCTATGGGTACGCCATAGGGCTAAAAGGGGAATGCTGATTGAAGAGCAACAACAAGAAATGCAACTGGAAAAACTACTCGTGGACAACAACCACCGGTACCCACATTAGTCGTTCTTGTTGAGATGCTTGCAGAAGTCATGGAGGGCCAAGCAACAGGCCACTAGCTGGAGCAGCAAGTTAAATAAGTTTTTCAAAAAGAGGTGCCACGTAAGGGTGTTTTAAATGTAATTAACCATGGGTTCGAGCCGCAGGTAGGCTGTGATTGCTCAAATTGTATAGTTGTGGAAGATTGTCCGGAAGAAACAACATTCTTAGCCATCATAAGGGCTAAAGCTAGGCATAAGATCAATTGGGAGGACTAGGAAAAGGCTCTCGAAGTGGCCTCCAAAGAAATTTTGAAGTTGCAGAAGAAGAATGAGCTAAAACAGTCGAATTTCATAGAATTGCCCCGTGAGGTTCAAGACACTCAATTGCTATATGAGGAAAAACAATAGGATATGCTGCTGACAGGAATGTAGTCTAGTGACCAGCACCAAAGTTTGGATTCATATGATCAGTTTCAGGGTTCTCATGAATTATTTGCTGCATTAGCTAAATCTTCATTACAGCTAACTTTGGAACAAATCCTTGATTTGATTCCAGGATTTAAGTAAAAGCTCATAGCAAAGATTGTGTTAAATCAAGATAAAGTGTGGAAATGTTTTGCTATGGACAGTGGATAGATCTTAGAATGTTAAGCAATGATCCCCATACAGTTGGAGGTGGTAGATTACAAAGTTTCAACAATTCAAGTTGAATACTTGGGTAGCAAGTTTGATTATGTACTACTAGATGGAGGTTCAGGAGTTGATATTCTACCTAAAGAGTTGTATTTGGCACATAAATTGCAAGGACTTATAGCAGCACCATTTCAAGTTAAAATGGCAGATCAGCACAGGCTTCAGCCATTGGGGATATTAAAGAATCAACTTATTCGAGTGGTATGGTTGAAGTTTAAGGTAAGCTTTGGTGTTCTCTGTATGGAAGGTTTAGGGGATTCATATAACATGCTGCTGGGAAGACCTTGGTTTAGATTAGCCAAGTTGAAGCAAGATTGGGGTTTAGAGACGCTAATCATTTCTCATGGTGGTAATGAGGTTAAGGTATCTACTATTAATCAAGTGGTATTGAAACCCAAGTACAGTCCATTAGTTGCTCAGACAATTGAAGTTGCACTTGAGTTTGAAGATGATGAATATGAACTCTTTCTTCCTACTGTTGTACCGGTGTTTCAGATAGATGTTGAAAATAATTTGTCTCAATATACTGTGTTTCTAGGAATATCACTATCAGAAGTGGTTCTACCCATGCAGCAACACAATAACCCTATGTAGCAAAGCAGTGACCCCATAGAGCAAAGTAGTGGCCTCATACAACAAGACATCAACTTGGTTGTAGAAAGCAATGGTAATCCTAAGGGGAGTAAGGGAACTGATATGGAGACTCTTAAAGAGCAAAAAAAGCCTTCATTAGAGACATAGGAGGATCTAGATCGAGCTAGTCAATAAGCTATTATTGATGTAGAGCTGAAATATGAACACACTATGAGTAAGTTAGTTAGAGTGTTTGAAGATGATGTTCCGGAAGTGTATTTGGATGCTGAAACAAGTTCTAAACTGATAAAGGTGAGCATTTTTGTCGAGGAAGACTTCAAGCAGCAATTGATCAATCTATGTAAATTGCTTGGGAGTATAGTGACATGAAGGGATTTGATCCAGGAGTATGTTAGCATAGAATCAACTTAAAGGTAGATGCTAAACCTATTATGCAGAAGAGGTACTGTATGAATTCAAATTATGCTAAACAGGTGAAAGAAGAGATAGACAACAAACTTCTTAGAGTTGGTTTTATCAAACCCGTGAATGAAGTGACTTGGTTGTCACCTATTGTAGTGGTGCCCAAAAAGAATGGCAAGATACATGTTTGTGTGGATTATAGAAAATTGAATGCAACAATAACTGATTCATTTCCTCTTCCATTTATAGATTCTTTATTGGATGATGTAGCATGCCATGAGATCTATAGTTTTCTAGATGGTTTCTTTGGATATAATTAGATGTGAATGCATCCGATGATATGGATAAGATAGCCTTTATAACGGAATGGAGAGCATTTGTACGTATTGTTATGAATTTTGGTTTAAAGAATGAACCACCGGAATTTCAAGGTGTATCTCATAAAACATTTGATCCATATCTTACATCTTTTCTGAGGGTTTTCATAAATGATTTCTATGTATTTGGTAAGAAAGCTGATCATTTGCAGCATCTCAAGCTATGTTTTGAAAGATGCCGTCAATTTGGGATGTCATTTAAACCATTTAAATATGTTTTTAGTGCCAAGAGAGGAGTTCTTTTGGGTCATACTATCTCAGAGGAAGGTATGGCTATTGATTCTAGGAAAATTCAAGCGGTTTAGAAGGCTAATGTACCTTCAATAGTTCAAGAAGTGATGCGCTTTGTGGGGCAAGTGAAATGGCATAGGAGGTATTTGCGATATTTAGCTTATACATGTGCTCCGCTTACATTGCTTACTAAGAAAGGACTTCAGTTTGTTTGGAGGCATGACCAGGATAAAGCTTTTGATATATTGAAGAAGATGTTGGTTGTAGCACCAATTTTACAACCTCCGCAGTGGGATATTCCATTCCATGTATTTGTTGATGCATCTGACATTGCCGTGGGTGCAATTTTGATGCAAGAAAGAGTTGTAGGCTGGGTTAGATCTATCTATATGCAAGTAGAAGGCTTACAACAATTGAGAAGAATTATACAGTAATTGAAAGGAAAGCTCTTAGAATGATATTTGCAGTGCACAAGTTTAAACATTACCTATTGGGGAGTCAAGTAATTTTTCATGTGGATCATCAAGCATTATTATATCTCATCAATAAATTGCAGCTTACAGGACGATTGGCAATGTGGATGCTTCTTTTGCAAGAGTTTGACTACAAAATAGTGCATACACTAGGTAAAGAGTGTGTGGTAGTTGATTTTTTGAGTAGACTTGAGTCAGTGGACCCTGTAGCAGGGGTAAATGATCATTTGCTTGATGGAGATTTGTTCAATGTTCAGGTGAATCAATTCAATTCCTTCTATGATCGAATGTTGAATTTTTTGCTTTATGGAGTGATACTTGTAGAATTGTCAAGAGATTACCATAGAAGGTTGGCATTGTAGAGTAGGCACTTTCATGTTATTATGGGAGTGCTCTATAGGAGGGGCATTGACAATGTGTTAAGGAGATGTGTTAACTGTTGAAGAAGAGCTTGCTGTTCTGCATGAGGCACATGCGGAACTGACACGAGGTCATTTTTTTTGTGAGATTACCGGCAAGAAGATTCTTCAAGCTGGTTTGTGGTGGCCAACTGTACTTAAAGATGCTCATCAGTATGCAAAAGAGTGCATGGTTTGTATGAAGGAAGGTCAACCTTAATCCAGGGACATGATGCATGATCATCTAGTTTTGCTTGTAGAGCCTTTCCAATTGAGGTATTGATTTTGTGGGCCCTATCAAGCCAACTATCCATCAAAGAAAAAACCAATATATTTTGGTATGCATGGATTATTGTACCAAGTGGGTTGAAGCCAAAGCCTTTTGGGACAATAAGGTAGCAAGTGTGGCACAATTTCTCTATTCTAGTATAATGACTCAGTTTGGTTGCGCCATAGAGTTGTTAAGTGACTATGGTAAGCATTTTTTGAATGAAATGATTAAGGAGTTGACTTCTAAACATACGATTTTGCATAAGAAATCCACACCTTATCACCTTCAAGCAAATGGGAAGACCAAGAGTTCTAACAAGATCTTGCTTTGGATCCTTAAGAAGATAGTTGCTGATAACCATAAGGATTGGGATACTAAGTTGGCTTCAACACTGTGGTCTTTTCGTACAGCATATAAGGTTTCAATAGGTTTGACTTTGTTTAAGTTAGTTTATGGACTTGAAGCAGTGATCCCCATGGAGCTTCTAGTTCCTAGCTTAAGAGTGGTAGTTATAGATTATGTCCTTAAGAGTTAGTTCATGACAGGTTGCAGAAGTTGATGAGCTTGAAGAAGATTGGATTATAGCCCATTACCTTTTAGCAGTGGTGTAGTCAAGAAGAGATTCATGGGTAAATTGACACATTAAGAATAAGATAATTAAGGAGGGAGATCTTGTCATGGTCTATAATTCAAAGCTTGGAAAGCATCCGGGAAAGTTGAAGTTGTAGTATACTAGTCTGTATGAGGTTGCCAAAGATGTTGGTCAAGGAACTTTTGTGTTGGGTACTTTGCAGGGTGAAATAATCAAGCCAGTAGTAAATGGGTTTAAACTAAGGAGGTTGATATAACCAGATTATGATGATTTACCTCAAGAAGTTCACTGGGAATCAGGTAAGAAGAGAGATGAAGAATAGGAAGGAAGATGAAGGCGTGGATTCAAAGGATGGCACTGCTGAATGGACGCACCATAGCCTCTTTTTATGGGACAAACAAGGCAAAGAAACATACATCAAATAAAGCCTTAGACTAGGTCATGTATGCATAGTTTATTAAAACCATGGTTGTTGAATACCGTGGTCCCTTTCCACCTATCTCCACCTACCAATACCACCTACTGTAAGTCTATAAAAGGCACTCATCCCTACATTCATTCCATCAAACATTATCAGTCAGTTGTACTTGCATTATGCTTGGATAATATTAGTTGTTCTTCTTTATCAATGCTTCTGCTTCATTATGATTGTCTATTTTCTCATTAGTGATCCTCCATACCATGCATTCTCAGTATTTTAACATGATATCAGAGTGGGTTTTAAGTCAGTGAGTCATCAGGCCACTAATTGAGTCATTCCAGTTTGAATTCATGGCTCCCTTCACTTTCCCACGAATCTTTCACCTACCTCAATAGCTACCCACCTTTAGTGGAGGACTTGAATATCCCTATCTAGGCCTTTTCAGCTCGTGGTGTCTTCTAGGCAAATACTTTCTGACTCAAGGCACTCCTACCCATCACATCAAAGCTCAACATTGTTGATTGTAGGCTCCAGCATTGCACGTTCACTCAATCACTGCTGTTTTCTGCACCCTTTGCCGTTCGAACGTTCGATTCCACCTGCACACATTGCGATGCTGATGAGCATCATAGGGCTTTGATAGCCTACTTCCTAAGCTTCATTTCTATCAATAAAGTTTTGGAAATGATCAAGTATTCAGTTCACAGGAGGTGAAAAACTAGGCTACCCCCTGAAACCCTAATGCAGACTCCATAGCCATCAACCTCAAAGCTCAATTTTTTCTTCATTTTCCTACTTCCTTTGGCTCAGTAATGTCATTGACCCTCTGATCTACTACAACACTGATTTCCCAGCTAAGTTACCACTTCGAATCAGCAAGAAGAAGAGTCAACATCAAGTGCCAACTACATTGTATCTCTTAATACTAGTGTTGATTAACACTAGTCCTCTTGTGTCCTTTGACACACTCAAATTCAACACTTCTGCTGGACTATTCTCGGTTCCTTTTTGTCACTAAATCACCTAGTGCTTCTTAGCACTTGTGCTTAACTAAAATTTGAATTTTTTGGAGCTGATTTGTTGCTGATCTTGCAATCTCAAAATGGGCAAAGACTCTTCGACATCCCGATTCAATGGTGTTGGATTCCATACATGGCCAAAGCCGAAACCTCTGGACATCAAAGCCTCTCTCTTGGAAGAGGAAAATAAGATCAAGAACAAAGGAGAAGCAAGCATCCCAAGAGGAGACCAACAACTTCTCTATGTGAAAGGAGAGAAGAGCGTAGTCTGTGACTTTTGTAAGAAATCTGGGCATATTGAGAAATTTTGCTATGTTAAGAAAAAATCTCAAAGAGCATATCTTGCTACAGTCAAAAGATGAAGACAACATAGAAGAAGAAGGAGAAGAACAACCCTAAGAACAAAAGGATAGGACTCACCAGTCTCTCTTTTGTAGCTCATTTTTTGATGATAGATTTTTTTAAAGTTTAACATGTGGACTTGCCTTATGTTCCCACCATAAGCTCCTAAACTCCTCATGTAGCATATGCACACTACAGCCTCTACACGCTTAGTGAGGCCTTGTAACAGCCTCTAGCTTTGTATGGTTGTTTTTTTTCTTCCATGTCTACACCTAACAAGGTTCTACTCACGATAGCCTTTGTATACTCAGTGTCTTTTCTGGTTGTGATTGAGGAGGGGTGTTGAGAAATGTGCAATCACATCCACCATAGCCTCTTTGTATGGGACAAACAAGGCAAAGAAACATACATCAAATAAAGCCTTAGACTAGGTCATGTATGCGTGGTTTATTAAAACCACGGTTGTTGAATACCATGGTCCCTTTCCACCTATCTCCACCTACCAATACCACCTACTGTAAGCCTATAAAAGGCACTCATCCCCACACTCATTCCATCAGACATTATCAATCAGTTGTACTTGCATTATGCTTGGATAATATTAGTTGTTCTTCTTTATCAATGCTTCTACCTCATTATGATTATCTATTTGCAATAGTGATCCTCCATAGCATGCATTCTTAGTATTTTAACAATACATCCATCGGGCTATGCCAAGTGTTAGCCATGGTGGTTTCACACTTCATGTATTGTGCCCTTAACATGGTTTTACCTTAGTTATATTAGTTCTATGTGTGAGGCAGCCCTTAGGTGCCTCATGAAGTTATGGTTATGGTAGGCAGTTTTCAGCGTGGCTTGCTGAGGCATTTGTGTGTCATTTTCACTTCTAGGTTATCTCTGATGCTCATGATCTATGTATGATGGATTTTCATTATTGTACAACAGATCTGACAGTTGGCGCCATCATTTATTGTGTTCTTGTGCTATTATCAACATGTTCTTTGTGCTTTACTTCTCATTCTCTAATTATGAGTGTTGAAGTCTGTGTTCTTATGTCTCTATGTGATCATCTTTGAGTTTCTATGAGTTCCTGATATAAGATTAGGTATTTTCCCCATGAGGCAATGTTTGTCCTATTATGTATTCTGCATAGATAGGACATCAACACTCATTGCGATAACCCCAAAGTTGAGGCACTGTTTCTCACAACATAGAGAAAAACAAAGAGAATGCATCCATCGCAGTGGTTGAAGAGAGGAAGAAGAGGCGAGGTCAAGAATGGAGAGAAGCTTAGGAAGAGAGAGTAGTTGGATTAGAGAGATAGTTAGAGGGCATGTCAAGCTTGTTAGTCTTAATTCGAAAGAACATGCAAATGACGGAGAAAAAGAGAAGATAGTTTGAAGAAGAGAAAGAATACAGGGAGTGGTTGAAACAACAATAGGAGGAGAAGAAAAGATGCAAACTACAACAATGGGAGGAGGGGAAGAGATGTAAACTACAAGAGGAGAGAGATAGATTGGCAAATAAGCTAGCCATGGAGAAAGCACCGTGGAGGTTTCAAGACATGAAGAAGGAATTTGAAGTAGGAAAAAAGAAGAGGGACAAGAAGAAAGACAAAAGACAAAGCAACAAAGATGGAGAGGAGAGTAAAAGTTCAAAAGATGACTATGGCAAGTTCAAGATGCCTCGACCCACCAAGTAGAAGGGAGAGAGAGATGGGTTGATGTTGAAGAAATGGATTGTGGAGGTAGATAGATACTTGAAGTATGTTAGGATCATTGAAGAGAGGAAGGGAAAAGTGGCAGCCATCTATTTGGAAGAAGGCATTGCTAGTTGGTACTTG
The DNA here is from genome assembly GCF_053477565.2 of Lygodium microphyllum. Taxonomy (NCBI): domain Eukaryota; kingdom Viridiplantae; phylum Streptophyta; class Polypodiopsida; order Schizaeales; family Lygodiaceae; genus Lygodium; species Lygodium microphyllum. Next base: position 55,639,355 of record NC_141151.1, read on the forward strand.
ATGGAGCAAGAGAAATGATGCACACTCTTCTCACGGGAGGAACTACAAGAGGAGCTCAAGGATTACTTCATTACAAAGATGGAAAAATTCAAAGTGAGGGATGAGTGGAGAATTCTCAAGCAAGCACAAGGGAAGATGAAGGAATATGTTAGCAATTTTAGGCAATTGATGTTGCAACTCCTAAACATGTACATAAATACAAAGTTGCATGGATTCCTATTTGGAATGCAGGAGTGGGCTAAAAGAGATATAGAGAGACAAGAACTGAGTCTGGCAGAAGCCATGAGGATGGTTGAAAGATTAATAGACTTATAAGGAAGGAGGACCGCCTAAGGGAGTTGAGCTAGATTCAACACCAACCTCACCACAAACTCTTGGACCCCAAGATCCAATCCCCCAAGACACACCATTTCATAGATTAGAAGTCAAAACTCAGGAGTAATCCTAGCCACTTCATAGTTTGCCTTGGTACAAAGGGGATTATTTGGAAGGTGGGGAAATGACGACTACAGACCAAGTCCAAGTACATCTTATGGGTTAGAAGGGTCAAATACATCACGGTGGAGATTCTAAGCCTCAACCACAAGAGTTAGATATTTCAAGTACCGGGGATCATAGTACCATAATAAATGTTCCATGGAAGACACAACTTCAACAAGTGGATCTAGAGTAACAATCAAAAGTGCTTATAGAGGAGAGGAGCCACGATCCTTGTGCATCTAGGAGATCCCTAATGGAAGTGAGGAGAAATTAGATCACCCAAGAGTGGGAATAGTTAGTGCACATCCCCAATGCATGGCAACACAAAGTAGTAGCAGTGCAGCACCTATACATGAAGGGAAGAGTTAGTGAAAGGGACCAAGCAATCATGGTGGATACCAAAGTGATTCTCACAAATTTATCACATTAGAGTATGTAATAAAACTGTCTACGGTTCTAGAAGGATTAACATTAACTTTTGTGTAAGACACAAAGGAAGTGAAGCAAGTATTCATAGTACAAGTGGAAGCTAAGAAATGGAAGGCATGCTCAATTTTCTAGTGATATCCTATGGATGACTTTGAAGTCATTTTGGGTTTGGAGTTCTATGACAAGTATATGATTGTAATATTCGGCAAGCGAGTCAATGAGATATTGCTAGATATGAAAGGTGTACAAGTGCCATGTGAAAAGATGCAAGTCCCAAAGAAGATGCCAATCAAAGTGTAGATGGAGGAGAACAAACTAAGAGACTCTTGCCAAGGTGCAAATTTAAGACGTAGCAAACAAGGAGCTCCAGTTCAAGTGATGCCACAACTAATCACAAACATTAGGCCTTATATCATGACGTACAGTACCAAACAGGTCGAGAAATTAGTGAAATAGGGAGATACAATGTACTTATGCATGATCAAATTTACGAAGAAGGAAATAACCAATGGCCCCAAACTAGAAGATGGGAACAAAGAAGTGGAAGAAATACTTATGGAGTATGCAGATGTGATGCTTGTAGAACTACTCAAAGACTTATCTCCCCCAAAAGAGATGTAGACCACAAGATGAGTTGATCCTAGGGGTCGTCTCACTAGCTAGGGCCCTATATTGAATGAATCACATTGAATTGCTTGTCAAGAAGAAGGATGGACTCAGATTGTGCATAGACTATAGGGCCGTCAACAAGATTACTATCAAGAATAAATATCGAGTGTGCTTAGTTGAGGACTAGTTAAATAGACTCCATGCAACGAAATACTTTAGTTGCATAGGTCTTAGGTTAGGCAACTACCAAATTTGGATACTCGAAGAAGATATCCCAAAAATAATGTTTCATACTAGATATGGAAGCTTTGAGCGGCTAGTCTTAGGCTTTCGACTTAGTAATGGACCAAGAAATTTTTGTGGATTAATGGATGGAGTAATTTAGGTGAGAGATAGAAATGTTTATCATTATATACATAGACAATCTCTTAGTCTATAGCAAAACTTTATAGAGGACCACAAGGAACATTTAAGACTAGTCTTTGAGAAGCAAAGGTGGCATAAACTATACGCAAAGCCAGAAACATGTGATTTTGCAATGACATCAAAGTATATACTCATCGTAGGAGAGGAAGATTTCAAAGTGGACCCAAAGAAAGTTGAAGAAAGTAGTTAAGAAGTGGCGAGTCTTGAAAGCAGTTTAGAAAGTTAGAGAATTTCTAGGATTCACTATATGCTGTAGAAGGTTCGTAACGGAGTACACTATAGTCATGGCTCGACTATCCTAATTGACCAAAGGAGAAGGAAAATTCACATGCGAGAATGATCAACAAACAACCTTTGATTTGATGAAAGTGTGCATGAGTCAAACCCTTGTACTTAAAATGCCAGACTTCACCAAACCCTTCGAAATTTTTACATAAGCATCAGATTACGACATTGGGGGAGCGTTGATGCAGGATGGGCACCCCATATAGCCTATGAATCCAAGAAATTCACAGACACAGAAAGCAGGTGGAGTACACGTGAGAAAGAGATGCTAGTAGTAATCCATTGCCTTAGAAAGTGGAAGCACTATGTATAAGACAAGCACATGGTCATATTCATGGATAAGATCTCACTCAAGTACTTCCAATTCTAGCTCAAGTTGTTTGCCAAACAAGCTAGATGGATAGATTTTATGGAGAAATTTGACATGGAAATCAAACATAAGCCATGATCCACAAAAAAGATAGCAGATGCACTAATTCACAAGGTAGATTTGAAAGCAGTGAGCATAGCCAACATTAACTTCCTAGAGTTAGTGAAGGAGACCCTAAAGCATGATCAAGAAATGCACAAACTAATAGAAGTGAGAGCTAAGAAGACACCACATAGCATATACAGTGGAAGAAGGGATCCTTTTTATGGGAAAGAGGTTGTACATCCTTGAAAGTGTGGAGTCAAAGAAGATCATCCTATATGAAGTGCGTGACAAGAAGTTAGGAGAACACAAGGGTCAAAGCAAGATACTAGAGGCCTTAAGGAAATTTTTTTTAGCTAAACATGAAGAAGGAGATCATAGACTATATCAAGACTTGTTCCACTTGCCAAAGAGTGAAATCTCTACGCACCAAACTAGTTGATTTTCTTCAACCAATGCCAATGCTAAGCTGTCCATGGAACATCATCAGCATGGATTTTTTTGTAGGACTCCTAGAATCTCATGGCTACACCATCATCCTTGTTGTGGTGGACTATTTTTCCAAGCAACTACACTTCATATCTGCCAAGCTACCATTGAATGCCAAGGAGGTAGCATGCCTCTTCTTATATCTTTAAGTTACATGGGCTATCCTTAGCCATTGTATCAAATTGAGATGGTCGATTCATGAGCAACATGTGGAATGAACTCTTCAAGACTTTGTAAATACAACTCAGATTTTTCTCATCTATCCACCTTGAGATAGATGGGCAACCATAATGAGTGAACCAAGGTATTGAAGACTATCTCACAGGCTGTGCTTGTATGGACAAAAAAGATTAGACCTTGTACCTTGATGTGTTGGAGTTCCACTACAATAGCTCAATCCATTCAGCAATATGTTACACCCCCTTTGAGTTAGCCATAGGGAAAGAAGTTAACACCATTGGCCTTTGCTTTTGGAGTTGTTAAAGTAGAAGATCAGGATGTAGAAGATTTTTTGAAGAAATGGAGAGAGAGAAATATAATAGCCAAGTAGAGTTTGGAAAAGTGCAAAATCACCATGACTGAACAAGCCAATAAGTGCAAGGTAGTCCTATTTACTAAGGGAGACATGATTCTCATTAGTTCAAGTATATGTCCTTAATATTCCATTAGTAAAAAAAATCGAAGAGTTTACAAGTGTTGGATATTGTGGTGTTGGAATTTTAGGGAGACTCTATGATTTCTAAAATACGTGGAGCCGCATACTTTCCACTGGAATAATACCCTCAACTTGGCTTCAAATCTTTCTATCATCTAATTTAAAATAGAAGCTAGCAAGTGGATTCTCCATTAACATTGTGATTTCTTGGTATATTATACTCAAGGGCCAATCATCCTTCATCTACAACCCTTGGGGCTTGTAGCCCTCATAGATGATAGTAACATCCACAACTATACTTTCACATGTGCCTTGATCACGGTACATCCATTATCCCTTAAGTGTCCTACATCTACTATACTTAAACACTAGACATAAAGTCTATCATGTGACAAAGTACATGCAATTGGAAAGGAAAGTTTGACGATCTATCCCAAAGTAAGAAAATAACCAATAGAGTAAAATTTTACCTAAAATCCATGTCCCTTATAGTGACTCAACACTCTACCATGTCTCAGGACTATGAGTGATTTTCAATGTCCAAGTTTTTCCTATAATCCTTGTTATATAATCCTCAGATGCACTTTTCATGATATACGCATTTTTTGTACATCTCAAACCTACACATTCCTTGAACATATGCACAAAAATTACAATTGGTATGAACCACCTTAGCTATACATTCTTTGAGCTAGTGCTTGGCTTCATAGAGTTCAATATATCTGTTGAAACTTTCTGCTACACATATGCAAAATATTGCTACTATACAATGGCTATTCTATGCTATTGAGATTCAGTATATGTACAGACTTAAGGATTCCATATTCTCAAGTCCCCTTGGGCAATATGTACTTAGAGTTGTAGAAAAATACAAGGTTCTGTGCAAGCCACTTGACTATATGTCCCTCAAGGAGTAGTCTTCCAATTTTGAGGTGGTAACACTTAAAAGAACTTGAGAAACTCTCAACATTTTGCTACTCACAACAATCCAAAAAATATATTTATGTAAATACAATACAATTAGTTACATAGATACCATAAAATTGCTAGTTCTCAATGTGTTGCAAAGACTTACTATTTGCAATGTTTCATTGAATGGTTACAGTGGAGGTGCAATATGTATTTACTTTTACATGAATACATGTTGTATCAACATCTTTGTTACAAGGTGAGAATTAACCTTCTTTTGTCTGAGAGCTAAAATTTTGCCCTTCGAGTTTTTTGATATATCCATAATTGCAAATTCTTTCACTCTGAAAGCTCTCTTCATACTTGGATGCATATGTACCCAAGATAAGCCATGATATGTATCTATGATCCAATTCTTTTCTTCATCTTTCTTATTACGTACTTCTATTGAGAGAATGATTGTTCTTCTCTTAGGCATTATAACCTATGGCAATAGATGTAAAGAAGTATATATTAAGTCCTAAATAATAAGTATCTTAGGTCCAACTAGTAATCACGAATATGCCATACATATCAGTATGGTATTAAGAGATGTTTACACTTTTGTACATAGACACAATTATTGATATCAAACTCATATAGTTATATACATCAACACAAAGTAAGGATTCAATTTTAAGGCATCACTTTAATCATACCATTTACATGAAATAGAATGAAAAGAGTAGTACAAGGATACTTTTTCACAAAAAGAAATTGCATTATAATAAATAGGAATCTAATCTAACTCAATATATTGCATAAAAATGTAAGTACTAAAGAGTACTTGATAGAAGGATGGCAGCCACATATCAAATCAAACAATTTGATGAAACGGACTAGATTTTATAAGAAGTATAGCATGAAATGACTTGGTCTCCCAAATATGCACATTGGATTGACACATGAGATATTCTATGACTCAACACATTATGCATTATATAGATGATATGATACAAGAGTTTCATAGATTATAGCCAATTGGTGTGGAGATCCAAATGGACATGTAGGATCAACAAATCAAAGGATTTTTGAACCTAAGGTCCATATCATTTAGTACAAATGAATCACTTACCACAACAAAATAGTTGATCAAGAGTTTTGTGCTTCACCTAAACCTTGCATAATACCTACATGTTATAGGAACATATCACTTCAATAGCAATCAAAATAACTAATTATTCATGAGTTCTTATAATATAAAAGAGAGAATTTACCTATAAGGTAGAATATTTACACTGCTTTGTTGATTGCACTAACAACAATAGATTTGAAACTTATGATCATCAAAACCTATTGAAATCATATACATGAGAAAACTGTGATGACTAAATTGTTCAATTGATGAATCCCTTTTAATAAAAAATATCTAGATAGTTGAATGAATAAAAGTAACACAAAATTGGAAAAATTTACCTATAAACCGATCTACTAAAGATAAGATTAAATCATTGTTGATCAAAGCCTAGAGTTACAAAATCTTTGCTCTACCTTGTATTAAAAGTTGCAACAACAATTGATCCAAAAGTTAGAAACAGTATCAAACTCTACTGTGTAAAGATAGTAAAAAAGGAAAAACACATAGAGAAAGAAAGTGTGAGTGAGTGAATGGGAGAGAGAAAGCAATAAACACTTATCCAATCTTGCCCAAATTGATCTCTACAAAAAGAAAATAGCAAGAGTTAGTATTTACATGAAGGTATACTAAAAAAACAATAGAAAAGAGAAAAACATAGAGAGAAAAAAAGAGGGAGAGAGAGATATGCACTTATGCAAACTCAACCAAAATGTTCTCTACAATAAAACAACAACAAGGGTTAGAATCAACATTATATTGTATTGAAAAGATAGCATCAAAGAAGACACACACACACACACACACACACACACACACACACACACACACACACACACACACAGAGAGAGAGAGAGAGAGAGAGAGAGAGAGAGAGAGAGAGAGAGAGAGAGAGAGAGAGAGAGAGAGAGAGAGAGAGAGAGAGAGAGAGAGAGAGAGAGAGAGAGAGAGAGAGCTTCATCTCTTGCTCCAAATAAACTCTACAAGAAAACAACAACAATTAGAACCAATGTTAAGGTCTATTGAAAACACAATAGGATTTATACACACATGTGATACGTGTGTAATAGAGCCAAGGTTCCTCACCATCGACTTAATGGGTTTGTCTAACCCTTGCCTGTTCCTGAATCACCCTTTTCATCTACATCAATGAACTTCGTCATTGTTCTAACTTCCTCCAAGGGGTTTGATTCCATTCTTGTGGTGGGTGATAGATTTACCAAGATGGCACACTTTAACTCCACTCACCATAAGACAATTATTGGTGAACATCTTGGCTTTTCCTTGAACATATCTACTAGTATAATTGATTATCTCCATCCATAAGATAAGTACTAGTGAAGACATAGCCTGAATTTTCCTTGAACATATCTATTAGTATAATGGGTTACAAGATGACATTGTGTCAAATCGAGAATCACAATTTGTGTCAAGTTTTTAGAGAAGACTCCTCAAGCTCCTAGACATCCAAAGTAACCTCTCTTTAACCAACCACCCTCAAACTAATGGACAAAAAAAATGTAATGTGTTCGGTCCTTGACACGTTTTAGTAGTCCATCGGGAGTCTGATCTCAAAGATGCTGCATGGCACTCCCATAGAATGTCACAGGGTTTGTTGGATAATGAATCCTGCGTCTACTCCGTAACGAAGAGAACCGGCAAATCTTGTTAGGATCAACCTGAATCTTTTTTGATTTCTAATGGTCAATCCTACTACAACCTTCTAGCATCGGTCTTTAGATGATCTACTTTGTGCAGAGCATCTAAATCGAGGTGGACTCATATCACACTTAGTTCAAAGAGAATGGGAAACGAGAGGGATGCATCGCTCGACCTCTCTACCCATAGGATAAAGTCCCATTCCGGTCCCCTAAAACGATATGAGCCAAGGTTCTACCCTATATTATCTAAGGTCAATTCGTCATCACGATTTGAATGTTGAGAAGCCTTCCAGTTGTTTGGGACCACCCTGTCATAGGACGGACCCGTCGGGGGCTTCGTCCACCCGCTTCCCTTGATAGCTTTAGTTTTCTACTTACCTAAGGGTACATTAGTGGTAACACATACAAGCATCTTCCTTAATTAGCCCATTAGCCACATGTTCCTTGACGTAATTTTATGCACTAACACAAAAATAGTTTAGAAAAATTCATTGAAAGGAAAACTTAATATCAAAATTTCAAACTGAGATACAAATCCTGTCCATAGGATGATTCCCACAATTTGTAAGGATGCGTCTTATTTTCCTCCAAGTTTCTACCCTTGCACTAGTAACAGGACCTTGAGATTCCATCTCGAGTCACGTAGATTGTTTGAGTAGGACCCGGAGGCATGGAATTTACAACCAAAGCCCCCTTGGCATCCAAGCATCCTCTTACGATCAAACTAATCCACAGGGAGACCTCCCATGGCGGGTTTGGTCCATATTCCTGTCATAGTTATTTAGAATCCCCTTGGATAGGGTTGGAGGCCAGCTAGGGGTGGTTTGGTGTGCCCTTCATGAATTTAGGCTGATTCATTATACTAGTTTCTTATGAAAGCTTGGGTCGAATAATCCTTCCACAAATAGTGCTCCTAAAATTACAAGCACAAACAATAATGTGGGCGAGTGCTTAGAACACTTGCTAATGTGGAATTCCTTTTTGAACGCTTAGCATTTAACCTTCAGATTTTTCTTGCCTTGGTGTAAATTGCAATGGCCCTCTGTGGGGGGTAGGGAATATCTTTGTTCCATCCCTCATTCTTATGCGATAAGAACGAGAACTAATCTTACATCCAATCAACAACACCCATTAGTTTCTGGTTGGTAAATTTTTCCTAGGATCTATAGCTCATGGGTTGGGTTTCTGGCAAGATCTTAGATAATCCAATCTAAGATCCTCAAGGACCATTTGAGGGTGGCTCCACCCTCTTGAGAATCTATTACCAATTTCAGCTCCGCTCCAGCTTTACCGTTAAGAGTTTCTCCCCTCTAGGTTTCCATGATGGAAATCTTTCGTACAATCCTCTTATTACTTGCCTTGATATCATCTGGAAGACCCAGGCTTTGGGTAGATAATACCATTAATATATCCCTTTTCTCTGGAATGAGAATCCTCACAGTTTAATTTATATATCCAATAATTCATGGATGGTAATTGCCCCAATTTTTCAACCTTTAGGTTAGGGTTTCTTGTTTTGAGATTATAAGATCTAGATGATTCAATCTCAGGATCCAAATTGATCATTTGGTAACCATTTTCCTACTTAGAACTCTATCAGGGTTTCTAAGTTTTCTCTAGGGTTTCATTCCCTCAAGATTTCATGATAGAAATTTTTCATTCATCTCTCCTGCAAGACAAGAGTAACCTAAATCCTTTGCAATCTTTGAGTAATTGCAAGCATCAAATGACACATTGTGAATTGCCTTTCTTTCATGCGGATACAACATTTGAGTTTTTTGCATTGATATCAAGTTATATCATGGTCTAAAATGATACCTCTAAGAGTGTTACTGGACTTATTATGAGCTAGTTGCTAGGGTAGAGATCTATGACTGTATTGATTTGATTCTAAGTCAATCTATGATCCTAGTATTAATTGGTTCATTTACAATTAAACCCTAACTTTAATACCATCTAGGGATTCACTTAATGAATTGCTTCTTACGACTGAGTTTAACAATTTATATGTACATCTCGAATCTATCTTTTAAGATGAAATTTTGTCGTGTAGGCAATCAAATCTACCTATGATGCCTTGCAAATCAAGATGCCGGTTTTTCTTGATCTCATGATATAATGCAAGAATTCCTTCCTTGAAAATTCATTTTAATGAATTTATGCAAGTCATAAATTTCAACTTACATTTTAAAGTGTGAAGTACATGAATCCATCATGCATCATGTAAATGCAAGCTAACTTTCTTTAATGGTTTATAAGATGCAATCCTTAGCAAGAGCTTGTATATTTACATATCAGTATTCTAAGATGCATTCACAAAATTTGTGCTTACTAATCAGCTTAGTATTGAAGACAACCCATAAATGTTAATCAACTCATAACTATCATGACCATCATGAATTAGATTCAAACCTATGCATCTACCTTTCAAGTTATACAAATTGTACGACAGAAAAGTATGATTCTTTTCCATGATAATTACGATCTACTGTTCCATTCATAGGACAATAAACTATAGTGGTACCTGGTTTTGGAGTGACGAGTTGGTATTTATACCCATTAGCCCATTGGTGTTAGTGGTGGCATCTTTGCCCAAACCCTCTTCCATGGTTGCAGCCTTCATGGCCACTTGGGAGAATCTGCATTTCGAGGCCATTCTTGAACTTGGAATGTGGGGCTTCTCTTTTCTCGGTGCACTCCTTTTGCAAGAGTTTCCTACACTCCTCTTTGAATCCAGTAACCTCTCGCGGGAATAGTGAGGGAGGGAGGGTATTTGTGACTCCCTCCAAGAGAAGGAGGGGGAGGAAACCTCTAGAACCTTCTTCTATCTCCCTCCCTCTCTCTCTCTCACATACACACTCACACACACACACACACTCTCTCTCTCTTTCTCTTACGTTGAGAATCTCTCTCTCTTTCTCTCTCTCAATTTTGGCAGGGGGAGAGGTGATATCGATTCCTTTCAAGGGAGGGGTTGGGTAGCCTTTGCTTCATCCCAGGGGGCATCTTTATAGGGGGCAGGGGGGAGAGGTGATATCGATTCCTTTCAGGGGGGGGGGGGTTGGATAGCCTTTGCTTCATCTCAGGGGGGCTTCTTTATAGGGGGGAGGGGTGGTATGGTGGCCTTCTCCCCACCTTCCACCTGGGCGAAAAAATGTCCCACTGCCATGCTGCTGCCATTGTGACCTTGGGGGAAAGAGATAGTGGGGGGGGGGGGGAGGGAGGTGGCACACGTGTGCCCCTCCTCCCCATCATCATCATCATCGTTGTGATGATCTCCAGCTTTCCTGTCATCATCTCGTCCTTCCCCTCCCCCCCCCCCCAATTTGGCCACGTCGAGAGGGGGGAGTAAAATAATTTCAAGTAATTCATTTTTTTTTTTGGTGGGGATCCTATGGGATACGAGGGGGGTTACTACATGCTTTCCCCCTTAAGGGATGGAGATGTCCTCATCTCGAAGGGAATTGGGGGTATTGTTGGTTGAGAGTACTCTCATCAATCCATATGGCATCTTCTTCTGGATATTCCTTCCATTGGATGAGGTACTCTCTGAGAGATCTACTTTTTCCCAAATGTCTAGAATTCTATCTGGTCAGAGCTTAAGGACTCCTTGGCTTGGCATTACAACTTGTTGATGATTGAGCGCATGGCTAGTATTGGATACATATTTCTTTAGTAGGCTAACATGAAATACATTGTGAACCTTTACATTCTCGGGGAGCAAGAGTTTGTATGCATTGTGCCCTAGGCACTTGAGGATCCTGTAGGGCCTGCAATACCTTGGACTTATCTTTTTAAACTCTCCCAATGATAAGGAGATCTTCTTGGGTTGTACACGAATAAAAACCATATCTCCATCTTTGAAGAGCCATCCTTGTCTATTCAGATTTGCATAGGTTTTCTGTCTATCCTTGGCAATTTTAATGTCTTGTCTGATGGCCTTGATCTGCTCATCCATTTCCTCTAGCATTTCCTTGGAAGCTTCTAACCTTAAGGTAGGATCTAAAAAATTCAATGGAGTACGGTAGTCATGCCCATGCAATGCTTGAGAAGGTGTTTTTTGAATTCTCTATTGGTAAGAAGCATTATAGACAAACTCTACCAATGGTAGATATTGGATTCATTTGTTGGGTTTGCAGTAGCAATATGCTCTAAGAATATATTCAATGACTTGGTTGACTCTCTCTGTTTGGCCATCAATTTGAGGGAAATAGGCTATATTGAAATAGAGTTGAGTCCCAATGGCCTCAAATATCTTGAGGATCCTGTAGGGCCTGCAATACCTTGGACTTATCTTTTTAAACTCTCCCAATGATAAAGAGATCTTCTTGGGTTGTACACGAATAAAAACCATATCTCCATCTTTGAAGAGCCATCCTTGTCTATTCAGATTTGCATAGGTTTTCTGTCTATCCTTGGCAATTTTAATGTCTTGTCTGATGGCCTTGATCTGCTCATCCATTTCCTCTAGCATTTCCTTGGAAGCTTCTAACCTTAAGGTAGGATCTAAAAAATTCAATGGAGTACGGTAGTCATGCCCATACAATGCTTGAGAAGGTGTCATTTGAATTCTCTATTGGTAAGAAGCATTATAGGCAAACTCTACCAATGGTAGATATTGGATTCATTTGTTGGGTTTGCAGCAGCAATATGCTCTAAGAATATATTCAATGACTTGGTTGACTCTCTCTGTTTGGCCATCAATTTGAGGGAAATAGGCTATATTGAAATAGAGTTGAGTCCCAATGGCCTCAAATATCCCTCTCCAGACGTGAGATGTGAAGAGGGAGTCGCGGTCTCACTAATGATCCTTTTGGGCAACCCATGGAGTCTGAATATCTTCTCAATGAATAATATGGAAACATCTAAAGCTTTATAGTTTGTCTTGACTGGAATGAGATGTGCAACCTTGGTGAGCACATCTACTATAACCATAATTGAATTGTATCGTCCTTGAACTGAGGGTAATCCAATAACAAAGTCCATGCTGATAAATTCCCACTTCATTTGAGGAATGCCAAGAGGTTGCAACTTCCCAGGCATCTTGACATGCTCTGCCTTAATGCACTTGCAAGACAAACATTCCGTGACATATTTGAGTACATCTCCCTTAATTCTTTCCCAATGGTAGCTTTTCTTGATCGTGTTGAGGGTCTTAACATATCTGGGATGGCCTAAAAAGGGGGAGTCATGTGCTTCCTAGATTATTCTCTGTTTGAGTTTCTTGCTTGAGGGAATGCATAATCTTGCCCTAAAATAGACAAGTCCCCCATTGACAGAGAATTTTTATACTTGATCTTGAGTTTGGGGTTTTGGTCCTTTTCCAAAATCTCCTTTATCATCTTCAAATATTCTGGGTCATGGCTAGCTTCCTCCTTAGCTAATTCAAGGATAGGGTTACTAGGCATTGACACCATAGTTGCTAATGATTCCGCCATTGAAGGTTCCTCCATAATGAGTGAGTTGAGGAACGCCTTGCGACTTAAGGCATTAGTGACCACATTCTCTTTACCAGGCCTATACATGATCTCAAAGTCATATTCTTGCAGAACCTCAATCCAACAACATTGCATCATATTGAGGTCAGCATGGGTGAAGATCCATTTGAGGCTCTTGTGGTCCGTGACCAAAGAGAACTTATTGTCAAGAAAATATTGTCTCCAAAGTTTGAGAGCATGAATAACTGCTAACAACTCCATATCACGAGTAGCGCAATTCTTTTCATGGGTTTTTAACTTCCTTGAAGAATATGCTATAGGATGACCTTCTTGCATTAGTAGACAACCTAGTGCAAGTGAGCTAGCATCTGTGACAACTTCGGATTCCTTGCTCAAGTCAGGTAGTTTCAAAATTGGTGCTGTCACTGAGCTATGCTTGAGTTGATCAAAACTTGATTGTTCGGTGGGTGTCCACACTATGGCAACCTGCTTTTTAAGTAGATTTGTGAGGGGTGATGCAATTAAAGCATAGTCCTTAATGAAGATCTTGTACCATCCTATTAGGCCAAGAAAACTACGCACTTCTTTGATAGTGGTTGGTGGAGGTCACTCTTGGACATCCTTAACCTTTGTAGGGTCTACAAAGATTCCTTCTTCTGGCACAATAAATCCAAGATATTCGATCTATCTCATAAGGAAAGCACACTTTTTCTTTGTAGCATAGAGCTTGTGTGTCCTCATGGTCTCAAGGATGATGCGAACTTGGGGTTCATGACCCCCCTCTTCCTTGGAATAAACTAAGGTGTCATCAAAGAAGACAAGTAAAAATCATCGAGATATGGTCTAAAAATGTCCTACATTAGCCCATTAAATGTGGCAGGGGCATTGATCAATCCAAAGGACATTACTGTGAATTCAAAATAACCATATTTGGTATTAAATGCCGTCTTAGGAATATCCTCATCCTTGACGCGGATCTGGTAGTATCCTGACCTCAAATCAAATTTGGAGAAGATTTTTCCTCCATGCAATCGATCAAGTAACTCATCTATCCTTGGGATAGGATATTTATTCTTGATGGCTACTTGGTTTAGGCCTCTATAATCGTGCAGAGGTGTAGTGTACCATTCTTCTTTTTTTGGAACAATATTGGAGCCCCCTAAGGAGAACTACTAGGACATATGTACCCTTGGTCCAATAGCTATTTGAGTTGTTATTTTAATTCAATAGCTTCAGGAATGGACATCTTGTAGGGCCTTTTTGCAATTGATGCAACACCCGGTATCAGCTTAATCTCATGATCCATTTCCCTAGGTGGTGATAATTCTGTTAATTCTTTCGTGAATACATCTGCGTACTCTTTTAACCATGACGGTTCTTCATTGGAGTACTCTACCTGTTTTGGCTTGTTTAGCTTGATTAGATAGACGGGTGATCCTTTCCTTATTCCTTAAGCTATTCGCGTTTCCTTTGCTAGTTGGATCTTTGGTTTACCTACTTCTCCTTGAGTTGTAACTGACTCACCTTTAGGATTCCAAAACGAAACTTGGCACTTCCCGCAATGGATGTGAGCGTCGTTGGAAACTAGCCAACCCATCCCGAGTAGGCACTCATGGACTCCTAGATTCATTGCCCTGAACTTAATAGATGTGGACTCTTTTCCAAGTAGAAATTCCACCTTAGCAGTTTGTCTATTGTAAGTAATTTCTTGCCCATTTGCCAATTCAATAAGAAAAGTAGGTGTAGCTATAGTGGATATCCCTAACCTTCTTGCACAAGCTAGTGAAATGAAAGAATGAGTATTGCCACAGTCAATCACGGTTTTGAATTTCTTACCTTGGTAATCCGATGGAGTTTGGATCATCAAAAATTGGTGATTCGGCCCCTTTTTATGGAGAGCGGCATGAATTGATGCCCTCTCAATCTTAGCTTCCATGGATGTGTCTTCTTCTTTGTTGATTTTCTTAATGGTGATATTGGAAGTTTTTGCCCTTCCCATTACTGCATGACCCGACCAGGTAGCCCTGGCTTGCCCACCAAATTTTCCTTGACGATGATCTTCGCCAAGTTTGGGATATTCTCTTTTGAAGTGCCCCAATTCCTTGCATAAAAACATCACAGACTCTAGTCGTTTCTTTGTGTGGGGACAAAATCACCAACTGCATTTGCCTTTGGCTTCTTCTATTGGCCTTGACTCTGTCCTTGTGCCCTTTTAAATTGAGCCTTCAACATCCCTAGATTCTGGTATTTGTGAGACCAGGGTCTATTATTCATTGACTTTGACTGGACTTCTTGGGAAATGGGTCCCGCTCTTATCAATGCATCTTGTAAATTCAAAGGACACATTGATTCCAATCGAGTGTTCATTGGTGGGTTCAGCCCATCACAAAACTTAGAGACTTGTTGGAAAATACTCATTGTCGGGGTGTATTTTAACAAGGAAACAAATTTTAAGTAGTACGCCTCTAGAGATAGATCCAACTATTTCAACATAAAGAACTCATTCACCTTGTGAGTTCTGTATGTAGGTGGCATGTACCTTCCCTGCATTGCTTCTTTTAGCTTATCCCAAGTTAATGTGCTTTCCATGATTGCTTGGTCTTTACACCATCGCTTCCACCAGAGCCTAGCTTCGCCGATGAGTTTGAGCTTGGCAATCATAGCCTAGTTTTTGCAGATGCTATTCTTGCTGCACTAAAGTAATCCTCCATGGATTCAATCCATACTTTAGCATCAACTTCAATAGTCTTCCCTTTCCCATCAAATTCTAGTGGTTTGATTTGTTTGAGAAGAAACTTCTTCTCTTGTGCCTCTACCAGGCTTAGAGCGGGAACAAGATTTTGATTCTGTGTTTGGGATTGTATCTGTGTTTCAATTTAAACTTTTGCATTAAGATTGCATTTACACATCTCTTGACAACTTATCTCAATGCACAGATTATTTTTCATCAATACAATGCAACAAGATAGATAATCATAAAATTCTCATTTATCCATAAAGAGGCATATGCCTTAAGTACAATTATTCGGGGATAGATAGAGATAGGCTGGGATGATTTTTCTTTCAAGAGATACATCAACACCAGGTTAATAATTCCTTATTGGATTCAGCTATAGGGATAGAATCATAATATGGGTTTTGGGAATGGATTCTCAGGAAGTGGTAAGTCATGGGAAGTTCAAAAACTCCCCGTTTTTGATAGCCATGATGTTCGTTACATCCCATTACTTTAATTCTATTTGCTAGCAAGACTTTGACCACCTCCTCATAGATGTAGCGAGCCTGTTCTACCTGTCAATGCTCGATGTGTAGAATCGAGTTCACACATGCCTCATGGAAGATGAATAACTTAATAGCCTTCAAGTCCTCCAACCATTTTAGCCTCTTCAGATGGTTTTGAAGATAGGAAAACCGGTTGGCATCTATGTAGCAGTAACCTACACTCCAAGTCCAATGCGTTTTCACATATAGTGGCAAAGGGTTGTAGAGCCGATCCGGGATCCCCATTATGTTGGTTCTTTTGTAATAACTTGAAGAGTTCATAGCAGTCTTGAACATGATATGGAATATGAGGAACCTGCTCCATGCCTTGTAGGTCTGGTAGCAACAACAATCTAGAAGTGAGTAAAAGAAAAAATGTTTTCTAGTGAAAACATCACTTTCCTCTTCCTGATTTATTCTTATCTTAATTGTTTTACTCGTTGGTTTGCTCTGATACCAACTCTAACGTGTCCGGTCCTTGGCACATTTTAGTAGTCCATTGGGAGTGTGATCTAAAAGATGCTACATGTGGCACTCCCATGGAATGTCATAGGGATTATCGGATAGCAAATCCTGAGTCTATTCCACAACGAAGCGTACCGGCCAACCGTGTTAGGATCAACCTGAATATTTTTGGGTCTCTAATGGTCAAGTCCTACTCAAAGAGAATGGGAAACGAGAGGGATGCATTGCTCGACCTCTCTACCCGTAGGGTAAAGTCTCATTCCGGTCCCCTAAAATGATATGAGCTCGGGTTCTACCACCCTACATTATCTAAGGTCAATTTGTCATCACGATTTGAATGTTGAGAAGCCTCCCAGTTCTCTGGGATCACCCCAGATCCATCGCAAGATCCGTCCACCCGCTCCCCTTGATAGCTTTAGTTTTCTACTTACCTAAGGGTACATTAGTGGTAACACATATAAGCAGCTTCGTTAATTAACCCATTAGCCACATGTTCCTCGACTTATGCACTGGCATGAAAACAATTCAAACAAATTCATTGAAAGGTAAACTTAATATCAAAATTTCAAACTGAGATACAAATGTCAAGATTGTGGGAGAGAAGGAAGGAGTCTCACTTGTAGCTTTCTTGCTTGCACAATGGGGGAATACACACAAAGGTGGAGGCTGAAAACAATTTTCCTCTTCTTAGTTGTGTAAGCCAAAAAGAACTCTCATACAAAGAAATAGAAGAACCCTATATATGGGTCTCAAACCAAACTCAACTAACTAAGGTGGCATACTAACTGAACCACGAACTAGAGTAGATAAGGATAGCTGTCATTTAGCTATTATTCATGGGCAGTGTACCAATCGCATCTGCAACTAACAAGTTGGTGACATAAATGCACAATGGTCACCCTGGCATATCACGAGTGGAGCTCGATATCTCAACACTCCCCCTCGAGCTCAATCCCAATTCCTACACACCAAGCAGGTCTCTGAACTTGCACAGCTTCTCTGCGTCCAATGCCTTTGTGAATATGTCAGCTACCTGATCCTCTGTGCTGACATAAACTAGATCAATAAGACCTAGTAAAACCCTCTCCCGCACATAGTGATAATGCACCTCAATGTGCTTTGTTCTAGTATGATATACTGGGTTATTTGCCAAGTGTATACTACTCATGTTGTCACAATAAATGACAACTGGCCCATCTGTAGGCTGATGCATATCATAAAGTAGCTTATGCAACCAAGCTACCTCACATGCAGCCATTGCTGCACCCCTGTACTCAACCTCTGTACTCGACAAGGCAAGTATAGGCTGTTTCTTACTGCTCCAAGTGACTGCAGCACTTCCAAAAGAGAACACATATCCACTAGTAGATCGTCTATTAGAAATACTACCAGCCCAATCAGCATCAGTGTATCCATGCAACTGTATCTGAATCCCAGTCTCATAAAATAGTCCATACTGCAATGTAAACTTCACATACCTGAGTATGCGTCTAGCCGCATCCAAATGCGGCTTCCTTGGAGCCTGCATAAATTGACTTACCAATCCAACAACATAGCTCAAATCTGGCCTGGTAATAGCCATATAAATCAAACTTCCTTCTATGCGCCTGTACATAGTAGGGTCTTCCGGAAGCTCACCTGCATCCGCTCAGCTTCACATTCTGCTCCAAAGGAACTGAAATTGTCATCTTTGACTTCCCCTCCCTCCTGCCAACTGGCGGCATCAAGAGGGGGGGAGTAAAAAAATTTCAAGTAATTTAATTATTTTTGGGGGGGTTATTACAAAAAAGGGTAAATCAAGACTTGGAATAATATCTCCAATGTACAGTCAATTATCCTCAAGATAATTGGATGGTGCTGGTGGGCGGTCATGGGTAAAGAAGCTAAGGGCCCTTTTGCTCTCGGCATCTTAGGTGCTTTCTAACTAGACTCTTCATCTACAACTACCAACCATTCGATACCAATGGTTGTGTCTTCTTTTAATCTCACCTATAAGAGAGCAACAACTTGTATAGCAAGTTGATAGACCATGCTCTCTAGTTTGCCTCTAGCCAAATAATCTATTGTGGGGACTAGGATGGGTGATACAGTGGCTATAAGTGAAAGGAGGATGCATTTCTAGTGGAGCCTTACCTTTGCCCAAGATGATTGGTGGCCTAGTTGTAGGTCCTATTACACTAGTACCTACCTCTAAAGACCCTCTCAAGTTGAGGCCCATTAGAGTCAGCTCTTTTTCTATTGAGGGTTGCTCTACTGATCTTCTAATCACTAGGGCTATATCTTTCTACTCTTGCCTTTTAAGGCACTTCTCCTTCTCCTGTTGTTTTTGCCTTTGTTTCTCTTCCTTTCTTTTGGAGGCTTCTTTTACCTTTTTGGGTTCTTTCTCCTCTTCAATCATGCCCTTTGCTCGTTTGATTAACACTTTGATGATAAAATTTCCCCTTCTTTTCTTCTAATGAATATGGATTGTGGCTCCTATTGCTGCTACTAGGTTTCTAGCTTCCTGTACTATGGATTTTGGAATCTCTTACTCCTCAATTCAAGTGGTTGCTCTAGTGCCATAGCTTGAGCCTATAAATATGAGTTGTTATGGGTCTTGATTGAGTTTCTTCATATTCTCCAACTGAGCTTGTCATGGGATTTTTAGACATGTTGCTCTTTTACTAGGTGATTTTTTGGTTTGGAGCTTCTGTCATATGGTAGCAAGCCTTCTTGCAGTCTCCTCTACCTCATGTTGCAATCTCCTGATTTCCTCTTTCTCTTCCTTCTTTAATGGTCCATGCTGTAGTGTTTTACTGCAAGTGGATGACACCTATTGTATTGCTATGGTTAGAGGTTTCTAGGTTGATGAATTCGCTCTTGGATGTGATTCCTTGGTGACTTCTTATATAATGGATGTTAGTACCCCACCAGATCCCACCAAAGTGGCCTTGTTGCCACCTTCTTCCTTTCTGCCTCCCTGCTTGCTACTGACATGGGTCATGATTTCTTGGACTCTTGTGTGCCAGATCTCAATGCCTTTGTTGCATCATGGATGGTCTTCATGATGTAGACATTCAAGCTTTTTTTTATCCATTGCCCAATTAGCCACACTTTTTAGCACTGCAATGTGGATCCTACTCATCATTGAGTTGTATTTGTTTCTAGAGAATAGGGCATGTATCAATTTAGCTTGAATTTTAATCAAGGGATTTGGGATGTCCTCTAGGCTAATCCCATCATTGATGAAAACCTTCTACTTTTCCATTCCTAGCAATGCATAGACATCTCTCTTTGGTCACTTCTCCTTCTTATCTGGTAGGCCCAAAGCTTTGTGCACCACCATTGGATTAAAAGGGATCTCCATTTGTTCCTATCCATGGTTGCCACTCACTATGATCGATCCAATATGCATGTTTTAGGATCGCAGGTCATGAGAAATTCTGTGTACTGCTCATAATTTATTTCCCCCTCAATTTTCTCCATGCACTTATGCAATTCACACTTGTCTACTAAGTCTCTGGCATTTGGATTTTTGGCAACCACTTCTTTTAGGTTGTGGATCTGCTTGTACAAAAAGTGGCAATATCTTGTAACTTCTGTACTCAACTTGTAGCCTATCTATTCTCCTTTGGAAAATGATGTCCAGGACTCAGTCATCCCTTTGCATAAGACTTTGTCTCCTTATCCTACCATACTTAAAGTCTAACAACATCTTGCGATGAGTTTTTAAGAAGCATTGAATTTGTTAGGAGTGAAACATATATGTAAACCTTGCCAAGAAAAACTAAAGCTTCACACCTCGCAAAAACACCAAGAAATTTGAAAATTTTACCTCAAAGCTTAGCGTCTCACACAAGGAAATTTTTGCATATCAAGAAAAGTAAAAAATGAATTAAAAAATGCTCAACTTATAGACTTTATCCAAATCCCTCCTCCTCCCAATGGACTATAATACTTCTAGGATTGCACAAGAGATCATGGCAAGGATTTGATTTTGAGGTGCTAGCCCATTGGCTTATATACAATACAAGGAAAGTTGAACTATGTTTGTAACCATCACTCATGAAAGTGTAGATTGTATTCCATGGTAGCATGGTCCATATCCTATGGGTCAGATATACTGATACATGTGATTTAGGTCAGAATATTGGTGAGAAGGTCTCCTAAAACGATTCAACTAGCAATATGAAGCTCTTCCTCACTAAGGAATCAATCTATGCATGGGTGCAACATCACATTATCTTCTAGCATATGGTTATGAGTTAGAGCCAGTATCTAAAACAATGTGGGGGCAATATAAATAGAATCGTACTTTGACATCTTAATGGCACATTGTTTCTCTATGTTGTTCATGATCTAATGTCCCACTCTTTCGTGTTGCACTCTTAAATTAAACCAATGCTACACGAATGAGGAGTCAATCTATGCAAGATGATCAAGGTTGGATGGTTCATCGAGAGTGATCTCAATACAACTTCATTTGAAGAATGTGATTAATCTTTCTTTTAGGGCTTGCTCTTGTGAAACTTGAGTTGCAAAGATCCTTGATGATTGAGGTATCCTTAGTGAAGATGTGTTCATATTTATGCCATGACCATGGTAGAGATCTCACATCATTTGCGGTACTTTTGTAGCGTGCCCACCTATTGGCTGTCCAAGCACGTTTTAGCGGTCCATCAAGAAATGAGTCTAAGCGTTGCTACCCGGTACTCCCGTCGAATGTTCCAAGGTTTGTTGCCTAGGGTTTGAGTCTGCTTCTCGAAACGGAACGTTCACGACCACTAGGATCGACCTAAAATATGGGTTTCTAGTGGCCAAGGTCTCCTGACGGCATTCTAGCGCTGGGTTTTGGACATCCTACTTTACGCAGAGATACCCAAGCCGAATCTAACCCATACTGCACTTGGTTCAAAGAGAATGGGAAATGAGAGGGATGCGCCGCTCAACCTCTCTGCCCATAGGGCATAGTCCCGTTCTAGTCCCCGAAAATGACATGAATTGGGTTCTAACCTATCAATACTTAAAGGTCAGAACGATGGTCCCTCTCTCTCCCTCTCTCAATGGCAAGGGAGGGGGGAAAATAAGTGGTCTCTCCTTACACACTTAAGGAAGGGGGGGGGGGTTTTAGGAAGGAGGGTGGTGTATTATCTCCCTACTTACACAACATCGAGCCCTCCAAGGTCCTCATTCTTCCCTTGACGATGGGGGGGGCTTTATAGAAGGTGGAGTGGTATTGTTTTGGGGGGGTGGCATAGTGAAGTGGTGGTGGTGGTGGCATCTTCCTCCCATCCACCACTTGTTCGCACGCATGGTGGACTTGTCACAAGTTAGGGGAGGGATGAATGTAGGCCACGTGGCCTTCTTCTATAGTTTCGCCGTCTGCATCCCCTCTTCCTCAGTCATTGTCATCTCCGTCTTCTCCACGTCGACTGCAGCTGCCCTCCCTCATCATCATCATGCTGATTCCGTTTGACGTCATCCTCCTCTTGCCATCACCGTCACTCACCATCGCCATCATCTTTTCCTCCCTTTCTACCGGTGGCTAGAGGAATGGATTTACCATTTTTTTTGATTATTTAAAAATTATGAGGTGGGGGTCCCTGTAGGCCACATGACATTACAAATTTCATCAAGAAGGCCCAAGTCAAAAGTCATTCATAAATTGCGAGAAAATAGAGTAGAGGTGTTATCTACTTGTCAAATACATGTGACTACATTATTGTTAGTATCCACAACCATGTTGGCAGCTAGTCCCAAGAGAGACTACCTCTCATAAGAAGATCCGAGGCTGAGAGGGACATCTGGCTTTTGGTGCCTAATACGATGAAGCAATGTGAATGCTTGACCTTGGCTTATCATAGGTATATTCAACGTGTTATTAGGTTTAGATGGGGGTTTGGCATCCATTGGTCAGACTGATCTTATGAATGAGATTGGGATACAATTCTAGCAGTCTTTAGCATTCCCTGTAGATGGGAACAACTAGTCTATGTGATTCCATCAACTCATTGGACTATGATTCCTTGCAAGTTAGTTGCTAGGCTTTAGAGGTTGGGCTCTTTATAGGATTGACTAGTGGTGTTTATGGTTCTTTCATTTTGTAGGCATATTGAGGACCATGATTGGGTAGAGGTGGTTATGGTATTTGTTTCCTTGATTGTGGGGGTTTGGCATCCTAGGATTTTATGTGTGGAGATATTAGGGTAGCCTTATGTAGCGTGAGCTTTGGTAACTAGATGAGCATGTTTCCAACATAGTAGCCTTGTGCTTTGAGTAAAGCTATAAGAACCCATTAAGTTGGATTTGGTGTTGTCAAGAATCTCAATGTGAGGTTGATCATGGTGTGTACAAAATGATTGACACATAATTATGGTGGATTTTAATAGAAAAGGAACTCCATGGCTATAGAGGTAAGGCATACAATATACACACTCACAATAAATATTTTCTACACTTTCATTGCAGAAACTGGTTGCATAGATAAAGGAGAAGATACTCCATCATGACCCCTCATACTTTCTATGTGTGTCCTCATGTGACACCATACACCCCACACTTTACATCATGCCCTGTGTGACACACTTTACTCCACATCTCTCATCCATATTCATGCACCATATAATGTTAAGCACATAGAGTGCTTTCACATATACACATTCACATATACACACCCACAAACACCAAACCTTACATTCTCAACACCCCCTCTTGTAATCATTATCTCTCAACACTGACATCCACTACATGCCTTTGGTGATGTGGCATGATATCACTCACTGTCAAGTTAGGTGACTAACATGAGGATACACCCGTGATTCTATAGGCTAGACTACACCGTCGTAGTTCATCCTTAGTTATGCCACATTTATTATGCTACCTCTTCTTTTTTAGTGGGTTTACACTTAGAGACTGCATGTACATATGTTGTGATACTTTTATATTAGTCTTTTATCATGTTATAGACTTGGTTCTTTTGTGTAAGTGGTTGCTGGCTTTGCAAGAATTTGGATTTTCATGTTTGAAGGAGGATATTGTAAGAGCTAGCTTAGCTGATATCTTGGCTTATAAAGAACTTGTTGAAAGTGTAGGTGTTATAAGATGGAAGCTGATTCCGCATCCACAAATTCATGAGGAGATGAAGGATAAAGATGCTACCTTGTTTTTTTATGGCAGTTATAGAAGAGTGCTGAAAGAGGGAGGGCTGGGTTTTGTCATTATGGATCCTGAAAATCAAGAAGTCTTTTCTGGAAGTCAAGAGAGTAAAGAGATACAAAGTAACAATGAAGTTGAATATGTGAGTTTACATGTTGGCCTAAAACAATGTTTTTAGCTGGGATATAGGAAGATAGTTGCAAAAGGAGATGCTATGTTGGTGGTCAAACAGGTTCAAAATGTTTGGAAAGCAAATAAATATATTTTGAAGGATTGATTGTTTAAGATAAAAGGCCTCATGTGGTAGTTGCAAAAATTTGAAATTTGGCATATTGGTAGGGAGAACAACTGTAAAGCTCATGAATTGGCTAAAAATGCTCTTTCCAAGTATGTTGCAGCAATGAGGGTGGATAATCCTAGATATGAGGGCAGGGAGAGCCTTCACCTGATTGAAGAGTTTCTAAAAACTGGGGAGTTACGGTTATTGACTGATAAATACAAAAGGCATGCCATTATCAGAAAGGCCAAGGCATATGTGCTCATAAATGATCATTTGTACATGAAGGGGATTGATAATGTATCAAGAAGGGTGTTGGATAGTTCTGATATTCCTGCTTGTTTATCTTCCTATCACGAGGAAGCATGTGGTGGTCATTTTGATTTTGAGCTTACCAAAAGGAAAATTCTGTTATTAGGACTTACTTGGCCTAGTCTAAGTGTTGATGTTGTTCATTGGAGTAAAAGTTGTCGTGCTTGCCAATCATATGCAAAGAGGGTACTAATTCCAGAACCTACTAAAGCAATTATTGCCTATGGACAATTTGAGAAGTAAGGTTTGGATTTTATTGGACCTTTGCTTGGTACAAAAATAGGAAAGTCTTACATCATTACTGCAGTTGATTGATGACCAAATGGCCTGAAGCTAAGGCTACAAGGAATTGCAAGAAAGAGGATGTAACTCAATTCCTCATGGAAGGACATATGCTGCAGATTTGGAATACCACTAGAAATAGTGATAGATCAAGGTCCTAGCTTCAGAAATAAGCTATTAAGAGAATTAACAGGGAAACTAGACTTGAAACACAGATTTGCTACTCCTTATTACCCTCAGTGTAATGGACTAATGGAAGCATTCAAAGGAGAATTATAGAATATTCTCTTTAAGCTCGTAGAAGATCATCCTAAAGATTGGGACAATTAGAGTTATGGTCTGTAGAAGGCCAATGTCTGAAGTAGACTGCATGCAAAAATTTAGGACTACAGACTGTGTAGAGCGGTTTCAAGGTAGCAGATCAAGGAATTTAACTCTGAGTTGTTCTGAAGAGTTATAGATTGGAAAGAGAGCTACAACTTTTATTTTTAAAACTTGGTGATCCGAGACTTGGTTAGAAAGTTATGAGCTATTCTGTGCAGTGCTCTATGAAGCAGATTTTCGGGAAAAGGAGTTTATCTTTGTCAGATGTTTTTGAAGCTTTTAATAAAGGTTTTTTCACACTCTGTGTTCCAAAACAAGGGGGTGGCTAATCATTGTGAGTGAAAATGAGCGACTAGGGATATGATGCTTCATGAAGTCAAGTGGGGTAACACATGCTAATATCATTTTTTTGTATTTCTAACACTTACCTGTAGTTTAGCGGGAGTCGGGTTGATAAATGGAAATCCCAAGTGGTAACATGCATGTCCGACATGTGGTTGTGATATTTCAGTTTTGAGACACACGCTTCATGCAAGAAGAGAAGAAAATGTGTTCTCATTTTTTATTTTGAGTCCCCGAGTGGAATTTTATGTGGCAAGGGGTATGTTTGCCATCTAATAATTAAGGGGAAGCAAGGGGCAACTTGGAAAAATAGGGCAAAAATAAAAAATGTGAGTAGTTTTTTTGAAAAAAAAAGAAGTGTTCGACCTAAGACAATCAACGAGAGAGAGAGAGAGAGAGAGAGAGAGAGAGAGAGAGAGAGAGAGAGAGAGAGAGAGAGAGAGAGAGAGAGAGAGAGAGAGAGAGAGAGAGAGAGAGAGAGAGAGAGAGAGAGAAGAAGAGAGAAGAAGAAGAAGAAGAATATTGTAGGTTGAAGAAGGGAGAAATCTGAAGCTCAGAAGAAGAAGAAGAACAAATTGTCAAGAGAAAGAGACTGTGAAGTTGAAGTAATTGGAGCCGTGCAGCAGGATGGCAGGGCTCCTAAAGTCAATGGGTTGATGCGAGTTCTCAGTTTTCAAATGATGGTAATAAGAGTCTTCCTTTTGTCTTGTTTTCTTTTGCTGCTTTGTGGGGCAAAGAGTTTGCATATCAGTTCTGGTGTATGGATATGAGTGAAAGACAACAGAGGGTTGTTCTTCTTCATGATGAGAGTGATGTTTGTTGGTTGTTGCGTGAGGCTTCCTGTCAGTAGAGAAGAATAGAAGTAAAGGGCCTCTACATCTGAAATTGGGTATGAGGCACAGAATATGTATTATGAGCAAGTGTTGAATGCACAGGTTTGAGTTAGTGGAAATTTGAAAGGATTTGTAGCCAAGAAAATAATGGATCAGAGTTCATAAAGTTTGAAGCTCCCGCAACCCTTCATCAATGCAAGATATGCTAAGATGTATCTGCTTGTATGCTGAAATGACAATCTGAAGTCAAAGAATGTGTCTTCCCATTTGCAAGTTTGTGCTTTTGGAACAAAGTAGTTGTGTTTGTTGTATAGAGCATGCAAGAATTTATGACTACAGACTGTGCAGAGTTGTTTCAGGGCAGCAGATCAAGGAATTTAACTCTGAATTGTTCTGAAGAGTTATAGATTGGAATGAGAGCTACAAATTTCCTTTTTAAAACTTGGTGATCCGAGGTCTGGTAAGAAAGTTATGAACTGTTCTGTGTAATGCTCTATGAGGCAATTTCTTTGCTCCACGAGGAAACAAGTGAATTTAGTAGCATCTACATCACCAGCTTGGTTTCCCATGAAAGCCATCATGATTTTCCATTTCTATATTAGTGCAAGCTCTGTTTTGATACAGTAATGGAATGTCTACAATAGTGAAATCCTTGTAGCTGTTGAATTGGCATGAAAATTTGCCGTATAAAGCTTTGGTTACATATGTATTTGGATTGTATTTATGTGTGCTCTGAGAAAAGAAGAATAGAAAGGATCTACAACTGGTTTTATACTGATTGATGCAACCACACTTTGTGGGGAAGTTTGTTGCTTGGGGTTGCCATCCCTAAAAAATAGGAGTTATGTGAATCTGAAAGCTCGTGTTGTCAAAGTCTATGCCATGGTTGTTTCAGCATCAGATTCTCTCTAGAAATGGTAATTCTGATCTTGAAGGTTTGAACTACTTAAGCTGTTGAGTTGAAATCTCAGTGAGGAGTGAGTGATCACAAATTTTGGATCATGCGTTCAGTGGTGCTATCTTGTGGGTTTTGTTGAGGTGAGATCCTCAGTCTTTATCCTGTGGTGTTTTCTTGGGGGTTGTTAGAGGCCGATTACACAATTCACCTACCAACGCGCGCGCACGTGTGTGTGTGTGTGAACATTAATAATGAGATCTCCAAGGGCCTTAAAAAAGGAACAAAAGAAAAAGTTATAGCATTTGAGGTAATAGCAATGAAATCGATTGATGCTGTGGGAGAATGCTCTATAGAGAGCATTCTAGTAGCATAGAGCTCTACAACCCTACAAACTACAATACTTAGAGAAACTATATATATAGTAGTTGAATAACCTTATTTATAAGCATGCTTATCAACATGGCTAGCTAAAGCACAGTCATATGTATATATGCATATATAAGTGTGCTACAAAATGTTGTAAAGAGAGCACCATAGGATGTCAACTAAAAGGTTTAAAAGTATAATGAATAAAAAGGCTAAAACATGAAGTAAGAAATATCTACACATTCTAAAGTGAAAGAATGACATAAAGAAAAACACATTCTTCTTTTGCTTGGTTGCGCTTTCATTTCACTTGAATAATTATTCCTCTCTTGTAAAGATATTTTGAATGGCTATGTTCCTTAAAAGATGAACACAAAAAGTAGATTAGGTATACCAAAAATATATTAGGTTTTGTGTTCTTCACAAGAAGAAGAAGAAGAAGAAGAAGAAGAAGAAGAAAAGAAGAAGAAAAAAGAGTAGAAGAAGTCTTGCCTTGTTATTGAGAAGAAGAAAGTGTGAACAATGTAATATGACATGATAAGAAGAACAAAATGTACCATCTCTTATGATAGCTCTTCAACATGATATCTCTCATTTATATGCTTTCATGTCTTATCTATAACTCATCTCTTCTTCTAACTTCTTTGTACCGAGAAAATATTGGAATTTGAAATTAATAATTTTTGAGTTGGAATGTCTTATTCTTGTTTAAAGCACATTGATGCATTCTTCCCCTATTCTATCACATTTCAATTGTGTAAAGGCTCATTTTTCCATATGAATTGGAGCACACAATTGAGGTTCCATTTTCTTTTAGGATTGGAAGAGTTGATTGGTGCCATTGGCAACTACAAGGAGTGTAGCAGAAGATTGGCACTTAGAGAGAGAGAGACAGACAGAGAGATAGATAGATAGACAAATAATGGGAGAGAAAGAGAGAGGGGGAAGGAGGGAGGGAGGGAGCAACTGTGTGAGAGAGGGGTGGAGAGAGTTACAGATAGAGAGGGGGAGATAGAGAAAGTATCATTACTTTATATTATTTACATGTTTTCCATGGTTGTTTCAAAATCAAAAACAATATATGCCACAAAAATGTTAAAGATGTTAATGATTGGTGCTCTCTCTATCTCGATAGGAAGGTACATTCTTTATCATGGTCACTTGACATACAGATCCTCCTTGTAGCCACACGAACTTGATCTCTGTGTGTGTGTGTGTGTGTGTGTGTGTGTGTGTGTGTGTGTGTGTGCACGCGCGTGCGTGTGTGCGTGCGTGAGTGTGTGTGTGCGTGCGTGCATGCGTGTGTGTGTGTGTGTGGGTGTGTCTGTATGTGTCTCCCTCAAGACATGATCCATATCATTATGTCTCCATCTAACATCACTTGCAACATTGTGACATCTATGTCAATGTGGAGAGGTCCTTCATGCTATCAACTTCTCAACATGACATACATGCATTGTTGGAAGAGCATTTAACAAACCAAGTCCTTCAACATGCTAGATATGGCACATGTGTTCCATAGCCCTAGTTTCCAAGATCATAAGATATATGTGTGCCATAGTTTAGAGAGAGAGAGAGAGAGAGAGAGAGAGAGAGAGAGAGAGAGAGAGAGAGAGAGAGAGAGAGAGAGAGAGAGAGAGAGAGAGAGAGAGAGAGAGAGAGAGAGAGAGTCTTGTGATTCTTGATAGCCATGGCGGGCATTGAAGAGTGCAGGAATAGCTCCTTCAAGAAGCAACAAATGTGCTATTACCATAGAGTCTCTAGCTTACACATGCTTTAATGAGAGAGAGACATAGACAAAGACAAAGTCAAAGATAGGCAGGATGTCGATGAATTTTGTAGTCGTAATGTACTTGTGACATTGGTGCATCCAAACATGTTGATTTCAATGATACTTGACTTTGAGTTTGTTCCTTATGTTGATTAAAATTTTCCACATTGAGACATATTAACCATGCTTATTATCCATGTAATTTTTAACCATTTTCATTGTAAATTGATAGTTTAGTATTCTAGATATAATTTTTCATGCATTAGATATTGAATCACTTGTGAATCATCTACAACCATTGGTGGAGATTATCATCTCATGATTGATAGTTTAACATTCTCGATATAACTTTTCATGCATTAGATATCGTTTCACTTGTGAATAATCTACAATCATTAGTGGAGATTATTATCTCATGATTGGTGGACTTTCTTTGTACACAATAGAACTTTTGTATATAAATACTACTGCATCCTTTTATTTTGATTAATTCAAAAGAAACTCTTTTGTAATCTCTAGTGGATATCATCACCCCCTACTTGGTGGCCTTTGAATCAACAACATCGATGGATTTCAATCGATGTATTTTCACTTAGAGTTGGACTTTTCCACCTCCATCAATGGATCCTTTTTATTATTTGTAGCAATAGGTTCTTGTGACAATTTTACGTGAGACTATCATTGTAAATCTAGGTCTTATGACCCTATAATAATGTAAGATGTAACTTTAATATAGTGATAAGTGTATATAGGTTGTGAGAATTTCCCAAAGTGTTTTCCACATAGACATTTGTTTGATCAAGGATGTTGCTATTATAGATCGAAAGCTATCGATATGCTACGTCACCCAAAGTCTTAGTTATACATACACTACTACTATGTCCCACCACTCCCCCCCCCCTCTCTCTCTCTCTCTCTCTCTCTATGTTAGTATCATTTGAGCACAAATAAGAATTATTGATACTTGTTGGTTTTCACTATAGAACTCATTTGTGAAATGAAAAATGATATTTTCACCATACAAAGCCTACACTTTAGGAAACACATATTGGAATCCATGACATAACATTTATATGTGTAAGTTAACGATAAACCAATATTGATTAGTGGAAATGGAAACACAAATTAAAATGTGTTACATTGCATTCACATGTGTAAGGTAACGATAAACTAACATTCATTAGCTAAAACGTTTCTTAGCTAAGTTCATGCCAAACTGCCATTGCCTATATAAGAGAGAATGTGTGTCCTGTTAGAAGGTGTCATCATATGAGTGGCAATATCCAATATTTCTAGCGTGGCCTACTTTTACAAGTTATTCATTGATGATCATCCTTGTAGATTACCATTTCCACAAGCTAACTAGTTGAGCACCATTATCCATATATTTGTATTTAAGAGGATACATGGATGATGGTACTACTACCTTCATCTCTGCAGGCAGATGTTATCACACATGCCTTGTTGAATTTAAAGTCAAGTTGTTTTCTCCCATGAGAGGCCTTGTAAAAAAGGAAACCAAGTGAAGTATTCGTCAATTTAGGACATCCTCAGCTCCCACAAGTGGTATTTTTAAAAGTCAAGTGTATGCTGTGGTCGAGTGAAGTTAATGATTGTCGCTATGCTTTCCTTTGCTACATGGATTAAATCCCCATTTTATTTAGGAATTAGGAGACGTGATCAATGCCATTGGCTACTAGGAGTGCAAAAAAAAGATCTACACAAAGAGAGAGAGAGAGAGAGAGAGAGAGAGAGAGAGAGAGAGAGAGAGAGAGAGAGAGAGAATGTACACGTGACTTTTTCATACTTTTATATGTGATCTAACTTGCAATTTTCACATTCATTTAAACAGTTAGTTGCTTTGACTTGAGATTTTCCCATGCCGTTTCACTCGACTATAAATGTGCTCTAGGAAAAAGACAAAATACAAAAAAGCTACTAGCTATAAACCTATGGCTACATCCACAGTTCTACAATTGGTGGCTCCTTGGTTTTTCTCTACCCTTCATGCATACTCATTGGATTGAGTAGCATCAACTTTACAAATTGAATGTGCATGCTAAGAAAATATTACATACTAGGAACAATTAAATGTAGATAATAAAAATCACCAAGAGTAGATGTATTACTTGAATATGTTAAAGATGTATACATGATTTTGAAGCCAACTAGTATTAGATTCTATTGCCTAACATGTTATTATGTACCTCAAAGCTCATATGAATTATTACCACTACCCCCTTCCCTCTGTAGCATCGCTCTCACCATCCTCATTGCCATGCTACTATGTACCTTAAAGCTCATATGAGTTATGACCACTACCCCCTCGCTCTATAGCATCGCTCTCATCATCCTCATCACCATTGCTCTCTTAATCATGGTGCTCTTTGCACTGATTCATATCACCCCCTACTCCACTCCCTCCCTCTCTAGCTAGCTCATCGCATTGTTCTCCCTATAAATGAAAAAATTCAAGCTTGGAATAACTTATAACTTTCAATACATTTAACAGAAGAAATGACTTAACAAATTCTTCATACCATGTTTTCACGCCATTGCCACTCTGTGATGATGTCCTACTGCCAAAAGTGCATTTATGTGTTGAGCACCACCAAAATAGCCTCTACCACGGCATTTATGCCCATACTTACTACTACTACCACTCATAAGAAGGTTCATCCTCTAAGGATTGTCTTGTATCATGGAAAGGTAAAGCTAATATTACAGGAGTTACATAGTATAGAAACTCGACTATTACTCTTTGCAAACCATAATCATCGCTAATAATCCTTGCACTATTTTGACATGCACAATGTTTATCATATTATCGTATATATACTGACACAATCATAATCATCGATAATAATCCTTGCACTTATTTTGACATGCATAATGTTTGTCATATTATTGTATATATACTGACATAATCATGGAGGGTCAAAAAATTAGTACCTATGTTTGCTATCTTGTTAGAAATGAACTATGTTTTTTATTGGAAGGCAATTGTTAGACTTTACAAGAGCACTTTATCCATTTTTGAAATAAAATATGAAATGATTACAATGTATACAAGGTCAAAATCCATTCTCCAAGCTCTATGACTCTAAAAACTACAAAAAGATAAATTTAATTATAGAATTATAATGTTATGAGCACCTTTGAAGCACATGTGGAGCTCGTTCGGCTGGAAGACAATGACCACATGTGTCAAGATTCCCTTTTGAAGACATACACATAGTACATGGAGTAAGAGGAGATGCCCCCTCTAAGTCGAGATGGGACTCCATCTTTTCACATAATAAATGACTAACAATGTATGATATTCCTCCACAAAGGACAATCGTTCCAATTATTATGTATGTTAAGATTTGAGTTTGCATCTAGATGCACATGAAAGACATTAAATAAATTATATCTTAATTTTCAAGCTTAATGTACATACTCTTTCTCTGTTCTCCCTTCCTCTATAGCTCTCTTCCATCTCTCTCTCTCTCTCTCTCTCTCTCTCTCTCTCTCTACACACACACACACACACACACACACATATAGCTCCCCCTCCCCCTTTCCATC
The DNA here is from genome assembly GCF_053477565.2 of Lygodium microphyllum. NCBI lineage: Eukaryota > Viridiplantae > Streptophyta > Polypodiopsida > Schizaeales > Lygodiaceae > Lygodium > Lygodium microphyllum. Next base: position 55,672,097 of record NC_141151.1, read on the forward strand.
CCTTCATCTCTCTCTTACTAATTCAAATTATTAGCCACAAAGCATAACAAAAATATAACTATGAAACATTAACATATCCACACTCTCATTTTGTCTCTCTCTCAATAATAGTGAAACTCTAAACTTCAAATACAAATAAGCCTAACATACCCAAATACGAATAAGTCTAACATATCCACAAAAAACTTTAAAAAGAGACATAGAAAAAGCATCTAGAGATAAGAGTTGAATGTTACATGATATGAGAATCTTTGTCAAACTAGCTCCATACCACGTTGTCCTCACAATAGAAATTGCATACATTCTCCTCACAATAGAAATTGCATTTCTTTGTAGTAAACCATAGACCTAACACATTAACCAACTTGACAAAAATCACTTGAAAAATGTCATTAACAACATCAAGAAAAGCTATGGTAACCTACACATTCAAATACATGCCAACATCCGCATTTCTATAGAGCAAAATGCATTCACAAAATCTATGGTAATGCTCACATTTGCCTCAACAAAAAACCTCCATTAACCTATGGTGGTGCCCTTTATGACCTTGCAAACAACAAGCAAAGGATATTTGTAACAAAAATGGAAAGTTTACCTTGTAAACTGGAATAAAAGACGTGCCTATTAAGGTGTATTATAACCTCTATATGTGTGTGTGTGTGTGTGTGTGTGTGTGTGTGTGTGTGTGTGTGTGTGTGTGTGTGTGTGTGTGTGTGTGTGTGTGTGTGTGTGTGTGTGTGTGTGTGTGTGTGTGTGTGTGTGTGTGTGTGTGTGTGTGTGTGTGTGTGTGTGTGTGTGTGTGTGTGTGTGTGTGTGTGTGTGTGTGTGTGTGTGTGTGTGTGTGTGTGTGTGTGTGTGTGTGTGTGTGTGTGTGTGTGTGTGTGTGTGTGTGTGTGTGTGTGTGTGTGTGTGTGTGTGTGTGTGTGTGTGTGTGTGTGTGTGTGTGTGTGTGTGTGTGTGTGTGTGTGTGTGTGTGTGTGTGTGTGTGTGTGTGTGTGTGTGTTAGCTTTTATCTTTTTGCTAAAAGGAAAAGTAAAAAATAGTGTGTACTTGATTTCAAAATTATAAATGTGTGTAAATGGGTGTTTACTAAATTGGAAAAAAATGTATTTTCATGCACATTTAAATGTCATTTATAATGCCATTTGTGAAAATAACCATCCCACATTGGTAAACATGAAATTACATGGAAGGATAAACGCATCTACTAATGCATGTCATCCCTCCACATCTTTGCTCTGATTCTGTTGTTGTGAATGTGTTTGACGAAGTAGTGTAGATTTGATACAAAGGGTACATAGAACATAAAGAGAGAAAGGGAGAGGGGGAGATACTTCTTACACATTATGACTATCTTTATCTCTGTCTCTCTGTCTCTTTCTCTCTTAATGTACACATTTTGATAAAAGTAGGTTACAACATGGGCTCAAAGTAATTTTAGTTATATACGTATGTATTTGTGTACACAAAGGGAAAATATAGTGTATGTTTACATCTATGATTGTGGAGGCTTTATTGCAATGCATATGGTAGGGGGAATTGGAAAAAATAAGTGTTTAGATCATAAAATTTAAATCAAATTTGTAGCTCCTTACACAATTGACATATGGTTGGCTATGTTTTTCATGTGTATCTATACATAGATTTGGGAAAATATAGTGTATGCTCCTGCATATGAGTATGGAGAATTTATTAAAAAGGAAAAATAAGGTAGCTAATTGGATTCTAACATGTACATGAAAGCAACTTGAATCCACAACTCCTTGGTCATTGTGGCATTTGGTAAGCCATGTTCTCCATCTCCATGGCTTATCGTTTATGAGCATGTAGTGTGATAAAGTGTAACCTATATTGAGTGGGAGAATATAACCATCTAGAATATTAAAAATGTCACACTAATGTCAATATATAACATATAGAAGCTTCACTAGATCTACATTCTATGGCCCACATGAGATTTAAACATATAATCATTCTTTGAGTCTTTAAGACTTCTTAAGATTTAACATTCATTGATGGAAAAGATGATAAGAGGTTATTACCTTCAACAGTAGTTTTGTAATTTGCCACAAAAATGGTTGCAAACCACTTAAGCAGCTCAAGTCTTGTTTTGCTGCATTTGAGATAACATGTATATATGATACCAAAATTGAATGGGACTTTCTTGTAAAATGATATAGTAAAAGATTTGGAACAAATTTCAAGTGGAAATTCATTTTTTACCCCAAAAAAATGGATTCTCAAAATTGCATGAAATTTGGCCAAAAACAACACTTAGCGACACTACTTGAAGCTCTTAAAAAGTTAACAATTTTTATATTTTTCCAAATCTCTTAATGGGAATACATACTATCCATACCAAAATACTTTTCATGAATTTTTTTAGCCTAATAGAATTTTGTTAAAGATGGTTTTGATTAAAAAATAATAAAAGGTTTTTATTTTTTGAGAAAATTCTCTTAAAGATGAACATTAAAATATATAATTCCTAGCTTTTTTTTACCCTTTCTATTTTTTCGTAACTACTATATTATGTTGATCGCATTTTCCTTAAACATTTTCTTCTTAATATTTCTCATTGATGAGAAATGGGATTTTTTCTAGAGGATCCAAATTGCCACAAAAGTGGGTTTTTTGCTATAAGACTAGTGTTTACAATTTTAGGAAATTTTAGGAAGCTTCAAGTTTTACATTGTTTCAACTTAAAAATAGTTTGAATCAAGGATTTAACATAGAGGAGAAAATATTAATATGAGAAGAGTGTATAGCCACGTGATCAATCTTCTATATGAAGAAAAAAAATGGTTAGGATAGTCGATATATAGCATATTGAGAGCTCATACTAATAAACATATGTAATGTGAACTTCTTTTACTAAAATACTCAAATATGTCATCACTAAAATGAAGAAAACTACAAGGGATTAGGCTAGTAGATTAAAAAAATAGGTGTACTTCATGAGCTATGAAAAAACTTAATATAGGTTTTTACATGGGCAAAATATTCACATCAATGACACATTTGCATACTCAAGTTAACTTTTCAAGTTAAATACACGTACAATTGCACACTATCATTTTTTATCAAAATTTAATGGATTTTATTGGGATTGTGATTAGAAAGTAGATCTTGATCAAAAGACTTCACGAAAGAATATTGTGAGGCTAGGTATGGAGGAGACAATGTTAGGAAAACCTATAAAGTGGCTAGGCACACTATTCTTGGGGATTCTTGGGGGGTGTGGACCTAGCCGCACGCTTGTTTGCTAAAGAAGAGGAGAAATAGAGATGTATCAAACAAGGGATTTCATTTATGAAGAGTCTAAGTTTGAGGGTGCATTAATGCCTTACAAGGAGATAGTATTTGTACTATTTGTCCTCAATAGTCTTCATTTCCTTATGTACTTTTACCATCATGTAAGGAGTGTCACTATTCTTGTAGGTATATAATCAGTTGTAAATGGACTCGTCTATATACACTAATTTCCATCTCTTAGAGGCTTGATGCTCTATGTATGTGTCTGAGATAGAGGGGCAAATAATTTCATATTTATGTTTGGTGCATTGGTTTTGTTATAGATAGTACCTCATAGTAGACCATTTAACAACATATTTATACAATAGACTTAACATAGAGAAATAATACATATCGAATATTTACACTACCTAGAGAATATAACAACTAGACTAGTTATAGAATATAGTTCACAGTTACATTTTAAAGTGCATTAAGAGTGGGGTTAACTCCATTTGGTGGGCAAGCTGCTCTCAATATTAGCATTCGTACATTTCTCACTTATGCAGCCTCTATTGGTTACAAATCCTTTCTAGCTTGTTGAGTTGAGAGTATTACACTTGTGCCTTACTTAGAATATTATTACAGTTTGTATGGGAGCGAGCCTCAATCTACTAAATGATATACGAAATAATTTTCTTTCTAAGATTACAAGCACTTAGTCCAAGATGAAAAAATAATCAAAATTTGTGTACAATCCAAAGTCGAGAGAAATCTGGAAGCCTCCTAGTAGGAATTGGTCATTACTGACTAATGTTTAAATCTTACATAAAGGTTTCTATGATAAAATGGATGTCATCTAGCTTCGAGATGATGAAAAAATGCAGAAAAATGGTATGAGCAACCTGAATGACGAAAATGCATCAACAGATGTTTTATTATAAAAACCCTCTTTGAGCATTTGGATTAGTAGCATAGGCCATAGACATCACTATCTCGATAAATCATCAAGTTTCTCTCTCTTTCTATTTCTCTGCTACAAGCATAAGCAAACCCTCTGCTTCAAAACAACCAAAGCTTGAGCTTAAGCAAGCCCCCTGGTAATCCAAGCACGCCCTTGCTTAAATCCCTTGCTTTCGAAAAGCAAGCTTCCCTATGTTTAAGTAGCCCCTACGTAGCTTACATACATCAAAACTATATACTAAGATCTCTTCCCAAGCATCCAAAGCCAAGTTTTTTTGCTTCAAACCAAGCCACAAATGATTACCAAATCACTACTAAAGTGGACTATTGCAGCCCCAAATCAATCGCAATATCTTAAGCATCTACTTAACTTAGATCTAGATCCTAGTGATGAGAATAGTATCCTATCAATGCGCAGGCAACAAGCATCAATGTCAAAGAAGAAGCTTGAATCATCAACCTTCATGAGATGAAGCTTCACTTCTCACCCTCCTCATTCCAAGAACAAGCTCCCACAAACACCAAATGCCACTCTAATACCAATTGAGAGGGAAGCAATGGTGGGATGTGAGAGGTAGAAGCTATCGAGTACAAGAGCGTTGAGAGAGAGAAGAACACAAGAGACTTATGTGGGTACAAAGTGAATGGTGCCCTTATTCTTTGTTAACTTCACTTATATATGACTGTATAGTGTGCACCTATACAAGGGATGCCTGCCCAGCTATCTATCAGCCAACCATTGGCCTTTACTCCAATACTAAGTAGGTGGAGAGAGCTAATGCTAGACAAAGGGTCATGAATTTTTATTACTATGTTATACAAAGAATTATAATTGGTATGGTGCTAGATCTCAGTAATAGATCATATGAGGTTCTAGGTAACATTATGTGTATTCATGAATTTTGTTGGGACTATGAAAGTCTTATAATGCATGAATGTGTATCTAGGTAGAAGGCTATGTTATGTATATGGATATGTGTGTTCATGTATAAGTATATAAGCAAGAAATAATTTAGTTGGTATGTACATGTGTGTGCGTGTGCACGCACGCATATGCATGCACATATAAGGGATTATAAAGTTTGTGGAGGGAGGTGTGAAAACTTTTTAAACATATTCAAAAACACAAATTAACCTATAAAATCCAATATAATATACACAACCAATATCTATAAATCATATACTCATCATGTGTAAAACAAACATATATATACAATTAATATTAAAGTCCATCTTGGCTTGCAAATGGCATAAATGGGCATTTTCAGTCTATTGGAGCTACTACCCATGCTACACACCTAGTTGTCTCCATATGATGCCACTGTGAATTGAACCTATCACAAGACTCAAACCATGTGATAGGTATGCATTGATGGTTTGACAACATGACAATCCATCATATGTGGGATGGAGAAATTATATCTTTGTGCCAAGCATTTGGTTTAGGGTGCTCATTCTATTTGGATCTTCTTACCAAATCACCTTGTTCAACTCTATGGCTTGGGGATTAGAAAAGGACATGATTTTTCATTGAAGTAGAATTTAATCCATCTATAACAAACCAAGTCTAGTAGTGTAGAAAATTGGTCAACATTATGTGTCACGATCTCACGTTGGCTATCATAATGATTTGAAGGAAAATAAAAAGTATATTCTCTATGGAACCTTCATAATATTTTTTGAAAGAAGGGCATAGTTTCCATAGGTCTAGTCTCTAACTTTGACATATGATTAAACACAAAACTCAATATATTTTTTGAAAGGGCTTAGTTGCCATAGGTGTAGTCCCTAACTTTGATCATATGATCACTTGCTCAAGGTTTGCCTTTCCCAATATCTTCTCTCCATATCCTATGATTTAGTCTCAATCCCCATGAGGATGCACCAAATGACATGAGAGTGACCAATGATTAAAATAGCTAGAGCTTCTTTCATGCTTCTAAAAGGGATGTGAGCATAGTGCCTTTCTATTGCTCCTTCAATGGCATATTGGATTGTCAACTAGGCCTTATTTCCCCCATATGGATAATATGATTCTACAAAACCAAACTCAACATATGATGTGACATGGTCAATTCGCTTCCCTCCACATGTCAAATATACACCATATCTACCAATCCAATGTAAGGAGGTGTTAAATGTCATTATCTTAGTTTTCCCAAGTTTCATAATGAGTTCCTTGTCCTCATATAAGGTAACTAAAGCATCTAGGGTGTCATATTTTAGCCCCTTTAGTGTGTTTAATATGTAGAAAATATTACATTAGGAAAAAAAATGAACTCACAAATGGGCATTTTAGCCCCCCCTCTCTCCTCCTTAAAACAAGGAAAAGAGGAGAGAAGAATAGTAAAATAATCCTCCTCTCTCTCCACTTTTGCAATCTTGTTTTTCCTTTTTTATATTATCTACAAAGATATACTCAGATTCCTTCTCTCTCCTCATTCAAGAAGTCTTTTTCAACCAAATTTTATATTAAAAAAGGAGTTAGTTATGAGAGTGTGGTGCTTCGTTTTCAATGCAAAATGATTAGTAGATACAAGATAATTTATTTTTTAATCGAGAACAAGGAAAATGAAATTTCAGAAGTTCCTTTTAAGATATTTTGGGGATTTTTTATATCCTAGCTTTTGGTCAAAAAACAAACCAATTGGTCAAATTTTGTGTTTTTTGGAGATGTTTTTGGAGGCAAAATAGAAATATCTAAAATACGAAAGGTCTTGGACATCCCTACCCTCTGAGCTATTTCCCCCCATATCTATACTCTCTCATGGCTCTATTGTGACCTCTTCTCCGTGTTTATGCAACCTTCATTAACAAAGTGAATTACCTACACCCTCCTTTCCCTTGGCGCCTTTGTGTGCCTCTATGTGCATCTCCACTCTACCTCTTGTGACAACCAAGTAGGCTCCCAGTTTCTATTAATAGTAAAATGAATACAGGAAAGAAGGAGCTGCATATTGAGGTAGAGATTGAATATGCCCTATTATTCAAAAGAACCCAGTGTACTAGTGTCAACCCCTAGGTTTTGCAGAGTTATAGGCAAATGGGATTGAAACATGTGGATTTGTGGATTGATGGGAGAATCTACCCAATTGACCCCTTAAACAATAGACCTCCAACTTTCTCAGGAATCACAAATTTGCTGAAGTATATGTGTGAGGGTGAAAATGGGTTACTTGGTTATACTAGGTGGCTCAATGATCAAGCATTCAAAGTATTTACAACTTGCCAAGCAACCATAAAAAATTGCCATGATGTGATCGTTGCACATCAACTTCGTATACAACAGCTCATAGGACAATTGGTACAATTGAATGACACTGTAATTCAACAAAACAATCAAATTATTTCAATGCAGAACACTATCCATGACATTGGTATCTCATATGAGGATTCAAATGCACAATTGGATGACTTGAGAAAGATCAATAGCAAGCTAACACAGGAGCGCAAACGAAAGAAGAAGCCAATCAATGAGTTAATTGTGAATAGTAGCCAGTGGAAGCAACGTATCAAAGCATGTAAGGTAGCTTAGAAAGAGAACCTAGGTGAGAGTGAGGTTGGATCGTGTATTAGTAGATTGCTGAAGGTAAGTACATTGGAAAATGCTTTGAGCAATCATAAGTTTAAGGCTGTGAAGGAAAAGGTGATTGAGTGCACATTAAAAGATGTGTCAAATGAGTTCTCAGCTATGGATGCACAATCTATTTATGACTGGGTCGGCATTAGCACAACGACTTACTCAAAGATATTCAAAGGTGTGAAGGTTGGGTTTTGTCGTGTGCTTAAGAGAAATAGAATCGTGCCTCTTCCTCAACCTTCAAAGTTAATAGAGGCCCGACGGAAACTTAATACAAAGGTTTTGGAGTTGATAGGAGATCCCATGCATGTTCAATGTGTGGAAACACTAAAGGTTGGGACCAAAAATGCATATGAGGTGAAGTTCACCGAACTCAATAATTACTATTTAGATTTGAACAAGGTGCAGTCGAAAATGGTAATGTACTACAATATGTCTGTTGAGGAATGTAATGATTGCAGTTTGTTATAAAATTAGATGAAAGTGAGGTCATCAAAGGAGTAAAGCTTGAAAGAGTTAGTGTAACTCTGATGAATAGAGCTTTACAATTCGACAAGAACAACCCAGGGAACTCTAGTGTTCAATCTGAGCGCCATGTGTGGTGGCTCGCTACATTTGAAGTTCCTAAGGAAACATTTGAGGTGTTGCAGCTATTCTTTATGCACACAAGCATTCCAAGCATCATCGATCATCAGGAACATGGTGAGATGCTCTCGGTTGAAGGGTATGGTCAATACTTGGTTGAATGGAATCTTACAGGAGACTTGAAAACTTTAAAATACATATGTGGAATCTCCAATGGTGCAAATACAAAGAATCCATACCTATCTTGCTTGACAGAGAGGGTGGAAGGGAAGGACGGAAAGAAGAACTGGTGAAAGGTGACATGTGTTGCACCGATGTGGAATAGAGAAGATCCCACTTGGAAGCCCATCTTCAACATTCCCTTGGATCGTATTCACATTTGTTCATTGCATGCTTTTGTCAGAATCATGGAGAAACTTGTATATGAATACATTTGCTTTGCTTATAGGATGCAACTAGAAAAAGAAGCCATTGCAACGTGTAGGAATGTGGAGCGAGTGCTATCAGAAATTGGGCTACACAAGCATCAAGTGTCGATTGAAAAAGATGAGAAGAGATCAGGAAAATCTGGTAACTTGCCAAAAAAGCCTTGCTTTGGAGAAGTAAAGGCTAGAAAGTTTCTCTCAATACTCATCAATGAGAAAGGGAATGTCATGGTTTGTAAGCTGCAGGACTACGATGGTTGGAAAAAGTTACATTTTGCAGTTCCTGATCGAAGTAATGGAGGAAAAACAAGATTGGCCAAAGCTAAGTTTTCGATAAGTCTTAACAAATTGGCTCCCTTACTTCGCAAGATGGTGTTTAACAATGAAGATAAGCAAGAATTTATCAATGTTGTGCATAGCTTCTACGAAAACATGGTGGAAGCATGGGGCAAAAGCTCTATCACACATTACATGGTGCGTACTAAGTTAATATTTTAAAATTATATGAATTGTATTAACTATTGAGCATAGTTTTACTCATGTGTGATATGTGTCTTTGTAGCATATCCTTGAGGCACATGGTCCATACTTTGCAGAAAAGGGAAGCATCGGAATTGGGTCCACACAAGGGATGGAAAATTCATATTGGATAGCGCGTGGTGCATACCAAAGAAAAACTGATCATGGTGGAGGGGTGAATGGTCTCAATCCAATGATCCAATTGCTATCTTGGTGGTATAGGATTATAGTAGCAGATGAAGCTAAACTCTCACAAAAGAGAGCAAATGAAAGTGCTAATGAATCCGCCTGCAGATATGATGGAATCACATCGTGTCACTAAAAGAGTGTGTTATGAAGCCTCAAGTGCCAAAGAAAACCATGCCAAGTGGCTAGAAACAAGGCTTCAACAAGGCAACAAATGGGTTCGAAAAGATCTAAGATAGTAAGATGAACAATGTGAGTCAGTGTGAATGCAATTCATAGTTTAAGAGAGAAAGAGAGAGTGTGCATCTATGGGAATGAGTCTCACAATTTAGGGTTATATAAAAGAGGGTTTCACTTTCTATCTTATTCATTGAGTTCTCACATCTCTTGTGTAGGAAAGATGGCTAGGTCTAAGGTAGTTGCAAATAAGCTTCCGCATAGAGCCCCATATCGTGTTCAGCCCCTTGGAGCATCTACTAGCTCAAATGCACCCCCTTCTCCACTTAATCCACCTTCTTGAAGTCGCCCTCACAAGGGTCCTCCTCAACATCCCCACAAGAAACACAAGTGGAAGCCAGGTACAGTGGCCTTGAGAGAAATTAGAAGGTATCAACGCTCTTTTGATCTCATCATTTCGAAGGCGAGCTTCTCAAGACTTGTTCGCGAGATTGTGCAAGACCTCTACCGCACAGAAAGCAAGAGGTGGTTTTTGGCACAAGGTTAGGATAGACCTCATCACTTCACAAAAAAATGTCTTCATACTCTATAGTGTGCTCCAGAGGCCTTTTTAGTTGACTTGATGACTGATGCTCAACGTTGTGCAATACATGCGAAGTGCATCACTGTAACTCCCAAGGACTTCCAACTTGTAAGAAATCTTCAAGCAGTGAAGGATGCATTCATTCCAATGGAATGAACACAATTTGCAATGTTATCTTTTTTGGCATAGTGTTATCCTCGTGCATTTGACATATGACTATGTCCCAGTGCAAAACTATTGTATGCGTCCTTAAAATATGAATTAAAATTTTACATTTGTCCTTTGCTCTCAACTTTGACTGTGCATCTTCGCTGTATTTTCAATTCTTACTTATAGTTTTTGTTAGCACTGTTAATTTCAATAGGAATAATATGCAAAAATTTGCCATTTCTTATTGTAGACTTTACTCCTAATGCCTCTGTATAGTCTATGTGGTGCGAAGTTTCTAAGGGCGAGTAGTCGCGATGTTGATTTCTCAATTATCAATCCATCCATAATTTTGGTATGGGATAAATTTTAAAATACTAAACTGTATTGGAATGCGATGAAACTTCACACGCGCACTCGTTAGAGGTGGTCAAGAGCCCTTTTTTTTGAAAAAAAAAGTGCCTGCAGACCCCGGGTCCGAAGTCTTTTTTTTTTGAAAAAAGGTGCATGTAGACCCCCGGTAGGAAAGTGGCTCTAGACGCTAGACTTTAGACCAGGGGTCTGCATGCACTTTTTTTTCAAAAAATAATAATAATTTGGGCTCTTGGCTACCTAACGACTGCACACGTGAAGTTTTATCGCATTTCGATAAAAGGTTATGGATTTACGATCACACGATGGACAATGCATATAAAGCTGTATTAACCCAATTTTGGGGTTTAAATAGGTTAAAAGTTCATTCTTCTTCTCATTTTCACATCTTGATTTCTTTGCTTCATCCATTTTCACATCCCTAACCTCTGTCTCTTCTCCGTCTTACCCTCCTTGAGCTTGCATGGCACGCACCAAGCAAGCATGTCGCCGTTTTGGCCCCGGGAGGAAGACATCATGTCAAGGCCTGCCACCTGGAGCACAAGGTGGAGCCTCCTCTAGTGCAGCAACAAGTGCTCCCCGTAGAGCACAAGGACCACCACAGAAGAAGAGGAGATGGAAATCGGGTACTGTCGCCCTTCGAGAGATAAGGAGAATCCAACGTGGATACGAGCTTCTCATCCCGAAAAGTTCTTTTCATAAAGTTGTTCGAGAAGTCATGCAAAACTTGGAGTTGAAAGGGATGGGAAGATTTTGGGCACGAATGCAGGATGACCCACCAACAGGAAGGTGGATTGTTGCAGCCATGGAGGCCCTACAAACAATTGCGGAGGGGTCTCTCATCGACTTGTTCGATGATACACAACTTACGGCCATCCATGCAAAGCATGTCACAATCATAGATAAAGACATGAACTTTATCATTTGGCTTCGACACGGCAAGGGGACTTCGCCATAGTTTACTAGATTAATGATGCAAGGTTTGTAATGAGTGTTACAGTGCCATAACATCTTGAAAGCCCAAAAAATTTTGTATACTCTACCACATTGGAATATTTATTTATATAGACATAATATCTCATGCGATGTGTACTGAATTCAAATAATTGAGTAAAGTTGTTTTGTTTTGTTTCTTAAAATGCATGACTCTTAATTTTTGTTTAACGTATGAACACATCAAAAGTAGTAATACGTATGTATATAAGTTACGTTATTGCTTATGCACAATCACAAGTGCAGTACTACGCATTGAATTATGTTAATATATGCGGATGTGCCATTTACGTACCACACATTATCGTCACACTTACACAATCACAAGTGCAGTACTATGCATTGAATTATGTTAACGTATGTGAATGCGTCATTCACGTACCACACATTATCGTCACACTTATACAAACCACACATTTATTTAATAAATATTTATTTGTAAGGACAAAGTAAAGTATCTTATATTCATCAAGAAAAATACATGTGATGGCTATTAGTGATGGTAGATACAAAAAGCCGATAGCCAACAAGAACTCTCAATTGTTCCTTGGCTTTTTCATAGGTGGAGAGGAGGGGCTAGCTTCCGATGAAAATATAAGTTCCTTCTTTGCTTCAAAAATGATGCGCTCCCCCTTCATCTCTTTCTCCAAGAGAATCGGATCTGACACTTTAGCGAGGTCGCCTAATGTTGCAAGCATACAATTGCTCTACCATGCATTTGGTTAAACAAGTAAAGAAGCTTTGACCGCTTGATTAGCACCACCTTCTCTAAGCTGGATGTCACAGGTATCGCTCAAAAAGGTCCAAACTTGGTCAAAGCTCGATTTTTCATGATTATTTCTTGCCCTCCTGGTGAGCACTTCTTATGGAAGACTACCAAATCTGCAACAAGGTTACCAATGTACTCCTTAAAAGCTGAATCCTTGCGTCGATCCGCATGTCGAGATCCTCCTTGCCTTGATGCAAACTCATCTATATACAGTATGTCCTCAATGACAAAGTCAAATCAAACAATATATTTAGTGACTAACCTAGAGTTATCAGAAAGCGATGAAACTTGATGGTAGGGTGTGTCGGGTCCCCCAGAGTCCACCAGTGAAATCTTGGCAAAAAATGATGCCTACAGTTGCCCTGTCCAAAGTTGTATGTGTGGTTCGTATATAGATAATGCCCGTGTATGTGATAGAAACAACCTGTGGAGTTGTATCTTCATCACTCTCCTCCTCTAGGGGTGTATCCAATGCAAGGAGGTAAATTGCCAATGCGCAATCACACTCCACGAGATCCAAAGGTGATGTACCTGGTGCACTTCCCATGGGAACAATGCATACTCTATGCGAAGGATCCACATGGGCCAGACGCCTATTCACCACTTTTTGGTGATTCTTCCTTGCCTGAAATACCATGAGGTGTTCCAGAGGCACCCAAGTCATTTCGGATCCCTCGATGGAGTATGTGCATGTAGCAATGGTGCTCACAAAGTATTCCAAAACCTGAAGGGGAGGATCCAGTGATGAGAGCACGCTTTCAAGGTTGAAGTTCTTAGAGAAAACATGGAATATCTCATCACCCTGGTTGGCAAAGATAGTCTTGTGGATCCACTCATCAAAGTGTGTACGAGCATCCATTGTAGCAAGTAGGAGGGATGTGGTGGATATAAAGAGATGAAGAGAGAAAGTGTGAAATGAAACAATGAAACAAGAACTAAACTAGTTCTACCTTAAAAACCTTAAGTTTTAAACCATTAAGGGTTGTTCGCATACGATATTTAGTTATGGCTTTACTTACATCTTTGTAACGTTTACATGTATATGTAAATGTGTTGATATGAAAAGTGCATAACAAGTGTATGATTTTGCATAAATACCATAATTTTTAAATATTGCAAGTTTGTAAGCGACAATATTCTATTGGCCAAAAAAATCCAAAAATTTACAGGTGTTGGATATTACAACTTATGGTGTTGGGATTTTTAGGGAGACTCTACAATTTCTAAAATATGTGGAGCCACACACTTTTCGTTGGTAACAGTATCCTCAGCTCGGCTTCAAATTTTCCTACCATCTAGTTTAAAATAGAAGCTAACAGGCGAATTCTGCATTAACATTGTAATTTCCTGGTACATTATACTCAAGGGCCAATCATCCTCCATTTGCAACACTTGGGGCTCACGGCCCTCACAAATGACAGTAACATCCACAGCTGCACTTTCACGCATGTCTTGATCAAGGCACAACCATTTACCCTTGAGCATCCTCCATCTACGATACTTGAACACTAGGCATAAAGTTTGTCGTGCGACAAAGTACCTGTAATTGGAAAGGAAAGTTAGCTGATTCATCCCAAAGTAAGATAATAGTTAACTAAGAGAGAAAATTTTTACTTGAAAGCCATGTCCCTTGTTGTGACTGAACACTCCACTGTATCAAGACTGTGAGTTATTTTTTATGTCCAAGTTTTGCCTAGAATCCTTGTTACATAATCCTCTGATGTATTTTTTATGACGTACGTGCTTTTGGTACAACTTAAACCCTTACATTCCTTGAACATGTGTGCAAAAATTGCAATCGGTATGAACCAGCTTAGATGTACATTCTTTGAGCTGGTGCTTGGCTTCATAGAATTCAATATGTCTGCTGAAATTTTTGTGCTACACATGTGCAAAATGTCACTACTACACAATGGCCATTCTATGCTATTGAGATTCGATATGTGCATAGACTCAAGGGTTCCATATTCTCGACTCCCCTTGGGCAATATGTACTTGGAGTCATAGAAAAAAACAAGGTCCTCTGCGAGTTGCTTAGCTGTATGCCCCTCAAAGAGTAATCTACCAATTTCGAGGTGGTAACACTTAAAAGAACCAGTGAAACTCTCAACATTTTGCCACTCACAGCAATCCAAAGGATATACTTCTATAAATACGAGACAAGTTGCTACATAGGTATCATAAAATTTCTCATTCTCAATGAGTTGCAAATACTTACTGTTTGCAATGTTTCGTTGAAAGAGCACAGTGGGCGCAATATGTATTTGTTTTTGCATGAATACATGTTATACAAATGCCTCTATTACAAGGTGAGAATCAACATTCCTTTGTCTGAGAGCTAAAATTTTACCCTTCTAGTGCTTTGATACATCTACAATTGCAGATGCTTTCACCCTAAAAGCTCCCATCATACTTGGACGCATATATACCCAAGACGAGCAATGATACGTATCAGTGATCCAATTCCCTTCTTCATCTTTTATGTTATGTACTTCTATCGAGAGAATGCTTGTTCTTCTCTCAGGCATTATAACCTACGCATTAGATGTAAAGAAGTATGTATTAACCCCTAAATAATAAGCATTTTAAGTTTTTCCAGTAATCACCAATATGCCATACAAATCAACATGGAATTAAGAGATGTTTACACTTTGTAAACACACATAAACATCGATATCAAAACGCATGTGGATATATACATCAACACAAAGTATATATTTAATTTCAAGACATCACTTTAATCATACCATTTACATGAAATATAATGAAAAGAATAGCATAAGAATACTCAGAGAATTTTGCTAAAATAAATTTTATTATAATGAAGAGGAGTCTGATTTGACTCAATACATTGTATGAAATGTGGGTATTATAGAGTAGTTGTTACAAGGATAGCAGCCACATGGCATGCAAATCTTAATAAGCACATTGGATTGACACCTGAGATATTCTAAGACTCAACACATTGTGTGTTATATGGATGATATGATACAAGAGTTTCATGGATCATTGCCAATTGACATGGAGATCCAAATGGACACATAGGAACAATAAAGCAGAGGATTTTTGAACCATTGACTTCCAGGAGATCCATATCATCCAACACAAAGGAATCACTCACCACATCAAAATAGTTGATCGAGAATTATATGCTTCACCTAAACCTTGTACAATACCTGCATGTACAAAAAAACACTGCATGAATCCCTTTTAACAAAAATACTTGCATGAATCCCTTTTAGCAAAAAATATCTAGATAACTGCAAGAATGAAAGCAATACAAAACAGGGCCAATTTTACCTATAAGCTGATCTGCTGAAGATAAGATTGAATCATTGCTAATCAAAACCCATTGCAAATGATGGAGATAAGAAAACATCAATCCCATCAAACATGAAAGTCACTAATTAAATGAATAAATTTTGGCACCACAAAATATAGCATATTTACTTGTAAATTGAGCTACAGAATCTCTGCTCTACCTTGTGTTAAGTGCTACAACAACAATTGATCCTTAAGTTAGAACTAGCATCAAACCCTATTGTAAAGATAGTAGAAAAGAGATAATGTAGAGAAGAAGAAAGAGAGAGAGTGTGAGTACGTGGGAGAGAGAAAGAAATGAACACCTATCCAATCTTACCCAAATTGATCTCTGCAAAAGACAATTTTGCAAGAGTTAGTATTTACATGAAGGTATACTGAAAAAACAGTAGAAAAGAGGAAACATAGAGAGAGAAATAGAGAGGAAGAGAGAGATAAGCACTTATGCAATGTCACCCAAAAAGATCTCTACAATAAAACAACAACAAGGGTTAGAACTAACATTGTGTTGTATTGAAAAGATATCAGCAAAAAAAGAACAAACAGAGAGAGATTAACACATTTGCCTCTTGCTCCAAATAAACTCTACAAGAAAACAACAATTAGAACCAACATCAAATTCTATTGAAAACACAACATAAAAGAGAAACAACACATAGAGAGAGGGGGGAAAGAAAGGAGAGAGAGATGAGCACCTCTGTCTCCTGCTCCAAACAACCTCTGCAATAAAACAACGACAACAGTAAGAAACGACATCAAACCCTATTGAAAAAATAGCAAACAAGAGAAAATGCAAAGAGAGATGGGCACCTGTGTTTTGCCCAAAATTTGGAGCTGTGTGGAGAAGAAAGTGCAGAGGTAAGCAGAATGCTCAAAACCTTAATTACTGTCAGCACAGAGCTTCAATGGAGACGAAAATTCACGAGTATAGAGAAGAGAGGGAAAGTGGTCTGTTGCTCAACTTTTGGGTCAAACTGATTTTGTGAGAGGGAAAAAAATCGAAATTGAAAATTCTCCAAAAAAAAAGGGGAGAAATACGAGGTGAGAGAAACTCAAATTTTGTGTACTATTCATTCTCCCTTTTTTTAATCCCCCACTACCCCTTTTTTTAATAGAAAACCCAAGATTTGGAGAGAGAAGATTCACCCTCCATGGATATCAACATCTAGCTTTCCTATTGGACAATCCAAAAGGCCCACATATTAAACTGTATTATTTTTAAGGGCCCATTTGTGAGTTCATTATTTCCCTAATGTCTACACTGAGAAAGATGGGTATGAACATTCCTACCACCATTAATGCACTTGGAAATCTAGGATGTACATATGATATGAGAGCTAACCATTGTAAATGTCCAAGGTGTGTGATTTAGGATAGCCCTCTTCTTGCTCCCATTTTATAAGAATCCAAGTACTCTAACTCCACTTGAGATGAACTCATACAAATCAAGGGGAGACTCTAACGCATCTCACTTGGTACTTACATGTCTAAAACCTCCTTAGTAATCTAGCTCTAGGGAATAGTATTAAAGGCTTTGAGATCTAGTATGGAATACCCTCTCCAAAAGCATCTCTATGCCAAAGATATGAGCCCAAATCTCTCCATCCAACTACCTAGCTTATGCTCAAACACTAAGACATATACATTACCCAATACGAAGTGTCTCACCATGATGATTATGCACATATTTGGTTCCATGATATAATGATGTTGATTGATCAAAAATCTACAAAACCTTCATATTATGGCTCACTTAACAACTAACAATAAGATTACCAAGGTATCATATGCATGAAAAATGTGTTCTAATACCAGACCACCATCATATGTAGTATATTCTTTTAGCATCTAAACTAGAAAATAAAAGTGTGATGGATGTGCCATTTATCATCTCAAACTAAGAAGGATAGATAGAACATATCAACTAGAAAGGACAAGTGTGATAGGCATATCTCAACTAAGGAAACAAGAGTATAGAGGGGCATGGTAGAGAGAGATTATGAATGAAAATATATTCCAGGTCTATAGTGAGATGATCAAGTTTAGAGCAAGGGTGTGATGGTCTCAATGTCATTCATGCAAATGGAAAACAATATACATGTATACTCTACTAAGTATCCAATGGGGTGAGCTAAGATGTTAAAAACTTATTTGTTATTAACAAGAGACCAAGCCCATCACAGTAGATCACCATGCTAGCCCGTGATCAAATGAATATCATATCAATTTGATCATGGCCATCATCATAGACCGTGTCCACTAAATATGTACACTTTATCGTGCAAATAATAACTTCTCATATTCTATGTATACTCTCATGTCATTTACTTCAATTTTCAAAAATACATATAGACTCATGTTCTCTACCCTCAATTGTCAAAAGACTTCTTTATAGATGAGGCCCTCCGTGTCCTTTACCCTCGATTCTCAAAAGACTTTATACATACACTCATGTTTGCTATGCTCAATTGACAAAAGACTTATTTAGGGGGATTTTATTTTTGGGGGCTTTCATTTTCGTTCTTTTCTAATCAATCTCTTTTTTTCGAGCTTTTTCGTGCAACATATCCATTTTGCATATAAATAGTCTTACTTAAGGAGTACGACACGTTGCATTTACATGAACACACATCAAGAAAACAAAACCAACGGAAAACTAGTAAAATATATTCGTGTCAAATAGTCGCAAGGTACACTCTTCCTAAAAACAAATCAAAGATCCCAATGCATGTAATCTCTAAGACAAAATCGAGCATAGTCACATGACGAAGTGTATAATAAACATATATATAAAAGTAGTAACAAAATGAAATGTCTAGAGTCTCTCGAAAAAAAAAACACACACTCTCTCAACATGGTACCGGTCCACACACTATGGTGGACAAACACTCCCCATAGAGCACATAATCTATTTCTAGACACATGCAATGTCTCATCTCCTCTGCACTGGCCCGCGCCAAACCACCACACCCTGCAAACACATCCAAAACATAGTCGTAGCGTTTCGTAAATGTAGCTAGTAACCACCTAACCATATCACCAATCACATATCACCAATCAAGATACAGAATCTTTGCGGCCATGCAAGTAGAAACAATGAAAATACCATACAAGGTAGCCTGAGAGCAAAAACATGCAAGACTACTTACCGAAAGAAAAGATGAGACCTCTCTGCTCCGCCTCTGACAATGACACCATCAACGTCCATGGGAAAGACACAATCATCCATCATGTAGCTACGATACGTTGGAAACAATCTCTCTGAAATCTTCTCCCCAGCCTCTCTGTCGTAGCAAGGCACAACATGACCAGCACGATGCCAAAGACACACAGTAAGATCAAGTACCTATTCACGAGTGGAAATAGAATAAGTGATCCATGTTTTTATTTAAAGCATGTAACACAAACTTTATTTAGAACATACAACCGTACGTTCAACGTATCCAATTTTGTTATCTTACCGCCTCTCTAGTAACGGGATGTCGATAAGCCTTGGAGTCACACATGAGTGTCCAAGTGCGGTGAAGCACAAACCCCACTCTTGCCGCATCCGTAATAAACTCACCTATATGCTCTGCTAAGCACATAGTGACTAAGAATCCCTAGTCGGCCAAATACTCGCGAGCAAGGTCCATACAACCCATAACTAGACCCTTTGAGAACGTGTTCCACTTGGGAATAGTCATGCCCTCTACAAACAACATTGGCATTATGATATATGAGAAGTGAGTTTGATGTAAACCTTGTGTGATAGAAAGCATAACTTACCCAATGGGATGGGACCTAGAGCATCCACAAGCAA
The DNA here is from genome assembly GCF_053477565.2 of Lygodium microphyllum. Classification (NCBI taxonomy): domain Eukaryota; kingdom Viridiplantae; phylum Streptophyta; class Polypodiopsida; order Schizaeales; family Lygodiaceae; genus Lygodium; species Lygodium microphyllum. Next base: position 55,691,756 of record NC_141151.1, read on the forward strand.
GCTCGTAGGAAAATCCGCAAATATCAATCGAGCCACCTCTTGACATGGAACTCCATCTTTGCTATAAAGATGCATCTTTTGTGTTGCAAAAAACTTGTTGATGCTATACACAAAACAACATAGTCATTAATGCAAAGTAAACGATGATGCAATGCTATATGCAACATGTAAATTGATGTTCTTGCAATATGTAGTTGTCATGTCTACCTATCAAGGGCAAATCTATCAATTTGGGTCACATCCACTAATAGAGCATCGACATATGTTTGATAATGGAACCCTGCAACAATTATTTCAAAGTAATTTATTTTTAATAATCATACACGAATTTCAAGTTAATATAAGACTTCTCACCTACTAAACGGGTCATAGGTTGCCTCTCCCAATTCTCTCGACCAAGAGATGAATCTGCAACAAAGGAGGTGGTGGGCGCCATAGAGGACTTTGGCACATTTTTTCTCCCTGGATTACCTTGAGTACCCTGGGTGGCACCTTTGGTAGCCTTGGTTGCTTGCTCCTCTATAGTGGTGGGTGCGGTAAGTGGTTCATGAGTATCAACTCCCTCCTTGAATCCTACATAGTATCATTCACCCTTAGACTCCCATGCATGAGCACAAAAACTATTGCTACAAAAGCGACGAGATGTTTACATAGATTGAAGTACTTACTGTCATGCAGATCTTTCTCTTGCTTAGGGATAACCCCCACAGGGTAATCCAGCCACCAAGGGCAAACACTTGCCTCCCATGCCGTCAATTTTCTCTCACGTAATGATGGAGAATACATAGTGTTCTTGTCACGAACATCAATCCACTCTCTTGTGAATTGCGGAGCTGCATCCAGCCTCTTCTCTTCTACACATTGTAGTATCCACCTGCAACATTCTTGCCAATTACGCAAGCAAATGCATGCAATCTAATATGAAAATCAGACACACAATCTAATATGAAAATGCATGCTAACCTATAAATCACACGTTTGGCTGAAAACGTAAGCTCTGGCATCTTCTCTGCAACATCTGAAGATTTCACTCCATCCAAGAGGTGTACAAAAGCCTACACAAGTTTCACAAGCGCTTAACATTAGTACATATACATTTTAAGAAAGAACTTAAGAAAGCAATATGAATGCACTGCATTGAGTCAACCTGCATGACATGATTCTTCATGTTAAGCTTAAAGAACTCCTCAAATGAATCTGGTAGCTGTGGACCTTCTACTTGTATCCTATCAATCTGAAGTAGTGCCTCCGAATGCAAGTGAGCCCAATATGTCTCTTTCTTCATGTAAACCCGAAAGAGCTTATAATCACCAAAATGCGGGTATTGGGGGTCTTTGGCCTTTGTGAGACTCATAAGATGCAACAATATTTTTTTCCTGTGATGCACAACAATATATGCAAATAGAAAGCATTGAAGAAAAAAGCATCACATACACACACCTTGCGTTATATATACAAATTACCTTTCCGCATGGATTTTTGAGCTTGTGAGACAATACAGCTTGTCTCTTGTGATCTTGAGGATGCTTGCATCATCCCACTTTAGCCCAAATAAAAACTTAAAGAACTCATCACCATTTTGGGGATTAGCAATGGATAGGTATTTGTAACCCCTATCCTTAAGGCGCTCCTCTTCCACCCTTGTAGCCTTCTCCAAACGTTTCTTCCTCTCTACCTCATCTAGAGCAAGAGCCTCAAGCTTAGCAGTTTCTTTTGAGATGAAGACATGAAATTCATCCTATCATTCCAAAAAAAAACTAAATTAGAGATAGAAAAGCACATCTCATACAAGTGAGCCATAGAAAGAAAATCAACTTCCATACAAGCTGAGATATTAAACCGCAAGGAGAGTTATACCATGGAGCAACACCATGATAATACCTTGCCTCTATACTCATCTCAACCTCAGCCCACTTCCTCATGGCCGGACTCAATCTATCTAGAATGGAGTCTTTGTTTGCAATACCAAACTTTTGAAACATATACACCTCATGCGCAATATTTGGAGTAACATGAGCTCTGGCAATACTATTGAAAACAAACAAAAGCATAATATGAGAATGTAAGTGTAACATATTACAAAGAGGAGCATAGTTAAAGGAAGAAGACTTACACGTTGGTGGTGTCTAGTGCGAGTAGTAGCTCTGCTTCCTTTGCCTTTGGCACCTCAATGAATTGGCACCGTACACTAACATGGTAGTGAGCATAGTTGGAGTACTCTGCAATTGAAAACCAACAAACATAAGAATGGGATACGAACATTCAATACTTGCATGTATAGTGGACAACTTACTTTCCTTGATGCGTTTCCACCACGTTTTAAGCCTATGGTTTCCATCCCAAACCAAGAACTTTTTACCCTTAAGGTCTTGCCACTCTCTTCCAAGAGCCCTCTCAAAATCCTCATTTCTTTGACGCCATATTGGACCCCATTCATCTAGATTGCTGGCTGTCACAGACATGGTCTCCCCTCTCGGACCTTCAACTGACACAAGGAAGTGTCCCATAGTCTCAAGATAACCAATGGAATCAAAGGAAGGAATCAACCACTGGGCATCATCCGTAGCAAATCTGACTGCCTCATGAGCCACTAATCTGCAAAGAGGCACAAGAGGAGGCAGCGTCCTCTTTTTTATATAAAATTGACTCAGCACATCCTTCATCAGTCCTAGAGAGACTTGCTTGCCTAAGTTCCTTGAGTGCTTCTTTTCTTTTTCATCATCATTCTCCCCTTGATCACTATCACCACTCACCTCTTCTTTGTCATCTAGACTATCATGTTGCACATTAGTCTCTGTAGGAGCAGATATTAATAAGTAACAATAAAAAAAAGTAGCATTAAACCAATCATATTTAATACATAACACTGAACAAAGCGTCATATGTAAATGAAATGGACACATAAGTGACTACCTGTGTGCTCTGCAACCCCGTCAATTGTATTGGAGTCCCCATCCACTTGTGCTTCGTCATCAATGTAGACACATCTTTTTGGACCACATCCTTTCTTTGTTGAAGGAGTGCCCACTGATCTCAAACGTGATGATGCTTCTTGCTCTAAGATCCGCCCAGGAACACATCCTGAACGTAGCTTCATACAGACTTCACGGCTACTATGAGGTGACACACATTTCTTTCTCTTTCTAAGCACTCTTCTAGGTGCCATAACTTTCTCTACACACTTACAAATAGATACACAATCAACCTCTTTAAGATTAACAACACAATCAATCTCTTTAAGATTAGCAACACAATCAATCTCTTTAAGGTCACGGGACGAAGCCACACGCTTGTGCATAAGCCCACGGATCGTCTGCGCGGACGCGGACGATTGGGGGGTTCAATCTCTTACCTTGTTCTCACGAAGCATATGGGACGAAGCCACACGCTTGTAGCCATGGGACGAAGCATAAGCCCACCCAACGGTTGCGCGGACGCGACCATAAGCTTCAATCTCTTACCTTGGAGGCCCGTCGGACGGCATACGAGACGGTTGCCACGGGGCATAAGCCCACCCATCGTCCGTGTGGACGCGGACGATTGGGGGGCTTCAAGGTGTTACCTTGGAGGCCCACATGACGGCGCATAACCAAATGACGGGACGGCATACGGGACGGTTGCCATGGGGCATAAGTCCACCCATCGTCCGCGTGGACGCGGACGATTGGGGGGCTTCAAGGTGTTACCTTGGAGGCCCACACGACGGGACGGCATAACCAAATGACGGGACGGCATACGGGACGGTTGCCATGGGGCATAAGCCCACCCATCGTCCGCGTGGACGCTGACGATTGGGGGGCTTCAAGGTGTTACCTTGGAGGCTCACACGATGGGACAGCATAACCAAATGACAGGATGGCATACGGGACGGTTGCCACGGGGCATAAGCCCACCCATCGTCCGCGTGGACGCGGACGATTGGGGGGCTTCAAGGTGTTACCTTGGAGGCCCACACAACGGCTCATAACCAAATGACGAAGCATAGCACACACGACAAAGCATAGCCCACACGACGGCGCATAACCAAATGACGAAGCCACGGCAAATGACGAAGCGTAGCCCACACGAAGCGTGACCAAAAGACGAAGCTTAAGCAAATGACAAAGCTTAAGCCCACCCATCGTCCGCGTGGACGCGAACGATTGGGGGGCTCAAGGTGTTACCTGGGAGGCCGCGGACGAAGCCACGGACAGTCACACGAAGCTAAGGTGTTACGAACGAAGCCGTTGACCGTCGCAAGAGCTGCAGGAGTTACGAACGAAGCCACGGACAGTCGCACCGTCGCGAGAGCTGCAGGAGCTGCCGCACGAGGAGTTGGGGAAGGAGTTGGCGCCGTCGCGCAGGAGTTGGCACCATCGCGTAGGAGTTGGGGCAGGAGTTGGCACCGTCACGTAGGAGTTGGGGCAGGAGCTGTCGCGCAGGAGTTGCAGGAGTTGTGGGGCACCGTCGTGAGAGCTATAGGAGCTGTCGCACGAGAGTCATGGCGAGAGAGAGAGACGGAGAGAGGGAGAGAAGGGAGAAGGGAGAAACAGAGAAGGGAGAAAGAACGGAGAAAGAGAAAGAGAAGGGAGAAAGAGAAGGGAGAAGGGAGAAAGAGAGAAGGGAGAGAAGGGAGAGAGAGAGAAAGAGAAGGGAGAAAGAGAAGGGAGAGAAGGGAGAGAGAGAGAGGGAGAGGAGAGAGAGAGAGAGCAAAGAGAGGAGAGAGTTGAGAAAGAGAGGAGAGAGTTGAGGAGAGACTTAATAACCCTAATAAAGAAGTTAGCCGTTGATTACGTAATTAGGTAACTAGTTAGCCGTTAAATAATTAAATAATTAATACAACATAAATAAATTATGAGTGCATAAAGGTGAAGGATGGTGGGTGGTTGAGTCGTAAATTTTTCTATTGATTTCTCTCCGCTTGTAGTGATGGTGAACTGTTGCCTTCTCTTCATCAAATACACACTGTGAGCTATATTCAGAGTTTTCTTCTCTTCATCAAATACTAACCCACCAGAGGGCACAACATGTTGAGTTTTGCTATTTTGACATGGAGACTAGCCAGTGATTGCTTAGAGCACAGGGTTTCATTAAGAAATGGGGAGATTCTTTTGAGTGAGTACTACCTACAGAATCTATTGCCTCCAACACAAAAATTCTAGGGGTTGCAAGCCGTCATAGAGAATGATGGTGGAGCAAACAACGTCACTGTGTCTCCAAGATGGGATCATGAAGGGCATGCGCACTATCTGATTTAGTACATTATCAGCCACCTACTCTATCAGGCACTCAAGTAACTATGTGTGCATCTCTAACAGTATTGAGTCAATAGAAGATGAGATTGACAACTACATTGATTGTACTCCTGGTTGTAGCAAATCAACTCCAGTGTGTCTTGACGTACACTCAGATAACAAGAAGGATGTTGATGACACAAATGTCGGGGAGGACCTATGTGTGGGCAGCCAAAGCGAGGACTTATCTTCCTATGATAACTCGATTGCAGCCTTCATTGAGGAGAAAGCTAGAACGGGTAGATTGAAAAAATTACTAGCGCTCTGTGGACCTCCACGAAGGGTGGATGAGCTCCCAATCGAGTATAATGGCACAATTGCTTTTGAACTTCCAGCCACAAATAGCAAGAAACGAATGATGGGTATGGAACAAAAATATGATGGTCACCTGTGGTCGCGGCCCTCACAGACAAATATGGCAATTGAGTGCACTTTGCGCTTGAGCTATTGTCTTGGAAGTCTTCAATGTCTTAGGATCACTTGTCCTTACTACATAACAGAGGGAATGATGTTTTTTTCCATGGTCACTTGGATAGAACTGTGAGCATGGGTTATCCTGCAAGTGAGGGAAACTCCAAGATAGCATGTCACTATTGTCTTAATGTTGCTACTTGTGCAGCCATTTGCAAATGCATGATCTATTATGTGTTGCCACTGGATCCTACAATGACACGTTTGGTGATCCATGTTGGGGAGCATGCTCACAGTGTTCAACATGGCACTAAGAGGGCGACCCTTGACAAGGTGCGGAGGCTTGTGAGCACGGTCCTAAAGATCGAAAAGGGACGCCCACGAAAAATACAGATGCTAGTCGCTCGGCAGATGTTGTTTGAATCTTTAACAAAAGAAGATGAGTCGGAGGCGACAGAGGTGGATCTTAATCATTTTCTAGAAGAAATGATGCCACTTGTGCAGAATAAAGGGTAGGCTTATGCATTATTATTTTCTGCTTACAATGTATGTCCTGCATTTGAAATAACCCTATAATAAACACATAGTTCAAAGGCATTGTTTCACAAGAGAGAGCCAAACAAGGTCAGGTGGTTGGTGATGGGTATGACAACATACTTCTTTTGCAAAAACATTGTGTCTTCCCATTTTTCCATGGAAGTAGATTTCCAGGACAAGGTGATGCCAAGGAGAAGTGCTACTTGTTTAAAATGTCCACCAAGGGACTAGCATCAGGGGTGGACTTAGTGAATCGTATGAGGCGAATTGGGACTGGAGATTTACGACGTGCATGGGTGCACTTTGATCATACCCATAGGATTGATGGGTGGGCAACTATGTCTTGTTCAATTTATGATCACGGGTATGTGGCAACATAATGAAAGCTTTTATTGAAATTAAATTGTTGTTGATGAACACTATACTAATGTATCAATCATGAACTAGCATGAGAGCATTGCAGGTAATTGCAATATGTGAATTTAAAGAGGAGGACGAAGAGTCTCAAATCCTGTTTTGGAGAAATTTGAATTCTGTCATGGTTCAATGTGGCCATGATCCACCTGACTTTGCTGGATTTATGTCCGATGAGGCAAGTGCGAATTGGATGGCAATAAGGGCTGTGTACAATGGAGGGCCTCATAACATAATGGAAGGGAGGGAGCGTTCTTGTCTTTTTCATTGGGAGCAAAGTTTGCAAAAGCATACCAAGAAATTAGTCACTGTGGATAAACAAATGCACCACATTGAATTGTGTGAATCATGGAGGCTAGCAACGACAACTCAACTAGCCTCACTTCAGGCCTCTACTATCCAAGATTGGTGGGCACGAAATGTCAACAAGGAACACATCAAGGCTTTGAATAGGTAGTTGAAATGGTGGGAGCAAAGAATTGCCCACTGGGGAGGAATTGAATCTCATGTAAGTGTGACATTTTTTCCAGCTCATTAAGATTTGTTGCACAATGTAGCAATGGGGAGAGCTACTGATTCTATTTTTGGATTTGACTCCGCAGGCTAACAAAAGTCCTTGGGAACATGCTCAAATTCCAAGCATAAACTTATCAGAAAGTGTCCATGCTAGTTGGTTAGAAGGTGAGGGTGGAAAACGAAAGATATCACTTTATGATGCATGTGTTAGTGATGTTTTGAATGCATATATTCAATGTGCAAAGAGGTTGGGCTATACCACGGGGAGGTTTATTGGATCTGGGCCTTCTATGGAGTCTTTGTTGGCTAGTGCCAGCAAAAGGGAATCCCCAAATCCCTCCTCTGTTGCACGGGCGTTGCAAGCTGTTGTAGCTGGAAGTCCTTTGTACGAGGAGCCTATAATGCAAGGTGATAGGGAGACTGTGCAAAGAAAAAAGAAGGGAGGTGGAGCAACTGTAAGTTCTCATAGACCGGGATACGTGATGGAGTCAAGGCAAAGGAAAATCAGGGGCAGGCCGCGGAGTATACAGTTTGACGATGGAAAGATGGAAGAGATATGTATCCAAGAGGATGAGGAGATACCAATCAAGCCCTTTGCAGGTGGAGTAAGTGCACCAAATGCGGAAATGTCAACTCACGTAGAAGAGGTAGAAGTGGCACAGGAGGAGTGGGCTTTACGAAGGACACCACCTAACTGTGTGAGAAAGTGTTTTGGTATGGAGGGTAGAAAGAATTGCAGCAGCAAATTACAGAGTCGGCAAGTGGGGTTAGTCGCACCATGCTTTTGGTCTGAGAGAGCCGATAAGAACAAGGCCATTACACAATGGATATGGTTCAGTAATCATGATGTCAAGCATACAAACGCTGTGCAGAAACAAGTGATAGCATCACCAATTGTTCCATCTTTGTGGCCAGTTGATATAGGAACAAATATATCGAAGGAAGAGTGTAGCAGCCTAAGACAGGCTGGTTTCAAGTTTGCCTGCTTTACAGCACCACCAAGGAATGAGAAGAGCAAACCTCCTATTTCTACAGAATGTGGTTCAAGCGGGAGAAGACGCAAGTGGAGACATGGAATTTCCAAAGATGCACAAAAGAGAATAGAGGCAGCTGGTTGCATGGTTGTGACATTCTTGGAGGAGGTAGTGCAACTTGAGAGACAACATTCAGTATTTCGAGTCTTGACAGAGAGTTGTTATGATGTGCACATCAAAGAAGAGCCTAGGTGCACTTGTCCTGATTTTCAAAAAAGAGAATCTACCCAAAAGGCATTTCTTGCTTGCAAACATATGTATTATGTGTACATGCACATACTTGGCCTTCAACCCAAGGAGCACATGGTCATACATCAGCCTGCACTAACCCCCACTGACCTTGCCTTTGTGTTAGGGCAAACACGTAAGATATGCCCTGTTATGTAGGAAGCCCAACGTAAGCATGGCTCATTCATTATTCTGGAGGACTCATCATCATGCACTTCATTAGGGTGTGACATGTCCTTTTTGTTACATGAAGATCTTGGAACCTTTCTAGATATTTTACTCCTTTTGGGTAATGCAAAACTTTGGAATGTTATTATTTGTTGTGATTATTCAACACCATTGCTCCCTTTATTGTGAATGGGTTAGTAATGCATGATGCGCAATATATTTTTGACATGTCATTTGTAGAAAGCATCCAAGGTTGTTTCAAAAAGCTCTAAAAATCAATTTCAATTGCAAAAGCACAAAATCAAAAGCTCGCAAAAATAACACACCCCTTATTTAGGCCCTACATGTCATACAATGGTATATGCAAGTGGCTTTCGTGTGCACATCATCGTCCCGTAAATCTCTAAGGTAGAAAGAACTTCATGGGGGCTGTGTGAAGGGGGCATATTTGATGCTACACACCCCTTGTGTCACATACTATGAAGTAATATGTAGTCAGGGAGGGGGAGAGGGATACATACATACATACATACATACACACATACATACATACATACATATTACGGCTAATGAGAGAAAATTGAGCGTAGCACAGAGATAACAAAGACTTCAAGTGGCTCTCGCAAAGAAGAAGGATCCAGATCCAATCACACCAAAAGTAACTAAGGGACACAAAGGTATAATCCAAGCAAATTCATATGATAATTCCATGGACATATAAAGCTCAATTTGAAAAATTTAGTGCTAATAATTGTTAAATATTTTTTAGGAGATACAATGTGCAAAAAATGGGTGGAACCATGAGCAACATTTCAATAAAAGAAAATGTCTATATATCTTTTTTTCATTCTCTTTGTGAAAATTGACAGAAATCTAAACACTCGGAGACACTAGTTAGAATTGAAATTCTTGTCTTCAAGCCAATTAGTTTTACAAGAGATTTTCAAAAAATCGAAATGAATAATTATGCAATGATTGATGTCTGGGGGAAATAGTTCCTAATAGAATGAGGTAGACTTTATGACACATCGATTTGCATCAATTGGGTGCAATGCATCAAGCTTTGTAAGAAAGGTTTCAGTCTATCGAGTTTCACCAATTTGTTTGGCTCTAAATTGATGGTAGGATGTCCATGGCTCAATAACGTCATGGTTAAAATAAGGATTTTGCACAATGGTTTTGACAAGAAGAATTTGTTACGAGAAATACAGCATAAAAAGACTGGTCAGGGAAGAAAATCAGGACATAGACAAGAATTGATTCAATTCATTGTTGAATCTATTCGTTTGAATGGAAAAGATTTAACAAGAGTTTAAACTACTTTTTATCTTTTTTTAAAAGATGGGTAAAAATATTTCTCTTTATTAGGCTTTTTTTTTCATGCGACTCTAAAAAAATCTTAAGGATGCTCCTCTTGTCAACCATGCCCAAACAAGTTTTTTTCGTTATATTTATTCTATTGAAACATATCAATACAATTGTGTCAATCAACTTAAATAATTAAGAAAATGTATTAGTTATGGCAGATCCAAAGAAACGCACTTCTAAATTTTAAAAAAAGATTCCTAACTAGGCTTGGAAAGGCAAATCAATCAAAGAAGCATTGAAAGCTTCTTCATTAGTTAGATCCGTTTTAACGAGTCATTCGAAAAGTTTTTATTGTCGTATAACAACAGAAAAAGGACATTCCTGAACAAAATGATTGCAATTAACAACACTACCTATTCATCTATATATGTATATTTATATTCAAAAAGTTTTTACTACGATATACCAACAGAAAGAGGACATTCTTGAACAAAATGATTGCAATTAACAACATTGTCTATTCATCTACACACACACACACACACACACACATCTAAAGTTCTAATGGACACAAGACTAAAATCATGAATGCAACTAATCCATGATAGGTCTCCTCATCATGGCTAGATGAAATACATAAAAATAAAGAAGTCATTTATGTGTATAAGAGTTTCTTTCTCTAGGGATCTCAACACATCTACAACCATATCTACTAGGAATAGTATCCTCTTAATAGTGGAGAGTAAGCATGACCATCATATGCATGTTGTTATCCAAGAGAATATACATCACTATCATATGCAAGTTGTTGCTCATACCAATTCTTGTTGTACCCATCATCATCATGTAGTTGTTCATAATATCTAGTCATGATATTATCAATAGGTTTTACTAATGGTTGCTCATATACCTAGACTCCTATTCCATCTCTTTGGATATTTTATTGCTAAAATAAGTCAACTAAAATTACAAATGCACTGAACCATCCACTATTTCAACTTAGCCCAACTGCAAATATGTAAAGAAGGGAAGCCTAGCTTAGCCCAATTGGCCTTACTCTAACCAAGGAACTAGAAAGAAATTCCTCTAACTACAAGAAAGTTGGTGGAAACCATAGCCTAAATTGTATGGAAGGTGGCCTTACACCAAGGAAATGAAACTACCTATCTCTACATGTCCCTATAGCTCTATCAATAATCACCATAAATAGTGGGGAGAGAGAATGAGATCTAAAAAGATAAAAGAGTAATAAATTCATGGACCTAACATGATTAGGATTTTTTGCAAAAAATGGAAATTCCCTAGGTCCTACAATTATAAAGTATGTGACATATATCAATTAAGACTAAAACAGTGCCAAGATAAGAAAGGAAAGAAAACACAAATACTAGATTGACTATTGTACAAGTTGGCATTGCAACCATGCTAATGCGGTCTAAAGACCCACAACGAGCTCAAACTGATTTAGACACTTAGTGCCTATCATTAAACATGCATATCATAATGCATATTCATACAGATGAGTTTTCATTGCACTCAAGAGCATTCACTTTTCTAAGCCATATAGAATAAGATGCACATCACCTTCATAAACTAATGTATGCTAACATTCAAGTGGGTCTATATACAAATACCACCATGGCATACAATGAAAAATTTTGCACATGGGGTTAAGGGGACTAACCACACATACGCCCCTAATTCATCCGTATAGTGGAGTCATGGAGGGTGTGAAAAACTAATCTCAATGGTATGGCCTCTTACTTTAAGAGGCACTTGATTTTGTTTGATCACCTTTGAGAGTGCCTCTTTGAATCATACATTGCCTATTAAGCACACAATGGATTCACTCCCATAATAAGAATTCTTGGGAAGAGAGAGAGGTGGTTTGAGACCACTGTCATGCAATTACTTAAATATCTATCCATACCGGGTATCTTTTGTGCTTATGAGGTGGAAGGGACATTTTCTCTACTTTTCCAAAGGCACATATGAAAAGCAAAGTATTTTTTAATTTTGATTGAGAGATGAGACGTGTGTAAAAGAAACTAAATATAATCAAAGCATTTGTATTTGCATATGTAAAGTACACATAATTAAACTAGACTAGACCATGCACTCCTTTCAATGCATTTAACACCAATATGAAACATGAATCTCAATTTGTAAAACATCTCACCATAACATGCACTAACCTCATTGCCCCTATTTATTTCAAGAGCATAGTGCCAATTTATAAAAGATCATATTCTTTAGTAGGTGCAAAACTAAAGGGTTAAATAGGGAAATTCATGTTGGGGTACTATTGGGGTTTTCCCCACATACATCAAACACCCAGTACAAGAGGAGTGGGGTGAGATTAGATTTCCCCATTATGATATATGAGAAGCCATGAGAGGCATGAGTTCATATCTATATTACCATACATGTGTGCACATGTGTGTGCATTAGAGGGTATGGTTTTTTTTTTTTCAATGGCCCCTTATTTTTTTGTAAATGTGGTCAATGGGGCACTCAAACCCTTAGCTATCAACTCAATTCATGGTCCCATCACATCCATCTTTGTGACCAACCAAGTGGAGCCATATACAAGGTGCCATTACTACAACCCATAGGAATGGAACTCTTGGCCATAGGATTAACACACTAGCACTTGTCTATCATGGCAACATGGCTATATTTATGTGCATGCACATTTAATAATATGCATGTGTTGTGTCTCAAATGTGTGTACTTATGTGCATGCAAATGATTATATATGGTGATTATGTTGGAGTATCGAGAGAAGAAATCAAAAGGAAGAGAAGATCTTAAGCTAATGCCCATATGGACAAAGATAGTTGTCATTTGCATGTGATCTTGGAGAGGAGGATTCCATGCACGCACCATCAACTAAGAGAATGTGCCATGTCAACAAACCAAATACACCTTGGACCAAACAAGAATGCGTCATAAAAGCAAGCAACAAGACGTGAGTCATAAGGGTAGTGGCAAAACTATTAATACTTTTCTAGGCACTTTAGTTTGCATAGACATGCAAGCGTGTTGTGAAGACTTTCAGCTTGCATGGCTACACACAAGTCTGATTTGAAAAGAGAATAAAACAAGAAAGAGAACACAAAAAGGAAGAGAGAGAACCCATAAAGGAGGAGAGAGGTCTTATGGACAAATATCTAAAAGACAACTCCTATAAACTCTAGCAAGTTCATGGAGTTTTAGAGGATACCCCATCAACCCCCCAAGTGTTGACACACAAGTTGCAATAGTTAGTGTGTCCACCGCACATGCAATCTCTACTCCATGGATTTGTGCAACCAAAATTTACCCAACACGTGGGTTAGCTCTAATCTAGTTGTCTTGCTATCTAATAGTCGCACTTGGCCTCTTTTGGATTGCATATCTAAGTATCAATGACAAACCAAGACATATAACTATGTGCGAAAACACGCCTCTGCATGTGTGCACGCATGCACACGCGTGTTCGAGCATGGATTTGAAAGGAAACACTCTAAAGAGACCTAAGAGGGCAATATATATTATACAGTCGCCAAATGCAAAAGTTAGAGCGCTAGACACACTACTTACATACATGCCATGCCTACAATGGAATACAAGGATACTATTATTGCCTTTCCATGAGGGTTTTGGTCCCCCTAGACTAGTACTTGGTGTTCACTGACCAACAACACTTGCAACTCTAGTCATGGATGTGCCCAGCATAACTCATAAACTTGTTTAGCATTATGGACATAACTTTGACCATTTGTACGGGGACTGCTCTAGTTCTTGTCCACATTGATGGGATTATCCTTGTTTCATTTCAAATTAGTACTTTTTGTTCATCCAAGGTGAGACATACCATGGATCAATTTAACGTATCATTTGGTGTTATAGTTCATAACGTCTGGAAGACATTGCCCCTTTAAGATATTCTTCTTTAAAAATGTATCGGGTATGACTTAATTGAAAATCTCACCCTTTTCAATCGTCTCCTCTATCTCCCCATTATCAGAAATTACCCACTCCTTTAAAGAAATGGAAGCAGAGGAGATGAGGAAGCAAGCATGGAAGGATAATGCTTCACATTCTAAACATCAAGGGGCTGCACTCCCATAAGTCTACTCCAACAAGAACAAATACTAGGCATCTATAAGCCCTATGGTGTTTTTTGTGCAGTTAGGTATCACTCAACGAAGGAAAGAAAAAATAGAAGACTGCTCCTTTGTGATACTCAAGGTTTACATCTACGCCATGAGGACTTGGACAGGCAGTTGTAGTTTGTTTCGCACGATATCTTGTACTTACACTGCTTCTGATCTACTACTTAAATCCTGGAGTTGAGGTGATAGAAAGAAGAAAGTATAAAAGCTACATCAATCAAAACAAACCTCTTATGACCCTTTGAAATGGGGTCCTCCTCAAGTAGTAATTCTCACTTTTGGAAGGCAGGTGAAACCTCTGATGCAAAACAAAAACTAAGAATTCCATCATCTCAATAGCAACATCCAAAAATATTAGGTGCCACTTTTTACAGAGACTTTCAATCTGCACCAAGACCTGAACCTTCTTCATGTTGACAAGTAACACCATGATTATCTCTGGAGTTCCATACTCAATGCCAATATTCTCCTTGATCTCCCCTCAGCTGCTCAGCTCTGGTACAATTTCTATGAGAACATCACCACTTTTGATGGCCGTAGTGACCTGTTGCTGCATTGTGCTCAATTTTCCACAGTACATCTCAATGTTGCAACATTGGCAACAGGGTCTGGCAATCTAGACAGCACCTGCCCTTTATCCAGCTTTTGCCTGCTCAACTGGCTGCCCAGGATTTAACACAAATTTAACAGGTGGGTGCTACTCTCTCCTCCTCTCAAGATGTATATCCAGTTTTGGGGCTCTCATGATGTAAATCCAGTTTCCCCAAAACTATGTGCCATGTCAGGAACTAAAGCACTGCGTGTGGTTATCGCCACTCCCTCGTACGTCCAAACATCTACATTCGCAGTTCCCTTAATGCCAAAAGCAAACCAGCCCAGTCCTGCAACTGCTATGTCAAAAGAACTCCTATTCCAGTTATCCCCTGTAACTGTAACAGGAGTCTGAACCCATGGTCCCAACTCTGTAATCCGTTCCTTGCTCAAGGGTGGCTGCACATCAAACAAAGTACTTATTTAGTATGATTAACACAGGATAACTGAATGGAGGAAAACACAGCCATGAATATTGAGTCCCATACCTGCAGCTTAACACCCACATGCTTCTCAAAAGTGTCACCTGCACGTTTAGTCCTTCCTAAATGACAAGTTAAAGAAGCTGATACCCATATTGTGACGTACAAGCTGCTTGCTGAAATTTCTTTCACATCCAGCCTTACAAGTCCTCCAATATGAAGTGTATTATCAGCCTGGTTTTTAAAAAGCCCAAACATGAGAACAAGGAAAAAACAGCTACCACTTCTGCTTCAACCTATGTGCACAATTGCTTTATATAGTGTAGAAATATTAAAAACTCACAAACTTGCTCTCAGTGGTGCATTTCTGCTTAAGCCCTGTGCATAATTACTGTTGAACTGAAAATTTTTAAAAGATGCATCAATTAAGAAATGTGAGAGAGCAAGAAAAAACAATTAGAACATCCTTTTTACTAATTAATAATAGGGAATCCAGCAGCTTCACAGCATGACATAAGAAATTCCTACCAAGGGTTAAATTCGCCTTTCACATTCAGTTGGTCGACAGGCCCCATACTTTCATTAATATCTGTGCCAGTCCAATCCTGTCATGGTTGTTAATGGTTCACTCCTGTTTGCATGTCCACATCATGTATAGTCTGTGTACAAAAAGATAGTCCATTAACTTGGGCCATGACAGGGGTGCGTGCTAAAACCCTAGTGCAGGATGGCCTAGGAATTTACAAGTTACTAGGTTGGTTAGGTGCAATCCTGTTGGCAAAGAAAACCTGCAGATGCAACAAAAAGTTAACATTAAGGCCCCAAAACGGAGACAGATGGCTTTGACTTCAGGAAGATGGACCTAGTGAATGAGACATACCTGCATCTAACAGGAAACCCTAGAAAGACATTAGATGCATATCTACATTGAACCATATTGGGCTTGGTTGCATGTGAGAATATGGAACTCATACAAATGGATATCAAGACTGCATTCTTACAGGACATATATATGCAACAGGCAGAAGGTTTTGTGGCCAAAGGGTAGGAAAAGATGGTATGTAAACTCAACAAAAGCTTGTATGGGCTGAAACAGGCACCACGTGAATGGTATCATAAGTTTGATACATTCATGTAATCTCAAGGATTTAAAAGAAGTCAAGAGGATCACTAACTAATATACCATGAAGGCAGCAGATGGCAGCCTTATTATGCCGATTTTGTATGTGGACGATATGCTCATTGGTGGTAGGGATGTTCATGCTTTGGACACATTGAGGTAGAACCTACACAACAGTTTTGACATGACAGATCTTGGTGAGGCAAATCACATTCTTGGCATGCGTATACTTAAGCACAAATCAAAATGTCTTCTTTATCCGTCACAACAAGAGTATGTATCCAAGATTTTACCGCATTCTAATATCGAGGGGGGAAAAGCAATTGTGTACCATTGCCTTCATATGTGAAACTAAGTGCAGAGGACAGCCCTACATCTAATGATGAAAAGGCTAAATGGCCAAGATTCCATATGCTTCAGCTATGGGTAGCTTGATGTATGCTATGGTTATTACACATCCTGACATAGCATTTGCGGTGGAAGTGGTTAACAGGTACATGGAACATCCTGGTAGAAAGTATTGGGAAGTAGTGAAAGATATAAGATATCTTAAGGGCACAAAAGATTTGTGCATATGCTTTGGAAAGCAAAAGGCATCTCTCATTGGCTTTACAGATGCAGACTATGCTAGTCATGCTTAATGTAGGAAGTCTACTTCAAGGCATGTATTCACTTTCACAAGGGGAGCAGTTTCCTGGATATCTAGGCTATAGAAATACGTTGCATTGTCTACTACAGAGGCAGAGTATGTGTCTATCATTGCTGAGACATGCAAGGAGGCTTTATGGCTTTCACATCTATTGGAAAAGCTTGGCATTACTGAGACCCCTAGCCTCCATTGTGATAATCAGAGTGCTACCATACTAGCACAAAATCCCGTCTTTCATACAAAGATGAAGCACATACAGGTGAAGTATCACTTTATCAGGGATGTACTTGACAACAAAATTATTGAGCTTATCAAGGTACATACAGATGATAATCCTGCACATCTTCTCACGAAGGGTCTTCCAACAGAGTGGTTTGTTTATTGCCGACAAATGATGGGAGTAGGATGGTATATGTATTTCAGGGCTTTGTACATACTTAGACTTAGCTGATTCTTTTCTCAAGCTTAAGGCATGCTGTCTTTAGCTGGGAGGTTGTTAGGAATAAAGGGCCACCATGCCTTTTATACATGCTCGGATGTGAGCAAACCCTTAGCACTTATACTTTACATATAACTATCACAAAAACCTAAAAGAGGTACAACTCATTGTACCCACACATCGTGCATCTTTCTCACTCTCTCACTATTCTCTCTCTCTCTCTCTCTCTCTCTCTCTCTCTCTCTCTCTCTCTGTGAGCCATTGCCATCATTGAATATCGCATTTCCACTACGCACCCGTCGCTACACTCCTTGGCCAATCTTTTCTACATTCTTCAATGTAATGGCTAGGCTTTTTACAATGGTGGCATTCTCCCTTCTTTTTACCTTTATCTAAATCATGGGCAACCTTGCAAAATGGCTGTCCCACGTTAGCCTTTTGCTAATTTTTGTCTAGCTACTTTGCTTTGCCTTTTTCTTTACGCTTACAAAGCATAAGTACATCACCCAAACAACATAGCAATGTCCTTCTGAGTCTATTCCTCCTACAAGAGGCCAGTCAACTCCATGAATTTGAGAGGCTATTGTGCCCTCTCTCAAAAACAAATTCAATGAAGTGTGAAAACCAAGATACGACTCAAGAAGAGAGTTTAGGGTGATTTTGATCATCTCATTATCGGTCAGCACCTCATCAATATTCAACGACTGCTTGAAAGGTGAAAAGGATCAAAGCTTGCTTGGAAGAGCTATGGCAGGAGAGCAAGAGCAAGAAAGAGAGAGAGACCAAATGGGAACTCCAACCGTCACAATACGTGACCAAGCCTTCCTTTATTCAAACTCTCACTAAAAGAATAAAGAATAAAGTGATGGTGACGGGTGCCCGCCACCTGCAATGTGCAGTAGCGGATACTATCAGTGTAGTAATACATGAGCGACTAGGTAGAGGCGCCTTTACCCCCAAAAACCTCCCACTTAAAGGCAAATCTACCCCAGTGAGGAGTAAAAATAAAAAGAAAAGACAGTACAATGTATACATATACAACAGGATGAGGAAAAAATGTCATCTCATCCAACACTCATCAATCTCCTGAGGAAGGCAAAGCGCTCAGTAGTGAGGTTTTTTGTAAGCAGATTTCTTGACAAGGTCAACAGACTTGTCCTCCACGACCCAACGTATGAAGTAATACCTCACCTCAATGTGTTTTGTCTTCGCATGGAAGACCAGATTCTTAGCTAGCTAAATAGCACTCATGGAATCTGAATGCAGCATAGATATAAAATCAATCCCAAGGTCATGAACCAAACGGCCCAACCATATGGCCTTCTTGCAAGCCTTAGTGGCTGCAACATACTCGGTCTCAATGGTAGAGAGAGCCGTACACTTTTGAACCCTAGACATCCAAGAGATAGCACCTCCAGCATAGATGAATACATAGCTAGAAGTGGACTTTCTACTATCTGCATGTCCTCCATAATCAAAGTCTGTGTATCCCACAACTCCAGTATCCTAACTGCCATAGCAAATACACATTTCTGCTGTGCCTTTCGAGTATCTCATGATACCCTTCACGGCATCCCAATGTTTCTTACCAAGGGTAGCCATATAGTGTGCCATAATACAAACTGCAAAGGCAATATCTGGACGAGTAGCTATCATGGCATACATCAAACTGCTCACACCTGATACATAAGGGATCTTGGCCATCTCGCCCCTTTGCTCATCTGTCTGTAGACAATTGACCTGTGAGACCTTCACAAAAGAAGGTAATGGACAGTCAATAGGCTTCACGTCCTGCATGCGAAAACGCTCAATAACTTTATGAATATACTCCCTCTATGAGAGATAGAATAGTCCTTGATGCCTATCGTGCTTAATGCGCATACCAAGAATGTGAGAGGCATGTCTCAAATCCTTCATCTCAAAGCTCTTCTTCAGCTAAGATTTAAGAGCATCCAGCTCATCATAAGTTTTCCCTACTATCAACATATCATGCACATAAAGTACCAAAATAAACAATGAGCCATCACATGCTATCTTAGTGTAAAGACACAGATCCATAGCACTCCTGTTGTAGCCCTGTGACTACATAAAGGCATCAAACTTATGATCCACTCCCTAGATGCCTACTTCAAGCCATTAAGACTTTTCTTCAACTTGCATACTAGGTACTCCCTATCAGGTTTTGCAAAGCCCTTGAGCTGCTCTATGTAAATCTCATCATACAAATCCCCATGCAAGAATGGAGTCTTGACATCCATCTGATACGTGTCCAAGTCAAGCTACGTGACTAAGGCCAAAACCAAGCATAGAGTGGTCATCTTGACTACAAGAGAAAAGACTTTATCAAAGTCAACTCCATACTCCTGTTTAAAACCCTTAGCAATAAGTCTAGCCTTATAAGCCAGCTTAGGGTGCCTAGGGGTACTTTTCAGCTTGTACACCATTTACATGGCAAAGCCTTCTTGCCGTTAGGCAATGCAACCAAATCCCAAGTCATATTCTTATGCACGGAGTCCATCTCAGATTGCATAGCCCTCTCCCAAGAGTGGCTCTCACCCCTGCACATAGCCTCATCATAGGTGAGAGGCTCTCCTGCATCTGTAACCAAGACATAATGCATCGAGGGCTCAAATCGATCAAGTGGACATCTAGCTCTAATAGACCGTCTCACTACAGGCTCTGCTGCATATCTAGCATCCTGTCCAACACCTTGGCCATGTGTACCAACTCCTGCTATACGTTGTCCAACTGGCTGTGTAGAAGCATGTGGCTCCTCTTGGAATATAACCCTGCATATCTCTACCACCTTCCCAGGCTGCCTATGCATCTTGTCTTCATGGAAAACTACATTATGACTGCGGATAACTTTCCGCGCCTGCACATTCCAGAGACGGTAACCCATCTCGCATACATCTCCATAGCCAAGGAAAATACATTTGACACTCCTAGGATCCAACTTACTACGCTTGTCCTTGGGAACATGGCAGAATACCTCATATCCAAAGATACGGAGATGCACATGAGATGAAGGTTTCCCAATCCATACCTCCTTTGCAACCTAGAAATCCAAACCACTAAAAGGTGATCTATTTATGATATGCACAGTTATACTGACTGCCTCAGCCCAAAATCTTTGTGATAGACCTACATGGCTAAGCATACTGCGTACACGCTCCTAGATGATTCTATTCATCTGCTCAGCTAAACCATTCTGGGGTGGGGTATAGGGGGCGGTCAACTGTTAATACCCCTCTCGTCATATAGCTGCTCAAAGGCATGTGACACATATTCTCCCCTATTGTCAGTCCTAAGGCATTTTAGCCTATGTCCAGTCTAGTTCTCAATCAATGCAAGCCATCTCTGAAACATAGCCAAGACATCTGACTTAAGCTTAATGGAGTAAGCCCAGACTTTGTCAATGAACGTCACAAAATACTTTGTACCACCCATAGACTGACAGGGCATGGACCCATAGACATCTGAATGTACCAATGCCAAGGGTTCACTCATGCGTATCCTAAAAGAATTCTTATGCGTATTTCTAGTTTGCCTACCATAAAGACAATGCTCACATGAATCAAAACATGCATAGTCAAGAACCGATAAGTACTGCAAACCAGAAAGCATTTTTATTCCCTTCAAGGACATATGACCCAAACAAGCATGCCAAAGAGATACATATGGGATGAAACTGACTAACAAAACATGGTCAACACGGGACCCATTAACTGCAAAAGGATAAAGGCTACCAACCTTGGCACCTCTAGCAAGCACAAGTCTACTACGAGTAATCTTCCAAGTAAAATCTCCAAATGAAACATAAAACCCAACATCATCAAGCTGCCATGCAGACATAAGACTGCATGTAAGCGCACGTACATGACGTACATCCTACAACAGAAAAGTATTGCCAGTAAAAAACTACAATCATCCATCCCCAATGCCAACAATAGCAAGTGACCTGTCATCACCCAAGCGAACTAAACCAAAGACAGTGCGGTAGGAATGGAATCACTCACAGCATGGTGTAACATAAAATGAAGCACCAGAATCCAAAAGCCAGCACTGCGCATACATAGAGTGAACCTCAGTCAGCGGCGTAGCATCACAAGAACTAGCTGCAAGTATGTACTATCGGAGTCATAAGTTTGTATGACATTTATCTCCTTGATTTTCACACTAGATTTCGCAGATATAATGCTGCGATCAAAGGACTTTTCTTGTACTTTGTCTTTCCCCTTCTCTTTGCGCTTCTCATTGCACAACTTATAACATTGTGGGCGTATATGACCCTTCTTGCCACAATGATAACATGTCACATTAGCATTTCTCCCATGAGACTTGCTGCGCGACTTACCATGCGACTTAGACCTAGACTTCTACGAGTCCTACCACGTCCATACCCACGGTCATTCTTTCCATTACCATCTCTGCCTCTAACAATCAAAGCATGCAACACACGAGAGGCATCCAAGTTATTACGGTTGATCTCTTCCTGCAGAAGAGCACTCTCTACATCAAGCAAGTTCAAAATAGTAGCAAGAGCACATAAGGCAGTGTGGAATACATCCCATGACTCACTCAGAGTCCCAAGCAAAAACAATGAAGTAACCTCATCATTGAAGGTAATACTCTACGAATTCAAGTTCTTGAGAATAGCATGAAACTGGCCCAAATGAGCAAACATCGTCATATTCTCCTTCATGCGTAGGTCCATAAGTTACTTCAACAAATACATTTGACTTGCTGGACTTTTCTTGTCATAGAGATTCTTAATTTTATCCCAAAGCTACCAAGCACTCTGTGCTTCCTCAACCACATTGTAATGCACCTGTTCAGTGAGAGACAAGATGAGGGTGGACTTGCATAACTCATCAAGCTCATCCCATTCGTCGTCAATCATAGTTTCAGGCTGCTCACCATGCATCCTTAGTGGCTTGATCTGAGACTTCTACACCAATACCTATCAAACTTGGCTCTTCCAATAGACATAATTTGTACCATCAAGCTTAGTGATGTTAAAGATAGCACTGTTAGTGGAAGAAGATACCATACTGCAGCCCAAAATGGTGCAGACTGTTCAAAACTACTTGCTGTTTTCTGCTGTGAACAGCCAAAATACCACCAAAATCAAGGCAAAATGACCACAAACTGATAGCTAATGATGTTGCCCACCAAGTACTATCAAAAGTACACAAAATCAGAATGATTCAGTATGAAAATTACACGTCAGTCCATGCATAACTGCTTGTTGTATTAAATTACAGTCATGTACAATGAGAGCAAATTGTAGGCAAAATGAATGCACCAAGTCAACCACTGACTATCAAAGCATAACCAGCATCAAGCGGACATATATCAATATGTAATAGTCATACGGACATCGAGCAAATATCCAAGCATGTCAAATGAATCCGTCAGAAGCCAACACTCCCCTTATATAATAGGGCAAAGTGTACACAACACCGGCAAGACCTGACACAAAGAGGTGTATGCTCAAGGAATGCAAAGCCCGAATCAGCCCAAGTACATTTGTGAGGACTACCACATATCAACCATGGAACATCCAAGTGAAGATCCCAGTCTCAAGTATCCGAATGCTCAAGTAGCATAAACCGCCTACTCAATGTCTGTCAAGCGTATCACAACGCTCCCACTGGCACAAAAGCCGTAAATATCAAGCAAAGAAGCTCGACAAAAACATATGATAAGCACCATGCCAGAAGATCCAAGATCAAGAATCAATAAGACCTCATGAGTATATAGACCATGTAGCATCCGTACATAGCATCCATAGACATCAAGTACATCCAAACTGTAACTCTAGCAAGCCGAAAATAGCCAAAGTAAGCTCCAAAAAATCAAATGTCAAGCCAAAGCAAGGCTCAGTAGCATCCAACTTCCAACAATGTAATTGGCATGTAGTAGTGGCATAGGCCAAGCATGTCAAGACCGATCAGACATAAGCAAAGTACATGCCATAGATATATCAAAGATGAAGATCCCAATGCTATGCGAAACGAGCTCAAGCTCAACCAATGATTCGAGAGCAATCCAAGCTCTATGTCGATCCCCGAGAGTCACTACATCAATGTATACATCCAAGATATAGCCCGAATCCAATAGGCCTATCCAAACATAAGCAAGTAAGCTTCAGCCCTGAATATTCCAGCAGCAACTAAACGTCCCAAACTAAGCAAACAGTGGCTCAATCCAAGTTCAAACCATAGACAAACCATAGGCATACTTTCCCATATGTATAGGCACCAACCGGGCATAATCGGGCATCAAATGACCATGTAGCATGAGCATAAAATGTAATGACAGGGGGACTGCCCTGTTTGCCTTCCTTTATTCAAACTGTCACTAAAAGAATAAAGAATACACTGACGGTGACGGTGACGGCGCCCACTACCTACAGTACCCAGTGGCGGATACTGTCAGTGTAGTAATACACGAGCAGCTAGGCAGAGACGCCTTTACCCCCGACACTGCTCTCTCAAATCCTAAATGTAAGTAAGGTGATTTGTCATAGCATCACCCTCATCCATGTGTGCATTGGCCAATTCTCTTCTCAAGTAAGAGATTTTGGTCTCATTGTGAGCTATAAATATCTGCTCAAGGATATCCCAAGCTACCTTTGAGATCTCACATGACCAAATATGATGTATAATTGCCCTCTTGATTGAAAGAGCAATCACAGATAAGGCCTGTGCATCTTTAGAGTCCCTTTTTCTTTGTCCACTGTAGGGAAAATATGGGCAATAGCAAGGGCAGCTTGCCATACTCTAGCCCTCTCTTTGAGACCTCTAAGGTGCAACCCTCCTGGTCGAGCTGAATCGTCGATCACCAAGTCCCAAAGACCCTTTGCAACAAGCGAATCATGCACTATGAAACTCCACAAGAGTAATTGGTGCCATCTAATTTATCCTCCTGAGTGAGGACACCCAAAATGTTGCTACGGTCACTATGACCTTGCTAAGCCATTGCCGCAATAAAGTGTGCAAATTACAACCAAACGCTTCAAAACTGAAGTGCAAAATGCACTCTCTGAAGTACCTAGATCCAACACGGAATATGAATGCAAGTACAAAAACTATCCAAAACTAAGTGCCTCAAAATACATACCAAAACTGCACAAAAGAGTACCAAATTTACAATACATAGCAATTGACTATTGTACCACTACAATTACCTTGGAAGAATGCATGCCAAATACAAATTTCAGCAATTTAATGCTGCAAATCCCCAAATTTTCAAAAAAAAAAAAAAGGGCCAAATCTGATCCAAACAGCAACTGATTGTTGTTGCTGCACCTCTTTGCTGCCTTGGGATGGATATCAAGCAAAAGACCCAAACTTTCTCAATGAAAATTCAAGAAATTGAATAGATTCTATACTTATAGCATAAGGATTCGGTGTAATGCCACCTCGGGATGCGCACAAGCAGCAACCAGCAACTAGACTGCACCTTGGGATGCATGCCCGACTCAAAAATTGGAAAAGCTCCAAATTCTCACACACAAATGTCGAAGAAATTGATCAATGTTCACAATTTCGGTGGAGATTCGTGTAGGGGACTTCAAATTGAGCAAACGCCCCAAATTTTTGAGTGCTTGAGAAGCGTGTGTGAACTCCGGATGCATCGACAATTGCTACACAAATTTTGGGCCACACTCAAGTACTCTTGGCCACAGCTGAACCTGTGGGCACAAGTGGTGTTGAGGTGGCCCAAACAAGGCAGGTGAGCAGTGCACAGCAGTGACTAGGTGGGCAGCACAGGACAAACAGTGGCAACAGCAGGCAAAATGGTGAGTAGCATTCTAAGCAACGCCATTGGGACTAGTGGCGCCAACAAGCAAGCAGGGCGCTACAAAGACAGGTGTAGCAAGCACTGGCGAAGTTGGCATGTAGCAGAGGCGCTGAAGGTGGCATTATACAGTGGGTGGGCAGTAGGAAGCATAGGCCACGCTGGTGAAAGTTGGGTGGGACTAGAGATTGGGTGGCTGCATGGATAGACAACTTGTCAAGATTTAGCAACTCCTTCAACAACAGCAGCTGAAAAACAGCAATTGGTTGTAGGCAACAGTCATCTAGGACCTTCGAGGAGCAGGCGACACCAAGGAGACACCTTCCAGGAGCTAGCAACATAAATGTTAATCGGGTAACAACAACTTGGGGATGCTTGGCAGTAGTAGGTGACTGCATTAAATGCAAGTTGGGTGGGACTAGAGATTGGGTGGCTGCACGGATAGACTTGTCAAGATTTAGCAACTCCTTCAACAACAGCTGAGAAACAGCAATTGGTTGTGGGCAACAGCCATCTAGGACCTTCGAGGGGCAGGCGACACCAAGGAGACACCTTCCAGAAGCTAGCAACAGAAATGTTAATCGGGCAACAACGATTCGGGGATGCTTGGCAGTAGTAGGTGACTACATTAAATGCAAGTTGGAGCAAACAACATGCAGATTTTAGAGTTTTCTTGCGAAGAAAATCAGATTTCTGTCTCATCTTGGCTTTTTCTCACCTTCTCTAATCAATTCTCAAGAGATCTCAACATTTCTCAACCATTTGGGGCAAATCTCAACCAAATTTGGTATAAGTAGAGGGAATTTTGGTGTAAACCCTAAATTTTTGCAAAAAGTAGGGTTTAGCAACCACATTGGGACCCATGCCAACAAGAGAAGGCATCGAACATTGAAATCAACACCTGACATTTGTGATCCATTGTAAATTTGGAGCAATATTTGGCCAGTTGGAATTTAATTAGAGCAAGTCCTTGGTGAAATTCAAGGGATAAATTGCCCAATTTGTTTTCTATTTGTTGAACTAACAAGGGGCTTTTAGATCAACCAAGGAGATTGTGGAATCTCAGCTTGTAATAAATCCATTGGCAATTGAAGATAAAGAAATATCCAAAGGGCGCCAGTTTTGAGGTCAACAGGGTGTCCATTGTCCAAGAATTTTGAAGGCAAAGTATGCATTTCAATTTATGTTTATTTATTGATTGTTGTAATTAAGTGCTTGATTAGGGAATTACCACCCTCTCCAAGAAGGCAAGCTAGTTTCAGTATCTCATGCTAATCTCCATACAAATGGCCTCTTTCTAATATAATGATAGCATACCTCACTGTGTTTCATGCTGGCATGAAACACTAGATTCCATGCTACGACAACGGCACTCTAATTGTTAGTGATATGGGACTATGACTATAATGAAACCTAGGCACCACGCACATCCACATGCTTGTATGCCAGGCAAGCTATGGGATGGGCAAATCAAATAGTTTAAGTGTCGCAAGATAAACGATGGCATGGCAAGCTGATTGCATATATAACAAGTCATGTAGCAAAGGTTAGTATGATTGTGGACAGCTGTTCGTCACTTTATTTTGTGTTGGCCGTCATTTTATTGTTGATTGCAGTTTTTAATTGCGACAAGTTTTGGAAATGTCTTCTGTCAAATTCAAAACCGCGATCTATTTTATGAATATGGGTCATATTTTGCATCATTATGGTGGAAGATGATGATCAGCAATCGACCTTCAGCAATTCCCATCTTCATCAAATGTTGTGCCACATAGTTAGAAAGTTCATAGATCAAAGCATATAGAGTATTCCCACTTTGATTGTCCTTGAAGACCTAAGGCTTGTTCTTGGTAGATCATGGCTAGCAAAGAAGACCTATCCTGAATAGGCCATTGAGATCACTTTGAGGATTCAAATTGCAGAGTGTTAGAGACTTTTAGAGGATCCAAAAGAAAGAATAAGGATACTTCTTAAAGAACAATTTTCTATGAAAGCACCCAGAGCATAGAAGACATACCTTACTACCAGTAGTGTGTAACAAAGATACTCAACTCCAAATTATGGAGGTGTTTCATGAGAGCTATGGGCTGATCCTCAAGAAGTTTGGGCCACATTTGAGAAGATAAAAGAAAGATATTGGTGGAAAGGCATGTATACGGATATCAATCTTGTGATTGGTGGAGACTCGTACTACTTGTCAAATGCGTTCTTCTATAAGACACCATGAAGGTTTGCATCCAACTTACCGACTCTATGCATTATACGTGGGTTGTGGATTTAGTGACCATGCCTATAGGTTTACGTTAAATGAGGTATTTTGTACTTGCACAAGAATATCTCACAAACCAAGTTGAAGGCCAAGCCTTGAGGACAAAGGCTAGTAATGTTGTATGCAAGTTCTTGTTAGAAGATGTGATATGTCAATATGAATGTGTGGGAAATATTACAACTAATAGAGAAAAGGTGGATACAAATGAACCTAGAGATTTCTTCTCTAGGAAGGGGATTAACCTTGCACACACATCAACATACAAATCTTGAATCGTAGCAAGGCAACCTCCGGATGTCGAACACCAACAAATGCAGCCAAGGAAGGCTGGATCTAATGCAAATGACAATGCAAGAAAGAAAGAAACTAAAAACGCAGGTAAGGAGAGAGAGAGACTAAAAACGTTGGCTGCAAAAGAGAAAACAGCAAACACAAGCTGCAAGAGAGAGAGAAAGACTAAAAACGCAAGAAAAACCAACAGCAGCAGTTAGCATGTTGAAATCAACTCCGAACAGTATGTGGTATACTGAAACAAGCGCCAATCTATTGTACAGCAATGGCTAGCTTGAACTGCAATATGCTCCCCGTCCGCGGTGTGGGCAACAAGCTGAAATACTTGAAATCTGCAAAAACGAGATTAAGGCTAAATGGAGGGCATCGTACCTATTTATAGAAAGTTTGGGCCCTCCAAAGTGGATTTGTGCTTATGAGATACAAACACTCTCTAGGCACGCATTTCTTTTTAAATTATCAACTTAATTAAGCATGTTTTAGGGCTGTTTAAGTGAAGCTAATGCATTTTTAGCTCAACATCTCCTCTCAGGTCCAACAACGGTGCCACGAGAAGTAGGCCAACAAAGGCCCTTTTTTTTTTCCTTTTACCACAAGGCATCCCACCCCAAAGCAGCTAGAGCATCGGACAAAGGGTGCGCGAGTGGCCTACTAAGACTACAGAGACAATAGTTATCTTACCAAGGGAGCCCAAGTGATCACCCCAAACAGACCAAGGTATCGAACAACCGGTGCACATCGACTGCCTAGTGTCCTACCAAGTCTTGCAAAGGTGAATGGAATTAGCTATGAACTTTTTTCTTTTTTTTGTTTGTTTTTTTTTAGGGCTTTGTAGTTTTGATATATTTAACATTAAGTGAGGGTTTTAAGTCAGTTTTTGTTCTACTGAGTATCTGTGCCCCAAACGGAAGAGTGATAAGGGGTGGTCAAACCTAAGACCTTCACAAAACAAGCATACTACCATTACTAGGTATCGATGAAAAAGAAAATAGCTAAGGTGTGTGTGACACAAATATAGCAAAGATGTGAAGCAAGCAAGACAAGCAAGCAAGCAAGCTATAGAGAACTGCCTTGGAGACTACCATGTGCAATGCCACGAATATGGTGAATCCATAGTCAACCACTCCAAAAGACCGAAAAGGAATAAATGCACACAGATGCATCTTTACATGAACCAAAGCCAATCCATGGGGTAATACAAAGGGAGATGCAAGCATAGTTACCTAGAATGGGGAACAGGAACGGAACGGGGGAAACGTCCAAGATCGGGGAATGGGAACGGGGGAAATGGCATGTATCTTAAGTGCCCCAAATATGCCTTGCATGACCCAAATTGCCCCGAAGAATGTCCCTCTAATTGCCCCAATATCCTTCAATGCTTGAAATTGACCCAAATGTCCCAAAATTGACTCGATTACCCCTATAGCTCCAAATCGCCTTGAATTGTCCAAATTATTCCACTTTCCCTTGAGATTAGACTATAAATGGATGAATACCTTGGAATTGAGGATAGGCTGAAATTTGGTTGTGATTTGCAAGAGTTGATAATGCATCAAATTTGAACTTTGCATGGACTCCTAATTAGCTTGTGGGTTGTCTTGACACTTTGAATTTTCAACCCGAGAGAGAGAGAGAGAGAGATTAGTGTGTGCACATTAGGCAATGGAGATGGGTGAACATGTGGTAGAAGGAGTGTGACCCAAGCAAAAAGAAAAGACCAGAAAAAACGTCAATTTTCGGTCAACGTGTCTAGAATGGCCATTCCAAACAGGGAACGGCAGGGAAAACGACATGGAACGGCAGGGAACAGTAGGAAACGCCTTGGAAACGGCAGGGAACGTTCCCTGGCCGTTTCACCTCCTTGGAGGGTTTGGAACGCGTTAGGCCGTTCCACAAACCGGAACGGCCATTCCCTGTTTCTATGGATGCAAGATATCATGCTCACACAAAATGCAATCCAGTGCCACTTGGACAGCGCCCTCGCAAGGGAATAAATACCCTTTTACAATCATGTCTGGGAGTGTGGATGAAGTTACAGATGTCCATAAGTACAATACAAAAGAATAAATTAATAAATGAATGTCTAAAAACTGTAACATCACTGTCACTATCAAGAGAAGTAGCCATTTCCTCTCAAACTAGAAGGGAAAGCAAAAGGAAAGCATCCTCTTCTTGTCAATCTGAAGAAGTAGGGGAGAATATACTCAAGCTAATCCTAGGTAAAAGGTACTGAAGAACCAGTCGGTTGACCGCTTTGGTCATAATGTCTGCAAAATTGTCTAATGAAGGCACAAACTCTAGACGAATAGTGCCTAGCTCGACCTGCTCTCTGAAAAAGTGGAAGTGGTCTCCTGCATGCCGCGTCCGTGGTGTGATAATCGGATTTCTAGCAAGGACAATGGCACTCTAGTTGTCACAGTAGGCAATAGTGGGAGAGTCACAAGGAAAGTGAAGAGCCGCCAATAAGCTTCTCAGCTAGATGGCCTCAGTGGTGCCATCAAAGAGAGCCCTATACTCAGTCTTGGCCGTGGAAGCTACCACCATCTCTTGCTTACAGTTGGACCAAGAAATGGGAGTCATGCCCAAGGTGAAGAGGTAGTCGCCATGGCAAAGCCGGGTATCAAGATCTCCTGCCCAATCAAAATCAATGTATCCCTACAAACATAAACTAGAACGATAAGTGAGGCCATAAGAATAAGTACACCCCAAATAACGCAACACATGAAGACATGCAATCCAATGTGACATTCTAGATGCTATGAATTACTTATTGAGAATGCTAACTGAGTAAGCTAAGTCTGACCTAGTATGAATTAACCAAAGAAATTTTCCTATTTTATCATCAAGCATGTGTGTGTATGTATGGCACTCAAAGACTCTGGAGTGGGATATGATAGACCGAGAGCCAAAGAATGACTCGTATGAAGTCTTTTGAGAAAGAGCTACAGTCGAGCACTGATTGAGGATGTACACTACAATATTAGCAACCTTAACCCAAAGGCGCTCAAGGAGCTCTACTGCGAACAGCATAGAACGTGCCATTTCCATGACTATCTAGTTCCAACACTCTACAACTCCATTCTAAGAGGAGTTGGTAGAGGTGAGATGGCGAGAAATGTCATGCTGCTGTAGAAACTTGGAAAACTCGTGGGAGATAAACTCACCACCGCTATCACTCCTCATGCAACCAACACGATGACCCATCTGGTTATGAATCAGTAGCACCCAAGCAGAGAAATATGTGAACATATCGAACTTATGCTTGAGGAAGTACACCCACATATATCTTGAATGATCATCCACTATTAAAAAAAAGTACAACATACCGTTCAAGGCAGCAGTGGATGTGGGCCCCCAAAGATCAATGTGAATCAATCTAAGAGGTGCCTCAGCTCTATGTGTAGACTACTAAGGAAATGGGATACAGTGCTACTTCTTGAGTTGACATGCTCTACAAACATCTCGAGCTAGCTTCAGATAAGGAAGGCCCTCAACCATCTCACAACGAGATAAATCATAATGAGTCATAGCCATGATACCCTAGGTGGAAATGCCAAAGACGCTCATTGTTTGTAAACTCCAAGATGTGGCTAATGCTTGGAAGCTATGTGACACAGAGCCCTCAACCGCCGTCTCAGTAAGAAAATGGGTCATGTGGTATAGGCCATTAGATTGTGCCTTGCCATGAGCCCAATCCGAGAGTCAAGGACCTCGACTGTGGTCCCTGTAAAGAAACCTGCTCGCCCCAACCAGCAAAGTTGTTGAACAAATAACAAGTTTAACCCAAGCTGAGGGACACGATATACATTGTTAAGCGAAGCCAAATTCGAACCCTTGTCAATGGCAAAACTGATGCAACCTTAAGCCTAGATTTTGACCGAGAAGTTGTTTTCTACGCAGGCCCACCCGACTGCAGGGGCTCGTGTACAAAAGATGTCCTCTATAAGAGTCATGTGATGTGTAGCTCCGCTGTCCACAATCAAACCAAGTGCCAATGTGCTCAACTATGACGAGTGGATCTCTGTGGTAACCTCATCAAGAGACAACTCATAGATTTGGACAAGACTCACATCGGATGTCTCTACAAAGACGATATGGGCCTCTACAAACTAGTCATACAAGCCCTCCGGAGTTGAGAACGTTGTCAACTGAGATGGCTGACCGGTGGCAATATGACTTTGACCTTTCCACTACCCCTTGCCATCACCTTGTCCTCCGATAGGGATTACCCGACTGAGGGGTGAGGGCCTATGACTTGGCTTTTGGTGCTATGCCTCTTACCTTTGATCGACACTCGTCATCAAAATAGCCAGCCTTTTGACAATATCTATTATTCTTAGATACATTCTGCAACCTAGGTTTGAGTTGAGACTAGGAGTTTCCTTGTGATTCTCCTGCTTGTTTTTTAGTTTGATTTTGATTTTGATTTAAAGTTTAATTTGCTTTACCCTTCCCTTGTTGCCCCTTCTAAGAATGAGCAACAAGAGCCCCCTCTATAAGGGATTATTCATATGAAACTAATCGAGCAACCGTGCATGACACAATAGCTGACATTCAAATTCATTGAATATAGGTAATTTGGACGGACAAACCACTTGCTGCACAAAATTGAAGTATTTACATGGCAACTTGTTAAGGATCAATGTGACCTGATCGTCAAAGAACTTAGGAGCCCTTGTAGTAGAGAATTCGGCAAGGAGATGTCGATACTCAACGAACTTGACTTTCAAGTCATCCCGGTCAGATATTTTGAAGTTTTGAAGTTTCGATGGTTCTATCCCGAGCCGCATAGCGGTCAGTCAAGTGTACCCATCACTCTGACGCTAAATCAAAATGCTGAAGCTGAGAATGAAATTCAAGCAATAAGCCCTGCATCAACTTGACAATAACAGAGGCATTCCTAGTCTTCTATGAGCAAACGACCTCATATGGAACAAGTGCGGAATCGGATCGGGGTTTCAATCCCTACACAAGATCCCATAGGTTCTGTGAGTCAAGGACATGTCTCATCAAGTTCGACCAAGTTGTACAGTTTGACCCATT
The DNA here is from genome assembly GCF_053477565.2 of Lygodium microphyllum. Taxonomy (NCBI): domain Eukaryota; kingdom Viridiplantae; phylum Streptophyta; class Polypodiopsida; order Schizaeales; family Lygodiaceae; genus Lygodium; species Lygodium microphyllum. Next base: position 55,724,438 of record NC_141151.1, read on the forward strand.
AAAACGAGTCTTGTCATTGAATGCATACTTGGCAGAAGATGAGGTAGAACCATGAGGTATCAAGAATATGGGGAAAGATGGATGTGGAGGATAACATGGTGATCGTGGTCGTGGTAGCGATGTCTGATAAGGAGAAGAAGGGGAAAGAAGTGGGTAGACAGACATAGGCTATGAGTGTTCAATGAGTGCCGATTGATATGGAGGCACTCGAACATGAAGATTTCCATAAGGTGCCAGTGGAGGTGGAGGCACTAGGATACATAAGCCATGTCCAAATATCGGCTGGGACACAACATAATAACCAAAGAATCCACTAGGTAATGCCATGGAGGTAAACTGTGACACCAACTGATCCACACACGGGAGAGACTGGGGGAATACCCAGGCTGCAATGATCTTGAAAGTGTGAGGAAAAGTTGGAATACCACCCAGCTTAGGAAGAGATGAGATCCTAATGGTTGTGCCTAAGTTTAAGAACCCCCCAGTGTGGTGAATGAAAACACGTGTAATCCTACATGAGAGGCAACATGCAGTGCACTTAATGGAGACTAAAAGGATGTCGCGGCGGAATAAGAGGGTGGGGAGGGAGGGAGATTAAATGGATTTGTGATAGATGCAGATATGGGAAATAATGTGGGTTTCTTTTGTCCATTAAATGCATTAAATTGAAATGATGATGATGAAGATGCACCTACTTCACTTTGGCCTTTGAAAACAAAATTGTTTGAAGGAAAAGAAAAGAAAGGAGTACTCACAATTTCTTGTTTCAACTGCTTACCTAGTCTTGAGATCATAAAGAAATGCATGTCTTCCTCATTACTCATAAACCAAAAATTGTTTTGCATACGTCTTTCATCATAAAGGAGAAGGGGAATCATCATTAACAGAATCTGAAATGGTAGGCATACTTGGTACCAGAGAGAATAAGTATGAAGGCAATGGAGTGTACTCTATGTCAGTTTCCACTTGCGGATGGCCAATCCTAAGTGGAGATTCCACCCTTCCTGCATGGTCAATAGATCGATGCACCGAATCTGAAGGGTGAAATGCAAACTTACCTTCTATCTAACACTGGGCTGCATCAAAATGAGATTATACTCAGCTGCAATCATCTCGTAAGATCGTGGAACTTCATGATAGTCCAATGTCTATCCGGCCATGTCCGGAGCTTGTGAAGCAAGCTATGAGGCCCACTCTGACTCGTTCCTCGATGGATTTAGCTCGGATGTGAGAAGTGGTGCGGAAGTAGTGTTCGAAGTCATGTGCTATTACGTGTCTATCTTTCTGCAAACGCCTACGGGACTAACTTTCTGCAAATGAGTATTACGTGTCTGTCTTTCTGCAACCACCTAAGGGCCTAACTTTCTACAGACGTCCCCTGGATTTTTTTGCCAAGCCCGCTCATGTGAAGCATGAGAGCTTCCATTCGCCACCTAACCACGCTCAGGAAGATGCTGGAGCAACCCGATGTGTCTTTCCTGCCAGCCGTCCATTCCTAGTGAGTTATACTAATTTTATGACTCACTTACTTCCTAAGCTTCCCTAACCCTGTACGGGTGTCCAAGGCCCTCGGATGGTCATCTCTCGTCCTTGTTTACCAATAAGTTACATTTGTTGATGTAACATTTCCTCCCCCTTAATAATCGGTTTCATCCTCGAAAACAATACTTGAAAGGTCCAACTGTAAATTGGGAAGCCTTTTTCTTAAAGTGCATACTCGCTCCCATGTGGAGTTTTCTTCCGAACAGTCTCTCCATTTTACCAAACATTCTTGATAAATAGTATGCCTTGTTCGTCTATTACGAATATTTAAAATTCTTTCTGGTTCATGTGGAATAGATTGGTCTGAATAGCTCCTCCATCTTATCATTTAAGATTGGATTATCCATATCACCCAACTTCTTTCTTAGCTTGGTTACATGGAAAACTGGATGTGTTTTACTACCAGCAGGTAGTTGGAGCTTATAAGCTTCTTCCCCCACCCTCTTAAGTATTCTGAAAGAACCACAATACCTGGGTGAAAGCTTTGGATATCGTCCGGTTTTCATGGTTTTAGTTTGTCCAGGCACTTTAAGATAGACCAATTCCCCTTCCTCAAAAGAGATCTCTTTGGTGAGGATCTGCATAAGCTCTAGCTCGGTCTTGAGCTTTCTTAATATTTTATAAATTTCCAATGCCCAGAATGAAAGATCTTTTTGATCAATTACAAGGGGCAAAATTCTTCACAAAGATTGACCTAAGATCAGGCTATCACCAAGTAAGAATTAAGGCCCAGGATGTTCCTAAGACGGCATTTCGTACTAGATACGAGCATTATGATTTTTTGGTGATGACTTTTGGCCTCATTAATGCACCAGCTACTTTTATGAAGCTAATGAATAGTGTGTTATGGCCCTATCTAAGACGCTTTGTAGTAGTCTTCTTGGATGATATCTTGATCTTTAGTAAATCAAGAAAAGAACATTTGGAACACTTACGGTTAGTATTCCAATTGTTAAGAACCCAATCCCTTTATATGAAGAAAACTAAATGTGAATTCTTCGCACGTTAAATATTTGGGGCATATTATTTTGAAAGAGAGAATCAAGATGGATCCAGAAAAAGTAAGGGCAATTATTGAATGGCCATCTCCAAGGAACTTGGAAGAGCTACAGATCTTCCTAGGTTTATCTGGACTTTATCGTAGATTCATTCAAGATTATGCCAAGATAGTTGTTCCAATGACGGACCAACTTAAAGAGGGAAAGGGAAGAGCTTTAATTGGGGAACAGACCAAAATGAAAGTTTTAAAAAACTTAAGGTAGCTATTGCTACAGCTCCAGTACTACTAATTGTGGATCCCAATAAACCATTCATGGTTGAAATCGATGCCAGTGATAGAGCAATAGGCATGGTCTTATTACAAGGTCAACCGGTTGCTTTTGAAAGCAAGAAATTAGACCGTGCAAAATGGAATTATTCTATTTATGAAAGGGCACTGTATGCAATAGTACATGCAATGAAAAAATGGAGGCACTATCTGTACGGTGCCAAACTTTTGATCTTGTCAAATCATAAAAGCATTAAGTAGCTTAATGACCAACCGGATCTACAAGGGCGTAAAGCCAGATGGACCGAACACCTTCAAGAGTTCGACTATGAGATAAGGTATAGAAAAGAAAAGTATAATATAGTGGCTAATGCACTCAGCAAAATGCCCATCATAAATGAATTGAGTTTTACTCAATTCTCTTCCGATTTGCCTGAATTCTTAAAAGGAAAATGCCAGGTTGATCCGGCATATTCCAACATATGGGAATCAATTGAAAATGGGGATCCAATTGGAAGGGCAAATGTAATAAGTGCAGGTTAATAAAGCTGAAAGATTGAAAATGGGAGGACTTCTCCACCCATTAGAGATTCCTTCGAGAAAATGGGAGAGTATCTCCATGGACTTTATTGTCGAGTTACCCAGGACACACAGGGAACATGACTCTGTGTGGGTGATTGTGGATAGGTTAACCAAAATGGCTAGGTTTATTTTAACTTCAACTGATGTTAAAACACTAGAATTGGCTAGATTGTTCATAGAGAACATATACAGATTGTATGGCCTTCCGGCAAATATAGTTTCTGATTGGGATAGAAAATTTGATAGTCAATTTTGGCGTGCTGTATTTAGGAAGTTGGATACTAAACTAAGCATGAGCACGGCGGAGCACCCGTAAACAAATGGACAAACCGAAAGGGTTAACCAAATCCTTAAAGATATGTTGAAAGCATATGTAAATAAAAGGCAAACTAATTGGAAAGAGTATTTACCGATAGCAAAGTTTGCATATAATAGTGTCAAACACTCTTCCACTAGATATAGTCCATTTATGCTAATGTATGGGTTTCAGCCCAGAGCTCCTCATACAGTAGGACTGCACAAGGAAAAGGTTCAAGCAACAAAGGATTTTTTGGAGGATACGAATAGTATGTTAAGATTTGCTCAAGAAAATATTAAGAAAGCTGTGAGTAAACACTTTAAGAAAAAGGTTTCCCAATTTACAGTTGGACCTTCCAAGTATCGTTTTCAAGTACGAAACCGATTATTAAGGGGGAGGAAATGTTACATCAATAAATGTAACTTATTGGGAAACAAGCACGAGAGAGAACCGTTTGGGGGCCTTGGGCACCTATACGGGGTTAGGGGAGCTTAGGAAGTAAGTGAGTCATAAAATTAGTATAACTCACTAGGAATGGACGGCTGGCAGGAAAGACACATCGGGTTACTCCAGCATCTTCCTGAGCGTGGTTGGGTGGCAAATGGAAGCTCTCATGCTTGTTTCCCAATAAGTTACACTTATTGATGTAACATCTGCCCTTCTCTTGTTCCTACTTCTTGTGTAGAGCTTTCAGATCAAGGCCTAAGTTTCTCTCAGAGAACTCGGCTCTAATATCATGTGAAGAAATATCCTAACACAAAAACATGAATAACATCATATGACAAAGCACAGACTAATAGAAGAACACAATTAGGGTTAGGGTAACTCAGAGACAATGAATACAAAGAATGAATGAAATGATATGACTATTGAATATATAATGCTTATGCAACAAACACACTATGTAGTGAATGAATACTATATCTTGAACTCTTATATCTGAAGGATCAAGGCAGGTAATAAGCTAGAGAGTGTATCGTACTCCGAACAGATCTCGAATCACAGCAAGGCAACCACTGGATATCGAACACCGGCAAACGCAGTTAAGGAAGGCTGGATTTGATGCAGATAGCAGTGCATGAGAGAAATACTAAAAATGTTGGTTGCATGAGAGAGAAAACAGCAAACGCAAGCTGTAGGAGAGAGAATGACTAAAAACAGGAAAAATCAGCAGCAACATTAGCATGCTGAAATCAGCTCTGAACAGTGTATGGTAGGCTGGAAACAGGTATCAGACTGTTGTAGACAGTAATGGCCAGCTTGGACCGCGATAACCTCCATGCGCAATGTGTGGGCAGTAAGTTGAAATACTTGAAATCTGCAAAAACGAGATTAAGGCTAAATGGAGGGCAACATACCCATTTATAGAAAGTTGGGGCCCCCAAGTAGGTTTGTGCTTATGAAATACAAACACTCTCTACAAACACATTTCTTTTTAAATAAACAAGGTTTCTTTCTTAATTAAGCATGTTTTGGGGCTGTTTAAGTGAAGCTAATGCATTTTTAGCTCAACATCACAAACCACTACAAATGTGATCCCACATTGCTTCATGAGAGAGAAAACAGCAAACGCAAGCTGTAGGAGGAAAAATGACTAAAAACACAGGAAAAATCAATAGCAACGTTAGCATGCTGAAATCAGCTCTAAATAGTGTATGGTAGGCTAGAAACAGGCATCAGACTGTTGTAGACAGCAATGGCCAGCTTGGACTGCGATAACCTCCGCGTCCGATGTGTGGGCAGCAAGTTGAAATACCTGAAATTTGCAAAAACAAGATTAAGGCTAAATGGAGGGTAGCATACCTATTTATAGAAAGTTTGGGCCCCCAAGTGGGTTTGTGCTTATGGAATACAAATGCTCTCTACAAACACATTTCTTTTTAAATAAACAAGGTTTCTTTCTTAATTAAGCATGTTTTGGGGCTGTTTAAGTGAAGCTAATGCATTTTTAGCTCAACATCATAAACTACTGCAAATGTGATCCCAAACTACTCACAAACTGATTGCAAAATCTGATTAGAAACTAATGCAAAACTGATCCCAAAAGTAATTATAAATGGTTCTCAAATTCATCAAAAACTAAGCTGAAACTAATCAAAAATTTTGTCTCCAAACTGAGGCAAAAACTCATGCTAAACTACTCATAAACTGATACAAAACTATAGTTTCAATACCCAGGTGGGTGAAACTCATACTCATCTGCATACATCTCACTGTGACTAGTACACTGAGTAGTGACCTCATGACAAACATATTGTCAGCACAATACCTTGGATGCATGTTGAATGCATCCAAGATCCACTACATACAAGAGTTGTCCAAAACTGGCGGAGTGAAAGTGCTACCTTCCCCTTGAGCATCAAGCAATACTCCGAACCCCTGCTCTGCTGAACCTAACTAAGCCCGAATTGAAGTGGGCTCTGCCTGAAAGGCATCTAGGTAAAAGTTTGCCAAGTCATCCTCTTCCATCCATTTTGCATCTATCGGTGAGACAATGTTGAAGCTTCACTAAGAAGTATATGGAAACTTTACCTCTAACTTTACTTGCCTCGAAACCTTCACTGAGTTGTAGGCCTTTCTTTCCCTTAAGCATTGCAATGCTTTATACTTTAATATTGTTGCAATTCCAACTTAACTAATATGCAACATTGCATCCAGTTGACTAGCCCCTCATGTATACCTGACATGCTAAGAGTACCAAATGTATTAAGAAACATTCTTGTTTGCATACTTTGGACCATTGCAATGTGACTGTGCATGGAAATTTGCGTACTACCAACCATACCAAGATATATTTTCCCATACATTACATGCATTACTGGCTACATTTTCCCTCATGCAAGTACTATGTAAAGCATTTGCATGACCACCATTAATACTATGAGTCCCAAACACAATGGGCTGTATACATGCATCACCCCAAACTTGTCACTTTTTTCCCCAACATTATGCCAACATTATTATACATGGGGTTATGCATATTACCAGCCATACCCATATACATTAAGCCTTGCACACCACACATTGGTTGTCGCATACCATAAGGAGATGTGCCATACATCCCCGTATGTGATCCCTGATTCACCATAGCATGAAAACTAGTGCCGCCACCAAAGTAACCGAGCTGCCTTACAATTGCATACATGTCTTATTGTCCCAAAAAAACATTGGATTGGTACGTCTAGTTAGCCTTGCATATGCATCAATTGCACCACTAGCATCATTTGCTTAAGCTCGCTACCCATGTTTGGAACATCATGTTGTTGTATTGGCTCTTTCTTCAATGCATCTTGCTGTCCTAAAGTTCTTGAAGATGATTTCCTCTTCTTGTTTTTGCTGCCCTCCTTTAAAGGGTTCAAAAAGTGCATGAACTGAGGATCATTTGCCAATTGCATTAACATTTCAGCTATTGTCCTCAGCTACTCTTTACACCAGTCATCAAGTTCCTCTTTCTCTTGCTAGTCATCAACTTCAAGAGACCTAGAAGGACCCACCTCTTATCCAATTCCCTCATTCTCAGCTTGCTGCCCATGCTTCGTGCCTTGTCCAAGATCAGGCATTGCATTTTTCCTAACACTTTGTGAATTTTCAAATTGAGAGACGTGATCCCAACTTGATCCCATCTCATTATCTAAAGCCATTCTTGATGTAATGCTCAGCTGAATACGATTTCAGCACTAGAGCAAAGCTTTTAACCTTCAATCTAGTGCCTCATGCCCACCAATCCGAAGGAATTAATGGTATCCCAGCAATGGAACCATGAAACTAGCCTTAGTTCTCGAATAGGATAGTAAATAACCTAATTAAGCACTAATTGCAGCAAGCACAAAATTCACGTAAACTGAAAATGCACACTTTACCACTTTAATGTTGGATATTGGACACTAAGAGGAGGTTTCCTAAGATCGTGAGGAGTTTGTTCACGGTTTCTAGTCTACTTTGGATATTTCTTTCTATGGCTAACCCTTTTCTTCATCATCGAGCTCGCATCCCCTATCGCTCGGCCTTTGGTCCCTTGTGTTTTTATGCAGCTCATGGCACCTTTGATAGTTTCATGCTACTGTCTCATAGTTGGGTTCAAGGCTTGGCTCACCCATTCCCCACTAGGGCTTTCAAGAGTAAACTGTTCAAGGCCTCTCTGTTTCTTGTGCCCTTTGGTGGCCTTCCATTTGATTAGATTTTTCTGTGGAGAGGAGGGTCTTGTGTCAGAGTGCAGCGGTGCGGAAGCGTAGGACTGAGAGAGAGAGAACGCAGAGAGAAAAGGGAGAGAAAGAGACAGTGTACAATGAAGATCTGCTGTATAAAGAATGCTGAATACAAAGATATACACGGGCGCAGTGCGCTGGACTGCGTGTCTCCACCTCGACGATGCGACCTGCTGTCCACCTCGAAGTCTGCTGCAGTCTGCACTGTCTGCTGTCTGAAATCTGTGAACAGAGACAGAAATCTGCACGGCACCGGTCTGTAATCTGCAACAGAGAATAGTGGCCAGACTGCTGAAAACGTCAGCAATAAATAGGCGAAAAAATCACCTAGAACGGGGCTCAAAAATGGGGCGCAGCCTGATAAAAATGGCTGCAGGCAGTCGGACTGCCACGTGACTGCACAGTCCGACTGTGCAGCTGGTCCGACTGCTGGACCAGCTGTGCTGCTGCCTAAAAAACAGGCTATGAACTCTAACACCCCCTCTCAGAGCCTGGACAGGGCAGAAGCCTGAGGGATCTGGAATGTTGCCGAAGTAGAGCCTGAGGAAGCGCCTTCGTAAACAAATCCGCAAGATTATCCTCCGTCTTGCAATACTCCACAGTGATGTTCTCATCCAGAAGCTTTTCTCGAATGAAGTGGTACTGAATCTCAATGTGCTTCGTCCGGGCATGAAAAACAGGGTTCCTTGCCAAGGCAATGCAACTCTCATTGTCACATCGCAGCAATGTAGGACGAGGCTGGGGGCACCCAAGCTCCTCCAACAATCTCCGAAGTCACACTACCTCGCATGTGGTGGAAGATGCGGCCCGATACTCCGCCTCAGTAGACGAAAGGGCTACCGTGGGCTGCTTCTTGCTACTCCATGAAATAACACCTGCACCCAAAGTAAAGCAGTAACCTGTTGTAGACCGCCTGTGGTCCACGTCACCGGCCCAATCCGAGTCGCTCCAACCTGCAAGTACAAGATCTGAGCCATCTGTCCCTGCGGGGTAATGAATCCCCAAATCAGACGTCCCCCTTAGATACCGAAGTATCCTCTGAGCAGCCTGCCAATGCACCGTCTTAGGTTCACTCATGAACCCTGCCAAGAGCCCAACAGCAAAACATAGATCAACCCTCGTGTTGAGAAGCCAAATCAAGGACCCTATCAACTGTCGATAGCGGGAAGCATCCGCCAAAGGAGAAGCTGAGTGGGAAGTGGCCTTCCAGTTCGGATCCATAGGAGTAGAGAGGGCCCGAGAATCTTCCATCTTAAAAGTCACCAAGAGCTCCTGTACATATCTCTGTTGGGAGAGAAAGATCCCCCTCTGAGACTGATAAATCTCATGGCCTAAAAAGAAATGGAGTAGCCCCAAATCCGTCATCTCGAACGTCCGATGTAAAGCTGACTTTGTCTCCTGGACCTGCTGTGCATCATCACCTGTGACAATCAAATCATCAACATATAATACAAACAGCACACAACCTTCCCCGGAAGTGTGAACATACAGCTGCGGATCGGCCTTGGACCGCCAATATCCCAACTGAGTCTGGAGGAACGAATCAATCTTCTCGTTCCAAGCTCGTGGGGCCTGCTTGAGACCATACAGGGCCTTCTTCAACCTGTAGACTTTCCCATCCGAAGAACCAAAGCCAGGAGGCTGCTCAACGTAGATCTCCTCCTTCAAATCACCATTCAGGGAGGCCGACTTCACATTTAACTGATAAACAGGCCATCTCCTATGGCCAGCCAAAGCAAGAACAGCTCTAATGGTTGCCATACGAGCTGTAGGGGCAAAGGTGTCATGACAGTCAATCCCTGGGCGCTGGGCAAAACCCTTAGCAACAAGGCAAGCCTTGTGCTTATCCAAAGTACCATCACTGAGATATTTGGTCTTGAAGACCCACTTGACTCCAATCACCTTCTTCTTCGGGGGGCGTGGCACAAGTGACCAAGTGCCATTCCTCTCAATAGCCTCCAACTCAGCTTCCATAGCTTTCTTCCATGGGGCGGATTGTAAAGCCTCCTTCACGGAGGTGGGCTCTCGATCCTGCATAACTCGGGACATCAAACAATAATTGGAGCAAACTAGCTCCGAAGAATGCGCCTGGTGCCTCCGTGACCGCCGCGGACCATCCTGCGGTCCCCACTCCTCAGGAACCCCCTCGATCCCTGAATCACGGAGTGTGTCACGGGCCCAGCGAGGAGGAGGCCGAACCTCCCCTGGTCGTTCTCCATCAGTAGAAGACTCTGGAATGTCCACCGGTAGTAACTCCTCAGAAGGATCCGGTGGAACAGTAGACTCTGTGTCAGAAACAGAATCATAATCAAACGGCACAGGCTCCAGCGGAACTGTAGAAGGAGCCAAACTCTCCCCTGGATCTCCAAGAACGGGATGCTCCTCACCCGTTGAAGAAGCCGGAACCTCCACAAACCGCACATCACGGCTAGTATATACATCCCGCTTGACGGGATCATATAGTCGGTAGCCTTGGGACTGGGAGCTGTAGCCAACAAAATACCTGTTTTCGGAAAGCCGCTTCAAATTTGTCACGGTGAGCCTTGGGAATGTGAACATAGGCATCACACCCAAAGACCCGAAAGTAAGAAACATCTGGCTTCGTCCCAAAATAAGCCTCAAATGGAGTCATCCCTTCCACGGCCGAAGTAGGGGATCGATTAAGGATGTGGACTGCAGTAGCCACAGCCTCGGCCCACAGAACCTGAGGGGTCTGTCGGTGCTCCATCATGGTGCGCGCCATCTCAATCACACTGCGGTTCTTCCGTTCTAGAATACCATTTTCTTGAGGAGTATTGGTATTGGCAAACTCCTGGTGAATTCCTCTATCTGCACAAAACCGAGCAAATTCATTAGACACAAATTCACCTCCCTTGTCGGATCGCAAGGTCTTCAACTTCCGGCCTGATCGGTTCTCCTCAAAGAGAAGCCAATCCTTGAAGTGCGAGAAAGCTTCTGACTTTAGTGCCAAAAAGTAGGCCCATATCATCCTGCTATAGTCATCCACGATCAGCATGAAGTACGAGCTCCCACACAGGGACTCGTTCCTCATAGGGCCACATAGATCCGTAGATACTAGCTCCATCGGTGAAGTAGACCGCCGCGAAGCTGTGTGGGGAATGGCATCCCGATGCTGCTTCCCCCGTATGCAGGAGACACATGGCTGCTGGCTCACCACTATATCCGGCAACCCTCGAACAAGCTGTCCACGTGACGCCTTCCGAAGATAGTCATAGTTCAGGTGACCAAACCGAGCATGCCATAATTCAGACTGTGACTCTGAGGTAAGAAGAAGAGAAGAGAGGGCAGTGAAAGACTTCAGTTTGTAAATGCCGTTCTCCTCATATCCAGATGATAGAACCTTCCTCGATTCACGATCAAGGACTCGCACAGTAGAACTGTCAAATTCCACCAAAAGACCAAGGGAGCAAATCTTATGAACTGAAAGGAGATGGTACCCTAATCCTGGTACATGCAAAACCTCTGAGGTATGGGTGCCACCTCGTCCATCCGGAATAAGCTGCATCTTACCCCGACCTGCGATAGAAACTGAAGAGCTGTCTCCAATGAGAACCTGCCCACGCGAAGGTCACAGCTGGGCAACACCATCTGATGAAGGAGTCATGTGCCGTGAGGCACCACTATCAATAATCCACTCTCGAGATTGGGGAGCCGCCATCGCAGCATCAGAAGCATTCGGTGAAGCGTCCTCAATGACAACTAAATGTAGAAATGCAGCTGATGAGGGTGCAGCCACCGCTCCAGAATCCTTGGTTTCCTTCTTCTTGGTGTCCTTCGAGTCTTTGTCAGGGCAATCCTTCTTCCAATGGCCAGTCTTTCCACAAATATGGCATGTGGAGTCTTTGTCCTTGTCCTTCTTGGACTTGTTATCCCCCTTCTTCTTCTTTTGGTCCTTCCCCTTCTTCTGAGAGGCTTGACTTGTCAACGCCTCCGTCTTGGAAGCATTCTGTCCCTTTAACTGTTCCTCTTGGTCCAAGACCATAGGAACCAACTCTTCCCACTGAAGAGTAGACTCTCGCCCCGAAGCAATAAGGGCAGAGTAGAATGTACCGAATCGTGGCGGCAACTGGGACAAGAGTGTAATCGCCATGTCTTCGGAGGAAATTGGCTTCCCCGCATTCTGAACCTGCATCTGTAGCTGCCTTAGCTTGTTAATGTGTTCCCTTAGCGAAGAAGACTTATTGACGGACAAGGTTCGCATCTGTACCTCCAAAGAAACCCTCTTCATCAGGGTCATCCGATTGTACATTTGATCAAGCTCCAGCCAAATCTCACGAGCCACCGTTAAGTGCTCGATGTGAGCGATCACGGCTGTAGTGCATGATAAAAAGAGAAAGGATCGAATCCTGGCATTCAGTTTGTCCCAATGAGACTGGGCCCTGGCCAACTCCGCACGAGCATCGGAAGAGAGTTTGGACTCATCTCTTACCGAAGGCCGGTCAATATCTTCCTGTACCAACTCCGCCAAGTCATAGGACTCCAGAATGGCCAACATCATAACGCGCCAAATGCGGTAGTTGTCGCCGTCGAGCTTCTGATCTGTAGGAAGAGCCGGTAGGACAGGCACCTTCAGGTCCATAATCGCCTGGAACTCCAAGTCCATCTCTGTAGACATCTTCACCTGCAATGCCTTCTCAAACGCAAAAGCAGCCCCCTCTGACTAAGTAAACTCAGCCTGCTAAGGCTCTTCCGCGTCCCGAAGCTTCTTCACCCGCCGGAGGCGATGAAAAAGCAAAACCTGCACTTTTAGGTTGAAAACTCAAACTTTCTCCGCGTCAAACAGCAGTAATCAGCAGCAAATCCACCACCTGTACTCCTTTCCTGTGCGCCCACACTCGTTTCAGCCTTGTTCCAAGGCGCAACCCTCCTGTCTGCCCTTAAACGCAAAAAACGCAAATTTGTGTCGCGATGGAAACTCCTCTTCAGGTTGATTCTGCGCTCAGTCAGCCCTCAAACACTGCTCTGATACCATGTCAGAGTGCAGCGGTGCGGAAGCGTAGGACTGAGAGAGAGAGAACGCAGAGAGAAAAGGGAGAGAAAGAGACAGTGTACAATGAAGATCTGCTGTATAAAGAATGCTGAATACAAAGATATACACGGGCGCAGTGCGCTGGACTGCGTGTCTCCACCTCGACGATGCGACCTGCTGTCCACCTCGAAGTCTGCTGCAGTCTGCACTGTCTGCTGTCTGAAATCTGTGAACAGAGACAGAAATCTGCCCGGCACCGGTCTGTAATCCGCGACAGAGAATAGTGGCCAGACTGGTGAAAACGTCAGCAATAAATAGGCGAAAAAATCACCTAGAACGGGGCTCAAAAATGGGGCGCAGCCTGATAAAAATGGCTGCAGGCAGTCGGACTGCCACGTGGCAGTCCGACGTGGCAGTCCGACTGCACAGTCCGACTGTGCAGCTGGTCCGACTGCTGGACCAGCTGTGCTGCTGCCTAAAAAACAGGCTATGAACTCTAACATCTTGCTCCTTCACTGGCTTTCTTCATCAACAGACTACATCCGCATTGACACTCTTTTCACCACCCTCAAATCCGCATCTCCTTTGGCCTTCAGCTACATCCGAGATCTAAGAGGGGGTATTAGTAGTTGTGTGTCTTGTGTGGTCATCTCTATAAGACAAAATCTGAGCAAGGAGTAGAGAGCACACAGCACATATGAGAAGACAAAAAAGGCTACATTAATTTCAAACAAATTAATACAAAGATGGCTTTGTCCACCTATGCACTTCCACCGTGAAGCTTAAATGACGATCCAAACAAATGATAAGTGAAGAGCTTAAGGGTAGTTGGAAGAACTCTAACTGAGTGAAAGATAGATTGATGATGGCTTTAGAGGGGACTTCCTTTTATAGCCCGAAAGGTCGGCATGTCCGATCGTATTGTGAACCTTTCCTAGTCAACCAAGAAATATTCCCTTTACCATCAAGCCGAGAGCGCTACCCTTGAACCCCAAAATAGGGGTCCCTAATAACTCTCACACCCTGCAACTCGATGCATTGTGCCTCGAGTTACTACCAATATAACTACTCTATCTTGCCCAAAGGCTAGATCCACAAAGGTCACCTTTTTACCATCCAATCACATAGACCTCATCTGACATACAAGTCAAGACCCACCCAATGTCCATGCTCACATATGGCTTCTCCTCGTAATGGGAGCCTTATAACTAGAGCACCATGGATCATTAGCGGCACCTTGCGAGAGTGGTCTTTATCTATCATTTTATGTATATTTGACACTTTAGATTAAGGGCATATTAGTGCATTTCCTTTTGTACACTTTTGGGTATTTTTTAGTGGTATGATCACATTTAGGGTTTTTCCTCTTTTTCACCTATATAAAGGCAACCTACCCTCCCACTTTCATGATCCATTATCCATCATTGATCCTTCATGATCAGCCAACCCTCCTCATTCTCTCATCCCCTTGCTACCATTTGATGCCCACACAACGCATAGAGCTACATGTTGGGGCTGATTGTTGCTGCCTTGTACCTTCAGCCATTGCAATCACATTGTTACTTCTCTCTCTTGTATTCTCTTTGTCTCCTCTCCATGTTCACTTTCCTCTTTCTATTGTGCACTCTCACACATTTTGGGTCAAGACTCAGAGCCTTCTCTTCACCCTCTTTGATCACCCTTTTTGGGCCTAAGAGGGAACATTAGGCCACCAAGAAATTGCCACCTTTTTTTGGCACTTGTCTAGCTCTTAGAATTATCCCAAAAAGAATCTAGCTCTTAAAATCATCCCAAAAGGAATTGATTCAAATACTACATATAACTTTCTCTGAATAGAAGTTCTTCTTCTATGACTAAAGTGCCCCATCCACATAAAGTCCTTTCTTCAAGTGTAAAAAAATTGTGCCTAAACTCAAGCAGGACAAGTAGTAAAAAATGGGGAGGCCTATAATGATCTCCTCTCTATTCATTCCCAAATTGTTTCGTATATAGCCTTGTACATATATCTTTCCAATGTTTCATATGTAGCCTTATACATTGTGTATATCTCTTTGATGTTCAATATAAGAGTAATGATTGTAGTAGCAAGACCCAAAACATGTTGTTTGTTTCTATATCTATACTGAATCTACTATAAGTTTTTTAAGGAAAATACATCAAGATTACCAGCACAGTAGACTGAAAACATGTTGTACACTTCTTTCTATATCCATGACAAGTCTTTAAGCAAAACTTGTCGATATTAAAAGCAACAGGGGCAAAGTGGTTGCCATTTATTTCAGAACATATTGATACTATCTTGTGCTTGATGTAAGATTTGGAAACAATATTCTTAGCTTCATACCCATTCCTTCCATTTGTCCAACCATTGATGGAAGGTCATAAGTGACCTATCACATGCCAACTTGAATAATGTATTTGGTTTCTAAAAGCTTCATCAGGTCCCTAATTGAGTGTCTAGAAAAGAAGCACCAAAGAATGGGCACAAAATAGGGAGGACTAAACCTAGAAGTAAAAAAGAGTGGGCTCAAATCACAAGTGGTTGATCAGATTACCACTATCAATCCTTTCAAACTTTTTCCCCAAAACCACTCAGAGGACAGAAAACATTGGAACGAGTGGTTGATCAGATTGCCACCATCAATTCTTTCAAACTTTTTCCCCAAAACCACTCAAGGGCAGAAAACATTGGAACTGAATTTCTGAGAAATTAACGAATGCTATAAGACTTAACATGCAGGTAGGGTGACAAACAAGCATACCGCAATTCTGTATGTTCGTGGTTTGAGCTCCTTCCGGACCTGTACCATTTTCTGTTCCTCCCTGTTTAGTCTCACAGTTACTTGATGTGGGTGTAGAAGCCCTGGAGTGTCAAACAACTTTGCTTTAGCTGGGAGAATACCACTAAGTCGCAATATACCCAGTGTGGTTCCTGGAACTGGAGCTTCGGTCAATTGAGTCAGTTTCGCCCCCTGCTCCACTTTTGACAATGCATTGATAAGAGAAGACTTGCCAGCATTTTGTGCTCCAACAACCCAGACTTCTCCCCGAGGTCCAGCAAGGTCTTTAATGCCTTGCAAGACCGCTTTTATTCCCCAATTCTTCAAGCAACTAACAAGAAATAATGCACTCAGATGAGGTGCCCCCCCTTCTTTGGCCCTTCTTCTGATCCAATGGTCAAGCCGAATAGGGGAGACCTGCTTAGGTAGCAGATCAATCTTGTTTGCTACAAGAACAAGACGTGGCACATTCCCCGACTTGTTGTCTTTCCAAGAAGCACCTTCTTTTTCCACAACTTCAGTGAGCAAAGATGCTGCTCGCCTTGGAAAAGAACCATCAAAGTCTGCAGAATCGACGACCATTACAACAACTGTGCGTGTAGCATATGTCTTTGTGAGTCGCTTGCCAACTGTGAGCTCAAAGTCAAAATCTGGCAACAAATTTTCCTTATCTTCATTATGGACTTTGCCATAGTTTCTGAGCTGGTGACATCGAGCACACACAAGTAATCTCTCCTGTTGATCATCCTTATCCTTTCTTTTCTTCTTCTCCTTTATTGTACCAAACTCAGGACTAGGTCCTCCTACCTGGTTCCAGCCACTATCACCACCACTGACTCTGCGACCATACTCAGGTCCAGCAGGACGAAAGCCATCCAAACTCTTCTGCCATTCTTTTTCATTAAGCGGTTCCTCTTCAGTCACTTGTACACCTCCACCTTCACGGGGTTCCAGCTGCACAATTGTCCAACTCCTCTTGGAATCTGTTTTCCGAGAAGGTTCCTTCTCATCTTCATCATAAGAGTCAACCTCATCAGTGTCTGTATCGGAAGCATCATCATCATCCTTGGACACCACGTCATCACCCTCCTCGGATGACAAGGCATCGACAGCACGGCTATCTGCTGATTCCTGCATGCCTTCTGCTTCCAGCTGCGGTTTTCCATGGACCGCCTCGTCTGCCATGGTGCGCGGAACGACAAAGAAGCCGGGGGCATCAGGGTTCTCAGCCTGCATACCGATGCCACAGCCAGGGCAAATGGAGAAGGATTTTGGAAGGGGGGGCTTGCTGGAGCCGGCGCTCCTGCGGGACTCCTGCAAGCCGACCACAGAGGCGGCGCAAATTTTCGCTCTGGCTGCCTTCTGGTTCCCTGCAGAGGAGGTCGAAAAGGATCCACAAGATGAGGAGGAGGAGCAGGGGAAAGGGGAGCATACCGACCAGTCCGGAGAAATGCGGCGAAGATAAAGGGAGGGGCAGGGGCAGCTCGAATACTGGAAGCATGGAAATATTTCAGGAGCCATGGCTACGGAGAGACGGGAGGACGACAGAGAGGCCGCCATCGCCAGTGGCTGCCGCAGTAAACGAGGTGGTGCTAGGCACCTCATCGATCATGGCTCGTGGTGGAGGAGGTAAGGGCATCCACCCATAAACCCAAAACCCATCACCAAACTGCACCTCATCGGGCTATGACTCATCGACCATAGCCCGAGGAGGAGGTAAGGGCATGCATGCACCATAAACACAAAACCCATCACAAATCACAAACTACAATTTTTACTTCTCGTGAGACTCGATGCTATTTGGGTAATATAAATCTCCCTCTTCTCGTCTCCATTCCTCCTCTCCATTAAGAGGATCTAGATGCTCCTCACCTAGCATCAAGAAGATAAATATAACAAACGATTGTGCAAATTGAGCTTTCTTATGATCATAAGAGTGTAGCTCGGGTATTCATCATTCAACCTAGCATTTCCATTTATCTTGGCAGTCTCCTTATGGCTAACGTGCATAATGCAAACTTTTACAGTATTAAATCTATGCCCAATGGCACACATCAAAGATGTGTTTTGTAGTTCAAGTAGTATTTGTGAGTACCATGGTCTAATCACACGATGAGATTTGCCCCATTTGCTAATGCCACAAAGCCACAATTATACTAGCGCAAAGTGCCTCAAACCACAAAAACTCCACACACATGCAAACAACCCTTGATGCATGTGGATACATTCTTTGATTCCTTTGTGTGTGTGTGTGTGCATGTGTGTACACATGCGTGTGGCATGAGCAAGTGTATGCATGTATGTGTACACATGTTACTGTGTTTCCGTAGCACAAAGGAGCGGGTAATGTTACTGTGTTTCCGCAGCACAAAGGAGCGGGAAATGGAAAAAAGGGAAATAGCAACCGTGTTGCCACAGCACAAAGGAGCGGGAAATGGAAAAAAGGGAAATAGCAAAAAAGACATAGGATAAAAGCAGAAAAAGGTGCCTTGACCGGTGGCCAATCCCTGAAAAATTCAAATGTTCGGCATGACCCTCAGAAAGCTTCAATGTCGGGCCAAGGCAACAAAAGAGAAAAAGGCGCACTATTAAAATATAGAAGCGCCCCCGAATCTGTGTAAAAGAGTGGCAGGCTCGCTCCTATGCAAAGTGTATGCATTAGTTGGGAATAGGATAAATTAAAATGGTGGGAAATGGGAAAAAGAGCCTAGGCTACGGCCGGCCATGTAAAAGAGGGAAAAGGGGATGACCGCCCAAAAAGGATTTAGGGTTTTGTATATAAAGTTGAAAAGTAAATGAGAAGCCCATTCTTTGGTATGTGGCAAAAAGAGTCTTCTTCTTCCTCTCTTCTTCTCTCCTTCTTGTTTATATGTGCTCTTGAGAGAGGGAGTGTGAGAGTGTGAGGGAGTGAGTGTGTGTGAGAGTGAGGGATTAAGAGGGTGAAGCTCTTCACCATCTCCTCTTCTCTTATTCTCCTCTCTTCTCTTCTCTTCTCTTGCGCGCGCGGCTATGGAGGATGGAGCTTGGAGATGGAGGAGGCTTGAGGATGCTTGAGCTAGCATCACGAATCGTGGAGCTACCGGAGTGCAAGAGAGAGGAGGGTACTTGATCGAGCATCAAGGTAAGCTCACTACACTTGTAGGATCGACGGTGCGTCGGCTAGGTGAGAGATAGCCATTAGAGCTCGCTTGGAACGCTTGAAACAATAAGCGGTCCGTGGGTCTTGGCGGTTGAGTAAAAGCTCCCACATTTTGATTCCGTTGCCCGGACAAATGGATTCAAGCTTGAGCACTTGCGCGCCTCATATCGAGCATCGAAGTAGGGTACTCATCCCCGAAACGGAGCTTGAGATAGGTAGGAAGTGGGGTATTTTTAATCTTCAAAACAAGTAAGTATTTTGGGATATTTTGGTTGGTTGATGATTGGAAAGTATGGAGGATCTATTTCAGTTTTTTACCTTCGATTTTCGTTGCATTTAGTGTAGGTTAGAGTTAGAAAATCGAACCAGAAAAGGGTAGGGTTTACTGTTTCAAAACAGGGCAAAACAGGGAAAAAATCGTGCAAAATGTGCAAAATACTCGCTAATGAGGTCTAAGATCGACAAGAGAGTGATTGGTGGCGTCAACGCCACATTTGGGAAGGCATATAAGATCCAGGAGGCCAAAAGAGAGCTCATTTGTGCCATTTCAGTGAGAGAGAGAGAGAGAGAGAGAGAGCTAGAGAGCCCCAGCCCGTGGATTCGATCGCATCAACAACGCACTCACCGACTCGTTCAGGTATATGAATCCCTTCCTCTATCCCCCTAGATAGGATCTGGAGGGTTGTGCTTGGTATGATTGCGTAAATCCCAAGAATCGATTGAAATCGACATCGCGTTGTTTCCGTCGTGCCGCGTTCGGCCCGTCCGAGCAGTTGCTTCTAGGCCGAGTCGCAGAATCAGCCCTCGGCCCTTTACCATTTGGCCACTTGGCCCGGAACCCTAGTCGGCCCTCAGACCCAACTAGGCCCTAGGACCGTTCAAGTCAAACCATCCGAGTCAACCCACTCAAACCGTCCAAGCCAGAACTTTTTGCCATGTGGCACACTCGGCCCTGTGCCATTCGGCCCCATCCGAGACCCAAATTTGGAACTCGGCCACACCCGGGATTCGGCCCTCGGCCACTGCCGTTCAGCCCGTCTGAATTATCCTGTCCGAACCTGCCATTTGGCCCGTCCGAATAAAAATCGTCCGAGTCAGATCTGGAGATTCGGCCCTTGACTCTGTGCCATGCGGCCCATCTGAATGACCCACTCGGACCCTGCAATTCGGACCAGTTGGTCGGAGTGTAACTTTTTGTCAAATCTGTCAGAAATTTGACCCGACCCGGCAAATACGCGTTAGCGCAACTTGTCGAAACTCTTCGGGCGCTCAGAACTTGATTCTGACACACGTGATAAGAGAAATTGTAGTACACAGCTGCTTAGCGGTTAGCAGTACAGTGAGGGACCCAAGGACTCGGATGTGAGCCGCTGAACCGTAAAACCTGATCGATACAAAGCGAACAAGGCAATGTACAAGGAAACCCTAAACCCTGACTAAACGGCGAGAAAATGGACCTGCAAGCCTATCAGGCCTAAAATGAGCGAGAGTGAGTAGGATGCTGGGGAATTGCTTGCGGCACTCACATTGCATTTCCGTACTTGAAGCACACTTAAGAAAGCTGAAAGCCTGATTGGGCACAAGTGCACGAGGAACAACACACTCACCGAGTGACCATAAATTGAGGTTTGTATTCAATAATCAAAGGAACTCGCTCAGATAAATCACTCAAGGAACCCACCAATAGGAGAGGACCCAAGACATAGACAAACACGCGAAGCGCAGGGCAGAACCAAGCAAGGAGCGCCAACGACGAGGATCCATCACGACTATTCAACCTAATCAACAGCACAGCGGGGTGGAAGAATTCGACCATGATGGAAGAAAGCTCAAACCATCGGTCTAATGAGGAGCTCGATTTGAGTGTATTCCCAGATGCTGTACAGCAGATGGTGAGTAGTTACGACACGCACGCCCAGTACGAGCACCGCGGCAGGACAGTAAATGCAATCATTGAAGACCTAGAGGAGGAGAGAAGGCTAGCCCTCAAGGCATTGTAGGGCATAGCTGATTATAATAGGGATCAACAGGCTAGGAGCCAAAGGCAAAGAATGGAGCTGCATGAGGTGCAGCGAGTGCTAAACTTGGCTGGGCTGAAACCGAACAGACCATGAGAGAGCGTTAGAGGGAGACCTGACATTGAGCGAGCTCCTCATGAAACGGCTGCTTGATAACACCGCAGTAGAGCAGAGTGCCACCGCACTAGCGACATCTCTGCTTGCAGGATTAGGGGCAAACCAGGGCTCAAAGAGCCAGGCCAAAATACCGATTGTTGCCAAGCAACTTGACAAGTACCAACCGCATGACGATCCATATAGCTTTGTTGAGCAGTTTGAGCAAGTCTGCGAAGCCAACGGCCTCAACGACCAAACTCAGCGTTCGCAAGCATTTGGGCTTTACTTAGGCGACAAGGGTAGGACGTGGTATACAAGCCTAGATCCCGTGGAACGAGCCAACTTCAATAATCTCAAGGATCTTTTTGTCAAGAGGTTCGTCGAGCCCGAATACTCTGATAAGCTGCTAGTACGCTTGATGAATGTCAAGCAGAAAGAAAAGGAGGACATCCGCGACTATGTGACCCATGTGAGAAGTCTCTTTAAGAGAATCCCTCTAGGCGAGCGACCGACTGACAAAGCAGTTTCAACTGTATTCATCAGTGGAATTAGAGACGAGGAGTTATCCAAGGCATTGGCAGGCAATTCAAGCTTGCAGCAGGACGTGGTGGCTAGAGTTTTTGAGGAAGCCATCAAAGTCGATGACCAGCTGAAAGAGCAGAGCTCTAGGAGCTCAAATCTAGAAGAGACCAACCCGCGAAGCTTAGAGAGAACGTCAGCCTCTAGTGAGCGGTCAAACCCATCATCCCAAGATAAGGGAAAGGTCACCGAAATAGACCAAGGCTTGGTTGAGGTCAAGATGGAATTAGCCAAGATACAAGACATGTTGAGACGACCAACGCGCTCGCACATCCAGTGCGTGTACTATGGCAGAAACCACTTGTCGGCCGAGTGTCAAGACCTTGCACTAACTGCGATAGGTTCGGTCACGATATCGCACATTGCAGACTACCACGAAGACTTCCATACTCTCAACCCTACGGCCAGCCTTATCTAGCTAACAGGCCACAGCCATTCTTCGGAAGGGGAGCCCCATTGGCTCTACCCGCGCCTAACGATATGAAACCATCTATCCCTAGAATGGACATAAATCCTACAGGCATCCCTAGACCGCCTGGTCCCTATGAGCGACGCTCCAGTAGACTACGTGGAGGAGCCGAATGAGGAAGAGACCTACATATACCCTTACGTCTCACATGACGATGAGGGCAACGCAATCCTCATGGATTATCGACCCGTGTTGGTGATGGCGTTAGGACAGGGACGAGGTAGAGGCTTAGGAGGGCAACCACAGGATCCAGTCACTTGTTGGACTTGCGGACACCCCGGTCATGTCTCATCGCGCTGCCCTAAAAAAGAGCAGCAAAACAGGGACAAGGCTGACCAAAGGTGCATAGAGTGCGGAATCACCCATCTTTTCATTGACTGCCCAAAGCGGAAGCCGTCCTCTAGCTCAGCTAATTTGCCATCCGTCCCATTGGGGCTGTTTGGTGTCGAAAACCCCAACGGGGAGGCCACACCTATTCCCTTACGAGTTATGACCTGAGCCCAAATGAAGCAGGTCAACATCTCTCTGCCAGGACCTAGCAATCTTGACGCAACCTCAATAGGAAAGAAAAGCCGTAGGCGGAAAAAGAAGAGATCGAAAGCTAAGGTCGCATTAAAGGCCGAGAGTGCTACGACTTTACCTACTGGGAAGAAAGTCTTAGACACGGGGGCAGAGACTTCAGTCCCTAAGACATCCGAAAAGGGAAGCACTAAGATGGGGGAATACCCGCATCCAAAGCGACAATTAGAGGCCATAGAAAAGGTGAAGGAATGGGTGAGGGAGGCTCAACAACATCTCAAAGATGCTGAACCCATCATAGAGGACGAGATCGATGATCTCTCCAGCATAAGTGCGCCAATGTCACAGCCTCAACCTAAGTCGGCCGAAGCTACTGTGCCACAAGCAATGCCGCTGAGACCAAGCCTAGACGCAACAGAGCCGCAGATCAGCCGTGGCCATTGGCCCGGACAGTCTAGTCTAAAAGAAGAACGAATATCTAACGACCTATTGACCATGCTAGTGACCACGCATGTAAAACTTTAGCCTGGGGGATCTGCTTAAGAAGCACCTTGCCCTATGGCAAGACCTTAAGCAGTGGGTTGAGGGATCTCAAGAGTAGGTCACGACAAACCCTCGAGACCAGGATGCAGAAACACAATTGCCAAGCATGACGCTGCACTCCGTGCCTAAAACTTTGCACATCAACGCCTTTTGGGAAGGCTCTAAGATGCGCGCAGTCCTGCCGGTCCTAGCCCTGGGTGACACAACAAGGAAGGGAATCGTAGACACAGGAGCTGGGGTTAGTGTGCTTAGCCACGCAGTGCTGCAGACTTGGGGAAACCCGCCTGTTGAAGCTACTCGGTTTAATGTCACGCTAGCAAACGGTATGAGAGTGAAGCCATTCGGGGTCCTGAAGAATTGGCCAGTGAAGATCGCAAGTGTCCAGTCCTTTGTTGACTTTATAGTCATGAAGGGAGTGGACTACGATGTCCTATTAGGCCAACCCTGGATGCGCAATGCTAGAGTCATCGAAGATTGGGGTAACGGCTTGATCTTCCTTGGCAATAGAACTGACGCTGTAAGAGTAGAGATGGACACTTGGAAGACCTCACCAGTCGACCTAGACGCCATCTCTGCTATGCTCAAAGGGAACACTCAGGTCGGGGAGCCCTATGGATCCTTGACCAAGTATATCCCATGCCCAGAGGATGAGCGGGATTGGATGCACGTTCTCGCTGCAATTGACCTGCCATTCTCAGACCATGAGGCGTATGAGCAGGCCATCAAAACGATCAGCAAGACAAACGAAGCACTCTCTACATGAGTCTACATGATGGCAGCAAGCCTCTATGGAAGGCCTAAGCATGTTACCTTCTAAGTGCCATCCAACAAAAGAAAACTCCAGGGGGTACTGGAATACCTAACGGACTAGCTAGCTGGCAACCCAGTTGCCAACTTCAAACCACTCCAGGACCTCTTAGAGGATTCCAAGTGGCAAATGGACCAGGGTGTACGAGCTGAACCTCATGTATAACTGGGCCCTAGTTCCTGACCAACGACACGGGGCATACCAAGCCCTAAGAGACGATGAGCAGTTGAATGACAAAGATTCCTGCGACGAATATGAAGACTACCAATCCTTTAGTGATGAGAGTGAGGGTGAAGTGGATACCATAGAGTATGACACTGAAGGACGAGAAATTGAGCAGGTACGAGCAGACGCCAAGCCACAGAAAAGGTAGGCCCTTAGACTGGAGCAAGGAGTCATGCGTATGAAATGTGATCATGCGTGATTGGAATGTATAGGGGCCATAGACCTTGAGCAAGCAGGCCTAGCCCAATCAGGAATAACATCAATACTTAGAACCGAATCGCCATCCAAATTGCAGTCACCAGGGGAGACCACCTCTTCTAGCGAAGATGGAGGGTTTGACTCTGAATCGGAAGTTACTTTGGATAGCGACCCAGAGATCCCTAGGCTGCCCATGACAAGACGCACCAAGGGGGACTTACCCGTCCACATGAGGCGCAGACGGTCAAGGCAGGATGGGGCAAAGCACCCCAAGGATGCACAATCAGAAGAACAACGAAAGCCGCAGGACCTCCCTAAACACTTCACTAAATTCAAAAAAGGGGATAGGGTAGTGGTTCTGCTAGGTGCCAAGCGTCAAGGGCAGACAAGCAAACCAATTGAAGAACCAGTCAAGGTCAAGGAGGTAAACCTAGCCCTGGAAGGGGAGATACCCCGACCAGTGTTCATTGCCGATGACTTGACGGGTGAAGAAGAGTTGAGTCTTGTAGCTCTCTTGTGGGAGTACATAGACTTATTTGCCTGGTCCTTAGAAGAGCTACGGGGGGTAGATCCGAGTGTTGTGACTCACAACATACCCATGACGTTGGATGCAACACCGGTCAAGCAGCGACCGTACCCCATGAATCTAAAACACGCTCATGCTGTCAAAGAGGAAATTGACAAGCTGATGAGAGCTGGATTCATTTACGAAATTGAGCATACAGACTGGGTATCACCCATAGTCATTGTGATGAAGAAGAACGGCAAAATTTGAGTGTGCGTCAATTACAAGAAGGTGAACGCTGCTACAAAGAAGACAACTATCCCTTGCCGTACACTGAGCATATGCTTGAGAGGGTGGTAGGCAAGGAAGCCTACAGTTTTCTGGATGGCTTCTCAGGGTACAACCAGGTGCAAGTGCATCCTACAGACAGGCACAAGACCGGCTTTGCCACTGAGTGGGGCGTCTTTGCATACATAGTCATGCCCTTCGGGTTGACCAATGCCCCCGCCACTTTTCAACACCTCATGTGCACCATCTTTAAAGACATGCTTCGCAAGGAGTTAGAGGTCTTTGTCAACGATCTGTGTGTCCATTTGACTTGGATCGAACACTTAGACAAACTCCGCACAGTCTTTGAACGATGCCACTTATATCGTCTCTCCTTGAACCCCTTGAAGTGTCAGTTTTGGGTGAAGCACGGATGCATCTTAGGACACGTGCTGTTGAAGAACGGCATTGCCACTGACTTCTCGAAGGTCAGGGTTATCGTTGACCTTCCACCCCCACTTAATTACAAGGGAGTTCAATGCTTCTTAGGTCACACAGGATACTATCAGCGGTTTGTGCTAAACTACGCGCTGATCGCCAAGCCATTGTACAAGCTGTTGATTGTCTTCGAGTGGACTGAGGCATGCCAACAGGCATACGAAGAATTGAAAAAGGCTCTGATGACAGCACCGATTCTACGAGCCCCAGATTGGACCATTACCTTCCACGTACACATCGATGCTTCTAAGTTTGCCATGGGGGCAGTGTTGTGCCAACCTGGTGAGCATAACCTAGACTACCCAGTGAGCTTTGCTAGCAGACAACTCACTGAGATGGAGATGAATTATTCGACAACAGAAAGGGAGGGATTAGCCATGGTGTTCGCCGTGAAGAAGTTCCGACATTACCTATTGGCCACCCCTTTCATCTTCTTTGTGGACCATCAAGCCCTGCTCTATTTAGTGAACAAACCTTGTGCTACAGGACGCATAGCTCGATGGCTTCTCCTGCTCCTAGAGTTCGATTTCTCCGTAGTGTTACGGAAGGGAAAACAACATTACATGGTTGATCACATGTCCCATATACCCCCCACAAGAGAAGCTGCTGGATAGGGCATCATTAACGAGTTACCTGACGCCCAGTTATTCCACCTGTCCAGCGAGAGAGATCTATTTAAGGCTGATCTGACACCATACTGGGCAGACGACATAGTCCAAGTGCTTGAGCACGGACTACCTGAGCGACCAATAGAAAAGGCATGACTTAGGCGCTTGATCCTGAAGATCCAGCCCTACTAGCTGATTGCAGGCCAACTTTATAGGCTGGGGCAAGACGGATTGCTGCGTAGGTGCATATGTGAGCATGAGATGCACGATGTGCTCTCAGAGGCGCACAACGGCATTGCAGGAGGACACTTTAGCGGAGACACGATAGCACGGAAGGTGCTGCAGTCCCAACTATGGTGGCCCACACTTTTCCGCGATGCTAAGCGATTCGTCAAGCATTGTGACGAGTGTCAACGGACAAAAGTCCCGATTTGCAAGGATCAAATGGAGTTAACCCTAGTTATTTCTCACCAACCCTTCGAAAAATGGGGAATTGACTTCATAGGACCTATCAACCCCGCCGCACAGTACTCACAAGCCAAGTACATCGTGGTGGCCATACGGATTACCTCACGAAATGGGCAGAGGCGAGAGCCACACGAAAAAACGACGCTAGGATGACTACCAAGTTCTTATGGGAGCAAGTGATCTCGTGCTTCGGCTGCCCCATCGAACTGGTTAGCGACCAAGGCACACACTTCATCAACGAAGTCATAGCACATCTCCTATCCACCTTCCTTATCATCCATCGCAAATCCTCACCATACTACCCTTAGGCTAATGGCTAGGAAGAATCAACTAACAAAATTCTTATCAATGTCCTAACTAAAGTAGTCTCAGCCTCACGAAGCGACTAGGACAACAAGTTGATGCAGCCTTGTGGGCCTATCGCACAGCTTATAAAATGGCCATTGGCCAAACCCCCTTTAGGCTGACCTATGGGACTGAAGCAATTCTACCATTAGAATTCTTCATCCCTAGCCCGAGGATAGCACTCCAAGAACGATGGGAAGGGAAGGAAGCATGGACGCAATGCTTGGTCGAGCTGGAATGCCTATCAGAGACTCGTCTTCTAGCCACCCATGCGCTTATCTGTGAGAAAGCCCGACGCAAGAGCTGGTTTGACAAGCATGTCAAGCAGCGCGAGTTTGAGTAGGGTGACTTAGTGCTCCTCTACTCAGTTAAAGGGCATAAGCAAAAGATGAAATTCAGAGGTCTCAGACCCTTCAAGGTTCGGGCAATCAGCCGAACCGGTAATGTCGAGCTTGAGACCCTGGACGGTGAAGGAATAGGCTTTTTTAATGGCAGCCGCATAAAGAATACTATCCTCCTTCCCATCCATTACATGAGCCACCCATGTTAGAATCCCCAATAAATGTCTGCATGGCTACTATAACCGACCTTACAGATCAGGACGAAGAAGCAGTGGCACCGGCGTATCTACGAGTCACAGTCACAGCAGGAGCGACCTATTCTTTCGATGCCTTGATTGATGAAGGTGCCGACTACAACATCTTGATGCATGACCATTGGACACGCATTGGTAAACCGAAACTACATCCCACTAATGCCAAACTCACCCCGTTTGGGGGTACCGCTTATTCACTCCTAGGGACGTGCAAGGTAGTCGTTTCCATCGAGTCTGAAAGTTTACCAGCTTTCTTCCATGTGTTGCCTCACACTAAGGGAGTCGGTAATGTGTCACTATTGGGTTGCACTTTCAAGAAGCAAACGAACTGTAATGTGGATTACAACCTAAACCGCATTCATCTTGCTATCGGCAATGTGCGTATAGTGACGACTTTCAGTAAGGGCTGTCATGATTCCTCAACCATTACGAAGCCACCGGTAGAAACCCCTATGACCACACTCCAGCCCAAGTCTAAACAGAAGAAAACTATGGCCTCGTGCCAGGCTCTCGACCCCAAACCCAAACCCACCAAGAGTGCTCACACGGCCAAGGAGCCCAAGCTTATATGGGTGCCAAAAGGCAAAAACGACATCTGGGTAGACCACCCAAACGTGATCCTAAACGCCAAAATCATCAGCTGCTGTCACGGCCTAAGAAGCAACCTAGGCGCTATCGACGTAGATACACAACCACGCCGCAATGGATCCCCAAAGATCTCTTGCAAGGACAAGGATACTACGAGGGCAACCCCTGGATTTGGGTGCCAAAAAATGGCTAGCTAAAAAGCTCATCTACAAGCAATCTCACCCCAGAGAGGGAGGCTTGCACACGTGGTGCCTAGAACATAGTTAGCAAACCACCGCCAGTTGTGGCTAGTAAGCCCCAACTTATCTATCGACCAAAGCGAACGCCACAAGCCTTGAACTTGCCTAATCCAGAGAACTTAAAAACCCCTATGATGGCTCACTCAGAACCCAGCACAACTCCCATGCCCCCAGAGCTTCCTACAGCACCTCAAAGTGCTTCGAAGTGTAAAGCCCAACCTGTAACACCAATGATGGAGTCACAACTATCCAGTCCAGTTGCACCATCCCCACCATCAGGTCTTAAACCTTCCTACACGATACGACCTTTCCTCTCCTTGGCTAAGGACCTTGTCGCGACTTCTGGGGATGACTTAATAACCTGCATTAAGATGTTGGATGAAACTTTCACTACATTCGCTAGAAGTTATGAGAGGCTAGACCTAGGCCTTCTAGACAAAACACTTGCTTCGGATGTTCTTGCATTACCATGCACTTGGGAAGAATACGAACTTATGACCACTAAATTCCCCAAAATTGCTGCCGAACTAATAGCAAACGACGAAATCTCAAAGGAGCAAGCTGCCCTCAGAAGACTAATCACTTCATATCGTAAGCCTCCTCGTTCTGTTCCTAAACACGAGTTGCAAGAGCTCACGCAGATGGCAAGCTCGCCTTCCACGTTCTTGCAGCAGTGGTTTGCTTTGAGAATCCAATGGGAGAAAAAAGGTTGCCGGATAATGACCAATGCTGAGCAGCGCAGGGCAGTTAAAACCATCGAATATGACCCTAATTATGTGGCACCTATCTCGTTTAGGGTTTTGGCCATCACCCGCAATCAGCATTTGGATGACCATGTGCTCACTCACCCCTACATTGACCAATTCCTCACGGAAGAGGAATTACATGTTGCCAGCCGCCTTAATACTGGCAATCTCTTTCATGATGTCTTGACCTACATCTCCCAAGTCTCGATCCAACCATCTACTCTTGATTGTCATGCTCAATTGGAATACAATCCAAAATTCTACACGTGGCTTCTTCACACGTAAACTCCTACCCCAACAGGCCCAAAGCCCTTCACCTTTTAACCCCCAATCCTAGGAAGGATTCTTTTCTAAGCTGGAAGAGGAGGGGGTATGTGGGTATGTGATGAAGATGAAAAGAATTAGATAGGAAATGAATAAAAAGGGGGTACATTAAAGTAAAGGTAGTGGAAAGCCTAAGCATAGAGTATGGAAAAAATAGCTTCCTAAAAAATTCATTCAAGAGTTTTTATTCTCACATAAATAGCAAGTGATATGTGGAAAATGCTAACGAAAGTTATGAATTATGGCAGGAGTAGAAAATGTCGCATCAAGATCGTGCCCATCGACTCCCATTCATAGACAAGGAAAGGGAGCAGTATCGCATCAATCTAGAGAACCGCACCTTCGGCCAACTCAAGTTCCAAACCATCCACAACATCGAAGCTGTGGTGGCTAAGGAGGAAGCAGCCACGAGGGTAGTGGAACAGGGCAACCTTACAAAGTATATTGAAAAATTCTGGTAGGAGCCAGATCACTTAAAATGCATAGAATTCCTCAGAATATACAACCCGGACTAAGGTGGCATTGTAACAGTGGGTCGAGGAGAGGGTGCAAAGCAGGTGCAAGTCCGGTTGGATCCAGCCTTGGTGGAAAAGGCTCTCGGATTGGTACCAAAGATAGAAAGGAGACAAAAAAGGGATGTTTATGCCTTGCCGAAAACAAAGAAGGAAGAGGAGCTCACGAACGATGGCATAAGCATTCGGGACATCCTTGACACAGAAGCCAGGTTGCAGGCCAAGTTGGTGCACGTGATCTTCTCCAGCCAATGTTACAATTCCTTAATGCATCAAATTAGCGTGCCAGTGCTGGAGAACGTAGCAGCTCACACCCTGGACGAGGTAGATTGGAATGGCTACGTGAGGAAAATGATTGATCAAGCGGCCAAAGCGCTAGCCCTGGGAAGTGCACCAACAGGAGGAGAGTCCCTGGCTTCTAAGGTAACAGAAAGGAAGAAAGCCTCCTCTAAGGCCTCTTTCATCGGATACGAAGGAGTCTTGACTGCACTCATTCAGGAGGCAGAAAAGGCAGCACATGAGCCAGAGGAGGGAGAAGGAGAAAGGCCGGAGAGGTCGCCCCCTCGTCAGGACAAAGACAGGTCCACCGACAGAACGGAAACATAAGAAGAAGGGGAGGGACAAACTAGTAAGAAGACAATCAGGACAACAAAGAAGAAGGCGGCACAGAGGAAGAAGAAGAATGATGAAGGCAGGAAGAAGAAAAAGGAAGACTTGGAAAGGGCGAAGAAGGAATCCCTGAGAGAAGCAAAGGAGAGAGAGAGAACAAAGAGACAGCAGGAAGAGAGGGAAAAAAGGAGTTACAGAAAGCAAAGGAGGAGTCAAAACAAGAAGCTGAAGTGGAGAAAAGGAGGGAAAAAGAACAGAAAGGGAAAAAGAAGGAGGAGCAGAAGAAAAGGGAGGAGGAAAGGAAGAGAAAAGCGGAGGAGGAAGAGGAGGAGTTACGAAGAAAGGAGGAAGAGGACCTGGCGGAGGCCACCCGTCGGTCCATTGAACAACAGTGCCGAGCAGACGAACTAAGGAACCTGAGTCCGTGCAGAGAAGAAGGGCTGGGGTCCAGCACATAGGTGCCAAAGTTCGTGCCACCTCCAGTTCCCGAAGGCAAAGGTAAGGCCCCGCTCCATCCGATCCCTACCCTCCTGGTGCCTTCCGCGGAACTCACCACCATCACCCCCAGCATCCCCACTAGCGCAGATGTGTCAAACTTCGTGGTGCGGATGCAGTATTTTATTAACAAGAAAATGGGCCAGGGGCAGAGCAGGGAGACTATGGCCACAGGACAGAAGAGGCTAGCCACGGATGCAGAGTCTAGGCAAGAGCCCAAAAAGCAAAAAGTCGAAGCCTCAACCTCGCCCATTCACACAACGATGACACCACCGGCTAATTACGACGAATACGTCACCGAGCTGCTCTCCCAATTGGAGAGAGCGAAGGAGGAACGCAAGATAGCTGTGGCCAAGTTGGCAGCCGAGAAGGAAATCGTGGCCGCCTTCCAACTGGACAAGACAAGAATGATAGCCTTGCAGCAGCGCGAGATTGTAGACCTGAAATAAGAACTGAAGGCTAGGGATGAGATGGAGGAACATTGGAGGCAGCTGCTCGAAAACCAGACTCAGGAATTAGTAAACATGCAAAGAGAGCACAAGCTCTTAGTAGTGTAGTACCAGGAGCTTGCTGTGCAATTTGCTTAGATTGATGCACTCGTGAAGGAGTTGAATGCCAGGGATGAAGAAAGAAAACGAGGCATGGAGGAGTAGTAGGAGGAACTCAAGCGCCTGACAGATCAACTGACCTCTAAAAGAGGAGAACAAGAGAGGCTAGTCAGGGAACTAGAGTATTATGAGCAGAAAATCATGATGCTGACCTTAAGACAGGGAGAGGGCTTGGAAGTAATGAGCAAAAGGGCAGAGGAGTGGGTTGTGCACAACGAGAAGAGGGTGAAGACACTGGCGCGCCGCCTTGCTCTAACAGAAAAGGAAAAAATCATCGCGAAGAGCAAGGCGGAGGCAGCCCAAGTGGCCTTCAGCACTCAACAGAAGGCCTTTCTTGACACTATCCTAGATGCCACGCACGCAGCGCAAGGAGAGCCACTGGAGACAATGCAAAGGAAGCTCGGCATGGCAAGAAGAGCCCTACATGCTGGACTATAGATGCTACCATTGCCGACGGAGGTTAGGCTGAGTTTGGATGAACAGTGAAAATACCTAATGCTACCCGGCCTAACTCCCCAGGAGATAGATGCCCTCGGGTTCGAGGAAGAAGCAACACACGCAGAACGGCAGGGGGAAGAAGTAGAGCTAGAAATCGATGTGAATCGATTCAAGAAAGACGTAGTTCCACAACCCCCCTCGCCACAACCCCAAGACCCGCCACAAGAAGACCCAGCAGAAAGAAAAGCCATCTCTAAAGAAAGATGCAAAAAGCTAGTGGAGGAGGCCAGATAGAAACTGAGAGCCAATCCAACCGTGCTACTGTCCGCGCCTCTCCCTCTGTGCCCAGATGATCTTCCCGCAGGATTCCACACAGAACTGGTGGTGTGGGAGGTACAGGAACTAGGAAAGGATTCATTCTCCTTCAGTTTCCTCCTACCCAACAGTCTGCAGAGGGTCCTGCCTCTCAAAGTGATGGATGAGGTGATTGCGGTCGGTGGTCGGTTGGGGAAGAAATGGCTCGAAGAGCGGGAGAAGACCCCAACCTCTTGGGGCATCGAAGCGGCCGACTACTGGCAAGATAAGGTTTTTGAAATCCCCCATACTGTACAAAACTATAAGAGCCAACCCTTGTGGAGTAGGCGAGTATGCGACATAAGCATGCTCGCCTGGATGGCTTTTTGTAATACCTTGCCATTCAAGCGGAACGACCCTACATACATGGCATACCCTCGAAGGGTAGGGGTAGATTTTGATGCCACCCTCCACGGGCAGTATGACTTTCCTGTTATTTATAACTCCACTGCAGTATCCTTTGAGAACACCCTTCTTTTTACTGCAGAAAGCCTAGACAAGTCTATGATGCGCTTCCTTGCGGACTTTTCCTCATGTCCTGACCTCGCTTTTATAACCACTTGTAATTATCTTAGGTTACTTAGGCTAGTTCTTAAACAGGATCCGGCTCCACAAGAGCGCGGCCTGCCTCCCCTATTATTTGACCCTAACGCTATAGATAACTGCACCATGGCTCGTCTCATGATGAGGGCTAGTCTCCTTCCCTCTTTTGGCCTAGCCCTCTTAGAAGACATGAACGATAGTCAATTCACTAGATGCAATCACCCCTTCCTCTCGACCACCTCCCTTCATGTACGCATGAATCTAAAAGATTACATGCAAAGTTGCCAATTTTTGAGCTAGTCTCTCCGACCCCCTTCTCCTCCTCATTCCGATCAAGACAATTAGGCCTATGTATCATTTCAAAAAAAAAAAAAGAAAAGAAAAGAAAAGAAAAGAAAGAAAGCACCACAGTCATGGCACCTAGGGTTCTCCCTAGCCCCCTCCCCCACTTCACGCTTAGGGCACATCAAGGGCAAGACTTTCAGACCTGTCACCCTAAGACTCGCACCGCACCTCCAACGAAGCACGAACTGGGTCCTCAAGTATGGGACGTCACCAAGGGCTTGCCCAAGGTTAGACCCATCTCCCAGTTCCACTGCTACGAGCACCACACCCTACACGGCAAGTAGACACACCCCTTAGGGAGTGCATAACTTTTCTTGCAGGTTACGTTCGACTCTCAAGAAATGGCTACCCGCGAAAGAGGATCACCACGGCACCCTTTAATGACCCAAACGTGCCGGCATCCAGCCATCCGCCTGCTAATGGCTACCATGATCAAACTAGGTCAAGGTAGAACTGCCATTGGCATAGATCTTGGAACTGCATTGTCCAAAGATCCATGCCCAATGCCTCAAGATCCACGGATCGCTTATTGATTCCACAAGCCTGAAGACCTTCAACTCAAAACTGAAGATCTTCAACTCAAAGACAAGGATCTTCAATCGAAGCCACGGGTTTTCAAGACAAATAGCGTTCGAGGGGTTTCTCCAGAATAAATCCCTCCAATACCATCATCCTAAGGGATTGCTTATTGCTTCAAGCGTTTCTCATACTCAAAAGACGACCGGCTACATAACCAGTGCCACAATCGTGTGACAGATGCTGAGTATCTTCATGGAGCCTAAAGCACGCCAGAATCTTTCCTTGTCATCGTCCCCAACCACCCACCTACCTGTTCCGCCTAACAGCCGACCTAACTAGCCACTATGTCCCACTGCAGTGCCATGGGACTGGCACTCGGCTAGGAGGGGGGTAATGTTACCGTGTTTCTGTAGCACAAAGGAGCGGGAAATGGAAAAAAGGAAAATAGCAACCGTGTTTCCGCAGCACAAAGGAGCGGGAAATGAAAAAAAGGAAAATAGCAAAAAAGACGCAGGATAAAAGTAGAAAAAGGTGCCTTGACCGGTGGCCAACCCCTGAAAATTTCAAATGTTCGGCATGACCCTCAAAAAGTTTCAATGTCAGGCCAAGGCAACAAAAGAGAAAAAGGCGCACCATTAAAATGCGGAAGCGCCCCCGAATCTGTGTAAAAGAGTGCCAGGCTCGCTCCTGTGCAAAGTGTAAAAGAGCCCTCGAATCTGTGTAAAAGAGCACCATTAAAATGCGGAAGCGCCCCCAAATCTGTGTAAAAGAATGCCAGGCTCGCTCCTATGCAAAGTGTATGCATTAGTTGGGAATAGGATAAATTAGAATGGTGGGAAATGGAAAAAAGGGCCTAGGCTACGGCTGGCCATGTAAAAGAGGGAAAAGGGGATGACCACGCAAAAAGGATTTAGGGTTTTGTATATAAAGTTGAAAAGTGAATGAGAAGCCCATTCTTTGGTGTGTGGCAAAAAGAGTCTTCTTCTTCCTCTCTTCTTCTCTCCTTCTTGTTTGTGTGTGCTCTTGAGAGAGGGAGTGTGAGAGTGTGAGGGAGTGAGTGTGTGTGAGAGTGAGGGATTAAGAGGGTGAAGCTCTTCACCATCTCCTCTTCTCTTGCGCGCGCGGCTATGGAGGATGGAGCTTGGAGATGGAGGAGGCTTGAGGATGCTTGAGCTAGCATCATGAATCATGGAGCTACCGGAGTGCAAGAGAGAGGAGGATACTCGATCGAGCATCAAGGTAAGCTCACTACACTCGTAGGATTGACGGTGCATCGGCTAGGTGAGAGATAGCCATTAGAGCTCGCTTGGAACGCTTGAAACAATAAGCGGTCTGTGGGTCTTGGTGGTTGAGTGAAAGCTCCCACAACACACTATCATAACCCACCATCCCACCAATAAGCCACCACCACCAACCATCATCATTAGGTCGAGATAAATATCAAGAGGGATCTTGTGGTGATTTTGATGTTAAAAGAAAATAAGTTTTGATGGCGTTATCGCCACAATTGTAATCTCTAATCTCCCCTTTAGATGGCTTACATAGTGCCTCCATCAAGCACATGTTCTATTTGACTTTTCACCTCTATTCTTACAAAAGAGCAACATAATGTGTTCCTTAGATTCATAAGCAAGTGATTTCAAATTGCACATATGCTATTACGTTATCCAACTACTACCCTAAACTCTAGCAATGAGTTTTAAACAAGAATATCAAATGAGTATCAAAATTATTTTTAAGACAAGGTGTACCATATGCATACATATATCGATATGAAAATTCTATTGAAAACAATGTGCACCATAGACTTATTGACATGGAAATTATACATATTCAACTAACATATATCATATCAATCTCATGACCTATTAGGGCAAGCCACATATTCTCCAAAACTTCAATATAGTCAACCATCCTTAAATCTTTCAAAAGCCAATCCAAGTCTACTGCCCAAACAATGTAAAGAAACCAACAATGGTGCATAATCAAATCATGTTTTGCAAGCCCTTATATCTACACCCTAGCTAGTGAATTTCCAAAGCCAACCTCAATAGGTTGCAAGCTATTAACTGGATGTGCGAGCTAAATCTTTGACACCTTTGCTTATTGGAGCAACATTTGCATTTGAAGAGCAAGGTGTCGAGCAAACTCCAAAAGCTCTCCATCACCATCTGCAAAGCCAAGGATAATCATAGCCAACACCTACCACACTGGAAGAGTGTCTCATCAAGGAGTTGGAGTATTTACACAATCTTATCCTCATTTGATGTCATCGATGAGCCTACTAATAAACCACATTCCATTAATAAAAGTTAACTTGCAACAATTTGGCAATGATGGCTTGGAGTTATTGGTTCATGCACCAACCCCACAGGGAGATATGGGAAGTGGGCCCTCAACATCAATTGGGTATTTTGACCTAGTGCTCTAAACATTTCTGTCCATTTGGAGGCATCAAAAACCTTCTTGGTTAAGTTCTTTAATCAAGCCCATTGTCAAAGTGGGTAAGGTAGAATGTCTATCACAAGGGTATGAGATAGAAGGGTTTAGAGAGAGTGACAAATGGAACATGAGAGAGAGAAAGAGTATTAAGTATTTGGATAAAGTGTAAGACAATGATAGTGGTGTAATTTGATGATTCTATTCCATATACAATCCAACAGTGCCACTCAATACATCCACATAAGATGCCTAGATCCTAAGAAAGCAAACACACTTGGGATGATTGCCCAACACACAATATGAGACTAGAGCTCAAAAAACCTCTAACTTGCATTAAGATCTTTGCTATAAATAGACCAAAATCAAATATATGTGCCTCATAAATCCATATATACAATCAAATCTTTGTAGTAGATGATGGATACTAATGCTAGGAAGTGAGTCCAAGTATCAAAATTCATCGGGACCATTATTTATCCGTTATGGGGCTTCAATAACTACTTTGTCCCTATATGAAAATTTTATTACAGCAAGAAGAAAACACTCACTGCTACCCATTAATCTAAGAAAAGCTCAATCTTTCATGTCTACACAATGTTTATCAATGGTAGAGAGCAAGAATCAAGCATCTGAGCACTTGGGAATCCTTGCTTGAGACTCCATAGTTCATGAATAGCTTGTTGCCCTATTTCTCCCTAATGTGTACAATTCAAAATAGTCCACATACACTTCTCTCCCTTCTCTAATGCATGAATCTAATACCTCTTACTATCCCTAGATATTGCATCATCTTTCCTCTCCTTCTTTCTTCAATTGCATGCTCACCATCTCAAGTAAATAGGGCATGATTAACAGCAGACCAATCAACTCTAGATTGCATTAAAAAATGCTCCCTCCTCCTACACCACACACTTCATTCCCCTTCACACCCTTCACTTAAGTGACTCCACATAAGTCTTTATTCTAGGTCCCACACCAAGATGACTTCCCAATCTTCATCTTGCTTGATTTACAAAACTCTTCTCCAACATGCCAAGAAGCAAGTAATTAACTAAGTTCTCAAGCAGACCAATACTACCTGTCATGTAGTATATTCAGGTACATATATTGTGGTAAACAAACCAATGCATAAAGAATGTGACGTTGACTTTATTCTTCTGACAAAAATACTTATTCCAAGATTTTCCAAAACTGGATACACAATGTCATGGCATCCACTCCCCCCTAAACATGTGCATTCTTTGGATGTGTCAACCTTTAGTTATCCACAAGTTTAGAGCCATCATCTCCATCCTTTGTTCCAACCTCATCATCCAAGCAAGAGGGACATCATTTCAAAGAGAGTCAAACACCAAGATGGTGTATAGATGGAGCTGTAAAAGATCATTTTGGTTAACCTTAATTAACTTTGTTTCAATGCACACAAAATTCCCTAACAATTTATTTCCCATTTCCAACAATCCATAATCCCCATGTGTTTTTGCCATCTCTAGTTGCCAATTTATTTGCACACCAAGCACAAATGCATGCCCTTTTGCCTCATCAAAGAATTATTTAATTTTTTTTAAAGAGGATCCAATTATGCACACTGTATGCAGCATCATCTCTTAGTCCCTTTGCAAGGTGATGTTTTCCAACTTACTTGAAACATTTAAAATATCCTGCAATGTAAGAAAAGTACCTCTTGTGGTCTCCAAGGTACCATCATTGCCATCTCTTTGCACTATATGTATGTGATGCTGCAACACTTGTTGTGGAGTGAAACCTTTGTGAAGCATGCCATAAATCAATGATCATATCCTTATTGACAACCATTGTGTAAAGGCCATCCTTGCATTGGGTTGTCTAGTTTAGTGTGCACCATGGCATATGCTTCCTTTTGCATCAATATGCTCTAATTGTATATAATTTAGATTATAAATAGTGGGCCATAAGTATAGTTGCACAACTATAAAATGACATTGATAGCACACAACATAGGTTCGGGACTTAACCCTTTGTTTGTTGGCCTTATTTTGGGCTTTCATTAATGGTGGGTTATCATAAGCATTAATAGTGCCGAAATTGCACCGATACCTATAGAACATAATAGAATATTCAATACCATTGCACAAAGTAGTCCACATTGGAAAAAAGTCGCTTAATTAAAGTATGCCACATTGGGCTTTAGAAGTATGGATTTACCCAATGAATTGCATATGACTATCTTCCCTCAGACATAACACTTTGCTTGGTGCATTCTTTGATGTCCATTGCTTGCAAAAGCCAATTGACGCATCCTTTCTTTGAGGTTCATCGCATGTGAAATTGTCTAATCGATTCCATGCATTATATGCAATGTTTTGGACTTCAAATTTTGATGAGATTGGTATGTGTCTCCCATTGAAGATTTGGGGCATCAAATAGACCAGATGGGAGATTCTAAACATTAATTTTTTTGATTTGTGACAATGGATGTGGGATTTTTGACAATGATAGGAATCATGGTTGTGGCAATTAAGCTAGGTAAATGCCCATGAATGTAACCTTTGGTGTGGAGGGAAACTTTGCTAAGCTTGAAGGAATGGCACCTTTGCTATGGGGAAAAAATGAAAGCTTGAAAAAATGATAGAAGTGATAGTTCGTTATGTTGTGGTGAATGGTAGCTTTGCTACACTGCTCTAAAAATTGGTAGAAAAGCTAGATTTGATATCATCGATGCCATCTATGTATAATACATTTGCTATACTCAAAGCAAATTTGCATTGAATGGAGGGGAATGATGAGTCTCGAAAGGGAAATTTAGGAGGAGGGTGCTTTCATGAGAAAAATGGAAGAGGAGAGCAAATTAAAATGGCGGACAAGAGTAGACCACATTTTGGCTCAACCAGAATGGTGGAAAGGGAGCCTATTTATTATTGTCGAGGAGAGGACTCAAAAGAGAAAGAGGAGAGAGAAGATTGCAAAAGAGAGAAGAAGAGGTGCAAAAGAGAGAGAAAGAGAGTGATGAGGAGAGAGAAAGACAAAAAGAGGGAGAAGGCAGTCATGAAAGTTGAGAGAGAGGGAAGATAAAGGAGACGTGTATTATGATAATGATTATCCAAAAATTGAGTCCCTCTTACACTTTTCATACCGACTAGTGTAATTGGTATTTTATCCCCATTATTTTATTTTCCCTCTCTTATATTTTATCCCCACCCAAAGGTTTTTGACCTCAAAAACAAGTTGGGCACTTATTACAAAAAGATAGGGTAGGAATAGACTAGAGTACTACTCTATTGTAGACATTACAAGGATTATCTGATGCAATGAGGGGTAATTATTGATGTATAAATGGTCATTGATCAAGTATGATATATGCGTATGATTGGGAAAAGATAAAATTTAAATCTTGAACCATATTCTCTAAGAAAATGAAGGCTCCAAGAATTGGACATCGTGTTGTCTACTACAAGACCCTGCTATAGTAAATTTGAGATAACTTTCTATAGAAAACTCTGATCAACGCGTGCTACACATCAAAACAAAGATCTTGATAAGTGCTTTTAACTTATGTAGGTTGGGTTTTGTTATCCAGAGTTTAGAGTAAAATTTGGTGTAAAATAGCGAGTTGTCTATAATCTTCACTGCACTAAAATATAGCCATAGATGACCAATCTTTAGCCAAAAGAGCCTAACAAAGAGAAGAAATTGTCCGCAAGATGAATACTAGTCTAAATGAGGTTCCCAAGCAATCCATTAACCTCCTGGATCAAAAGGTATTCCAACATAATGATTGTTTGTTAACCCTTGGAAGACCAACATGGAAAATTGGAAGTGAGAGAAGTCCCAAGGCAAGAGGAAGATGGAGGACAAAGGTGCACTAAGGAAATTTTGAAGACACAAAGTATAAGAAAAAATTCTA
Source organism: Lygodium microphyllum (assembly GCF_053477565.2). Classification (NCBI taxonomy): domain Eukaryota; kingdom Viridiplantae; phylum Streptophyta; class Polypodiopsida; order Schizaeales; family Lygodiaceae; genus Lygodium; species Lygodium microphyllum. Next base: position 55,764,627 of record NC_141151.1, read on the forward strand.
AATGTAAGAGGGAGGCACACATGAATAAGCGCATCTTAATATTTTTGCAAAAAGAGCATCAAGCACACTGTAATTTATTTTATAAAAACTGGGCTCTCTCCCTTGTAAGTTGTAAAGAAAAAGAGGCATGGGTTAAGGCCATGCTAATAGAAAAGGAGGAGAAAAAAGAGTGGAGAAATGGACAAAGACCAAACCAAAAAGGGGATGGCCGCCCAAGGAGGAGATAGGTCATGTATAAAAAGTCAATAAGTGAATGAAGAGGCTCATTCTTGGTGTGTGGCCAAACTTACTCTCTTCTTATTTCTTGCCTCTTGCTTCATTCTTGCGTATGAGAGAGGGAGAGAAGGAGCCTGAGAGAGGAAGAGTGTGGGTGTGTGTGAGAGAGAGGGATCACGGGGAAGCTCTTCTTCTTCTCTCTTCATCTTCTCCTTCTTCTCTTCTATTTTCTCACACGTGTGGCTATGGAGCTTGAAGCTTGGAGCTTGGAGATGGAGCTTGCTTGAAAGCACATCATCTTGGATCCTGGAACTACCAATGGATTTGTGGGAGGAGGCAACTCAATTGGATTCAAATGTAAGCTCACTACACTTGGGTATGAGAGAGCGCGCACAGCTATGTGAGAGATAGCCACATCTCTTAGCAGCTTGAAACGCTTGAAGCAATAAGTGGTCTGTGGGACTTGGTAGTGTGCTCGCGAGAGCGTTGACATTTTGGTTTCATTGTTGCTAGGACCAACGGATTCGAGCGTGAGTGATTGTGCACTCCAAATTGAGCAACGGAGTAGAAGTTTGTCTTTGAAATGGTGCTTGGTTTAGGTAGAAAGAGAGGGAGTCATAGGGTGTTCGATCTCCTGTGCTTGATAGTTTAGGTGTTGGAAGATTTAGGAGCATTAGTTAGATCAGTGGTATGTGGTTTTACATTAGTAGGATACATTAAGGTTTGGGAAATAAGGAGAAAATAAGGAAAATATAAGTCTTTGTAACAACCATGAAATAGGGAAATAGAGAAAGAAAGGAAAAAGGATTTTCAATACTTGGCAAGGAAGATAGATAGTAAGGGAAGAAAGAGAGAAACAAAAGGTAAGAAAGGGGGAAGAGAGAACTCATTTGGACACACTGAGATTGAGGGAGACAGAGAGAACTATTGAGAGAAGAGAGAGAGCCATAGGTCAAGAGGGTAACAATAGCGACAATCAATGGTATCCTTGCATTCGCGTGTTCTAGGTATACTCTGAGTCTTTCCTGACGTTTATTGAATGAAGTCAAAACCTTGGGTGTAGTAATAAATGATGTAGGTAATTGTTTCAAATAATTTTTTGTCATTTGACATTTTTTATCTACCACTCGAAATGGATTCCCAAGAATCGAATGGCTGAATTCTCCCCAGCACTTGAACATTTGAGTAACTTAAGTCCACTCGAACACTCAGACTCGGACAAGTCCACTCGAACTCGGATGGCCACTGGTCCACTTGGACTTGGATGGTCAAGTCACTTTGATCCACTCGGACGGTAGACTCGAACACTTAGATGGGCACCCTCATTTGAGTCTGAGTTTAACCACTCGGAAGATCACAAAGCCCACTCAGATGGTCGAATCTGGGACTTGGACATGCAAATTTGCTACTTAGATGGGTTGTCCAAAACACAATATTTGACAATTTTGACCACTTTGGGACTTGCTAAGGCCAACATCTAGCTGCCTAGCAATCCAGGTTGGAGCTCAGACTTGTAGACAAGACCATAGAGTTGATTGCCACCAAAACTTTGACCTAATAGTCTACAAGTCATTGACCACCACTAGGGTGGCTTACCCGTTAGTAGAGACTCAATTTGACTACTTGGGCTGCCATCAAACCACCTATCAAAACCCATTAAGGACCCAAAATCGATTGTTAGGAATAATCAAATTCTTGTGAAAGAGTTGCAATTGCATGAAACTGATTGGTAAAAGTGTGGATGTGATTGATTTCATCAAAGGTTGCACCTTGCATCATAGACACTTAAGTGCATGTCAAAACTAGAAAGCTTGATTTCACATAGCTCACATTGAGTCGCACTGCTCAAGTGTATAAGCATGTATACACTTGCAAATTGATTGGATTAACAAGGAACACACTAAAGGAGATCAAGCTAAGAAAGAAATCCACTAGTAGTTAGGATTATACCCTCGAAAATTGGATGAGTGACCCAAGACACTAGAGACAAAGATCTAGGGGAGACATAACCATTAGACCATTGAGGGACAGAAGAACTAACCAAGATTAGAGACGCATCTTTAGCCGCGGCCTAGTCAACCTCATAGAAATACTAGTGGGCCAAGAGACAACCGCCATGGGGCAGGCACCAATTTGAACGAGAATGACCTCGACCTCGACCTTGACCTTAACGTAGTAGGATACCCAGATGACATCCGGTGACTTATCATACATTATAACCAACAAACAAGGACAACACATCATGGAAGACTTGCAACCAATACCATAACCGATCTTGAGGAGGAGAGAAGGCTAGGAAGGATTGCATTGCAGCCCATAGCGAGCTATAACTAGGAGCAACGGGCTCAAAGGTCACTCCAAGAGAGAGAATTCAATGAGGTTCATAGGATCCTAGCCATCTCAGGTAGAAATAGAAAGAGAGGAAATGTCAATAAGGAGAGATCCTTAGAAACAGATCTTATAGTGAGCGAGTTGCTCATGAAGCGATTACTAGACAACACTGGCACCAAACAAAGTGGAGCAACCTTGGTAGTATCATGGCTAGTTGGGCTAGGAGTCACCCCAAATACAAAGAGCCAAACAAAGATACCCATAGCTGCCAAGCAACTTGACAAATATCAAGCAGGCAATGATCCCTACAGTTTTGTCGATCAATTTGAGTAGGTGTGTGAGGCTAACAACCTCATGACCTTGCTCAACGAGCACAAGCATTCTGTCTTTGCTTAGGAGACAAGGTACGGGCTTGGTTTACCAGTCAAGATAATGCTGAACACAATAATTCCAATGATCTAAAGGATCTCTTCATTAAGAGATTCTCAAAAGTAGGATGCTCTGACAACCTCATCTTTAAGCTAATGAATGTCAGTTAAAAAGACAAAGAGGACATGCAAGACCATGTCACTTATGTCAGGGGTCTCTACAAGAGGATACTTGTAGTTGAGCGACCCAATGAGAGAGTGGTCTCCACTGTATTCATCAATGGGATCCACAACAAATAACTCTATAAGGCCTTAAAGAGTAACTCGAACCTGCAAAGGGGTGTGTTGTGGCAAGAGTATTTAAGGAGGCAATACAAGTGGATGACTTGCTTAGAGAGAGAAGCTCTCCATCTTCTCCTCTCTTCTTCTCTTCTCTTCTCTTGTCTTGTCTTGCTCGCGGACATGGAGCTTGGAGTGTGGAGCTTGAGGATGGAGCTTGCTTGAAGCTTGCACTTGGATCGTGGAGCTACCGGAGTGCGCGGGAGAGGAGGTAACTCGAACGGCATCAAGGTAAGCTCACTACACCCGTAAGGTATGCATTGCGTGTCGACTATGTGAGAGGTAGCCATTAGTGCTCGGCTTGGAACGCTTGAATCAATAAGCGGTCCGTGGGTCTTGGCGGTTGAGCGAAAGCTCCCACATTTTGGTTCCGTCCGGGACCAACGAATTCAAGCCTTGAGCGCTTGGAGTAGGGTTTTCCCCGAACCGGTGCTTGAGGTAGATAGGTAGGAAGCGAGGGGGTTGAAGAGGGTATTCGATCTCCTTGGCAAGTAGGTTTTTTGCTTTCTTGAGATTTATGTTGTGGAATGGAGTAGTGTAGGTATTTAGTTTGTGATTTGGATGCATTTAGGATAGGAAAAAACAAAGAAAAAAAACAAGCAAACAGTAGGGTTCTCTGTTGCTATATAACAGGCCAAAACAGGGAAACAGGGGACCAAATTCAAGTTTCTGGGTGAGACAGACAGGGAACTAGCTGTAAGGTTCTGCAGTGCTGGGAAAGGACCTTAAGAGGCCTGGGAGGCCAGGACAGACCTCAGCTCCTTGGTTTGCCTTGTGTGAGAGAAAGAGAGAGAGAACTTCTGGTTCACAGGACGAGGAAGCGCTACCCCGATTTCTAGGCGCCGGCGATTCGTGCTGCTTTGGAGTTTTGGAGTCGGACCGTCCGATTTTCAAAATTGGACCGCCCGACTAAGAGTGAGTCGGACCAGTGTGGTCCGATTCCTAGAATCGGACTAGCCCGATCGGATGTGCCACGTGGCACTCGGACCATTCGGACTCGGACCACTTGGACCGACCCGTCCGATTTTGGGAATCGGACGCTCGGACCAACCTATCCGACTCAGACACTCGGACGCTCGGACCAACCTGTCCGACTCGGACACTCGGACACTCGGACCAATCCATAATCGGACCACTCAGAATCGGACCTGCCAGAATCGGATCACCCTGTCCGATTCGATTCCTAGAATCGGACCACTTTGAAAATCAAATCACTTTTGATCCGACTCCTAGAATTGGACGTGACCAAAATCGGACCACTAGGCCGATTGGACCAACCCAAAATCGAATGTCCGATTCTGATAATCAGACTCCTGAAAATCGGACATCTTAGAATCGGACCAAAAACTGCCAAAATCGGACAGGTATCTAGAACACAAATTTTGACACATCTAAACCCTGAGATTGACCCCAAAGGCTACGTAGAGCTAAAGGCACATCACAGATCCATCACTGGGCTAAAATTTAGAGCACTTAGTTCAAAATTTGGCTATAAACGGTCCTCCAAATTGTGCATGGCTTCTACTGTAACGGCCCTGCGGGCCGGGGGGGACTACCCCCCTGGACCCCCGCAGAGGGGGCTCTGTCCCCTCTGCACCTCCCCCAAGTAGGTTGGAGAGAAAACGCGCGCCGTGACAGGTCCTCCAAATTGAACCCTAGTGTAGTAATGGCTCTACACGAGCATGTATCCTCACTTGCAAAAGAGCAACCAAAAGCCCATACCCGAACAGAGAGAAACAGAGACCCTAGAACATCAATGGGCCAAACTAGCCATCAAGGGCAAAAAGGCCACGGCATGAGAACACAAAGACATTGTGTTCAGACCGTGTCTAGTCAGAGCAAAATGCAACTTCAGCAAGCTACAAATGCGAATATGACTAGACATGATACTCTTGACGAGAGATGTACCTTGAATAGCATTGCACTGACGATCCAAGACAGCAGTGGAGAATCCACATCTGGTCGTGCAGTTGAGAACTCAAGGGCATCTTTCAGAAGGCTTAAATTTACAAGCCAAGACCCGGAAGATGAAGACATAGTATCACCTGCTTATCTTAGGGTCAAACTCACCGCAAAAGGAGAGCATATTATCGATGCTCTAATTGATGAAGGAGCAGATTTTAATATCTTGACCTATGAATCATGGACCCTACTAGGACAACCAGAGCTCACACCGATTAGTGCAACCCTTAGCCCTTATGGGGGACATCCACAAGCACTCATAAGGAAGTGCAAAATCCTTGCGACAATTGAAACAGAAAGCTTGCCTATCCTATTTCATGTTCCTTCAAATAGTGCTAACTGCGGGAAAGAAACCCTCCTAGGAAGACCCTTTAAAAGGGCGACCAAGTGTGAGGCCAACTATGTAGCACAGAGGATACACCTGACACTACCAGGTGTGAGGATAGTCACAACCTTTAGCAAGGGTGACCCCATCAAACCTCAAGGGAAAGGAAAGGAAGCTGCGGACGTAATAGTCAAGTCTACTAACGAGAGCAAGGACTTGTTAGAAAAACTGATGCAAGCACAGGTCGAACAGCGAGAACCAATGAGTGAGGCCATGCTTGAAACAAAAAGGTCAAGAGACAATGCCAAGGACGGGCTTTGGACTTAGGCTTTGGACTTACAAATATCGTAGAAGACCCCAAAAGAAGCCCAAGCCTTATAGACAGAGGCGTTGATGGAGAGCCAGCACAACGCCACGATGGATATCCAAGGCGTTGCTTCGGGCTCAAGGGTATTATGTAGGCAACCGATGGATTTGGGTGCCAAAACCCCTTGCCAAACCTCCCTGGTCGACTGAAGGCCAGAGTGCATCAAAAGCGACGAAGCACAGGAGGAAATCTAAGAGAAACTCTAGGTCTCGAGGTAAGAAACCGGACATGAGTGTTCGAAAGAAAGAGCCTCAACCTAGCATGCTTAATAAGCAGATGTCATATGTAACCATTGAGCGTGCACAAAAGCCATTAGTGCCCAATGAGCCTTTGATTTCCCAAGGGGAGAACAAACATCATAGGCACAACATTGCTCATGGCAAGGCTACTCGCTCAACAAAGCAAATGGCACAATCATCTAATAGCCTTGAGAAAATCATTCAGCTAGTGCCACATCCACCTAGGAGTCCTAGATCTCCTACGCCCTCTTCTCCCAAACAGACACAGGAAGCACTACAGCAGTTGTCAAGGGCGACTGCTCAATTCCAATCTCTATCTCCATCTAAGCTTCCAATCGTCAAAGAGGTGGGACATGATGCCATCTGTAGCCCTCGACCCAAGGATATGCCTGAGCCACCTAATGCGACTAGATCAGCTCATGTTCGATCTACACAAATGAGTGCTCAAAGGCCAACAAAAGACACAACCACTTCTGATCGCCCTAGGGACTTGACACCGCAATCCACCAAGGGTAGCCAGCCCACTGAACTAGTTGACACTACTTCCAATCAGGGATCACAACAGTCACAGCCCTTGGCCGTGACAATGCCCCTTGTGGGACGTGTCCTTAGTAGTCTACCTGTGGAGGAGGTGTCGCAACCAAATCCCTCGACGACTCCAGTACTTTCAAAGTGCCTAAAGCCTAGGACAGAGGAGTTAAACACAAGGGAGTTGGTTGAAAAGCTAGACTCTCTGAAAAGAGCGGCAGTTGTGCACCGGACAAGGCTATTCAGCAAACCATGGCTAGGTCCCATGAGGACCCCCTAGGGAAGGGGAATGTTGAGGCCCAACCAAGCACATCAATGGGTGACCTAGCCCAGGGTCTTGAGTCATTGAGAGATGCACCTTCACTGACCAAGAAAAAGAGGAGAAAACAACAAAAACAACAACTGTTACAGGTGGTTGCGGACCCCAAGAACATTGGGACAAAGAGTGCTGGAGAGCTGATGAATGAAGCATCGAGTCCATCCACCAATGAACCCATAAATGCCTCTCCTAATAGCGGTGAAACCTTAGACACATCTGTGTGCTCTGACAAACCAAAGCAACAGTTGCCATCAATAGTTGCCTGCAACACTCTATCCACTGACAATAGAACTCACATTGATCAATCAAGAGTGGATACAACGCTGTCACAACAGGGTGACAAATCTATACCAGTCACATCCGAGAAGAACCATGACAAAATATCAGCAAAACCTCAGGAGAAACGTGAGAACCCCAAGAGCATAAGAAATCCTAGCGTTGACCAATCTTGCTCATCTAGGCGTGAGCCCCCAGCCATGCTAAAGCCTAAGGAAACTCTTAGAACTTTGCATGAGATAGCAGCCGAGCAAGCCCTTGTTGAACATAGAAGTGTCACAGAATGCTTAACTGAGTTGGAGGCTAAGCTCAAAGTGGTCGCGCGTGTCTATGTCCTTGTGGACATGGGCACGATCCCCAAAGAGCAGCTTGGAGATTACTTGACCTTTCCTCTATCATGGGAAGAACAAGAACATCTTAACGGGCACTACAACAGGCTCCTGCATGAACATATGTGACTCATCCCTGACGAGGAGGCTGACAAACTGCGCTTAACCGTCATGTTCAATGAAGTGCTCTGCCGACCGAATCTCGTAGACATAGAGCTAGTAAAGCGACTGTCAGCAGGCCAGAGTCAATTTGAGCAGTGTTGGTGCGAAAGCCGCGTTGTAATGGCTGAACTAGGGGCTCAGATCATGACGGTGTCAGAGGAGCGATTGGCCAAATGGCGGTCTCAAAGAGACCCAACCTACGTGGCACCAACTTCCCTTCGAGTGCTGACTACCATTCGGGGTATTGACTTAGCTGGAACTAGCCAAGAGAACGCTCTGTTTGATAAGGTTCTCACTGAGGAGGAGTTACATATAGCCAGTAGACTCGGACAAGGTTCCCTGCTACTCGATGTGGCAAAATATCTATCGGTATTAAGTAAGCTGCCACGAATACTAGATGCGTGTGCCACGCTCCGGTACAACCCAGAGTTCTACACTTGGTTCTTATCCTCGTGAAGTGACATGGATTCATAAATATGTATATAAATAAACACTACTTTTTGTGTCATCGTGTATAAACAACGTCAACACACACAAGCAATGATAGTCACAGGCGCAGGGAGAAGAGTGGGGTCAGATAAACTAAGCTCCTCAAGTCCTCCTCTCATCTCGCATTTAAAAGTGTGTGACCAGCCCCACCTCCAGGTGAGAGCATGTAACCCACATTGCCGCCATAGGAAGCCTTGACCAACAACTCTGATGGTGTAGGCAGGGTGTAGTCCTTTCCAATACACCTGCTTCCCCTTTTGGTCTATTCTTTCGAGGATGTGCCCTGTCCCACTCCACGACAACCAGTCCACGCGACTTAGCATAAACTAATATCCGCTAATGACTGGAGGCCACGCGAACATCAGCATGGGGGCCATTCCTCTACAACAAACACCGCATGCCTCACCCCTCCCCTTCTTGTCATATATGCTTCATAAACCACACTAAAATCCCTTCCATGCAAACAGTTGTATCCAGTATCAAGGTCTAAACCCTTGGATTGCGTCTTGTAGGTTTCCTTTTGCGGCGGAACGCATGGAGAATCATGGAGATCTAGCATGCAAAGACGCTCTTCGCAGAAGGTGGGAGCATGTGGCATGCGCCCCTCCACCGGAGCGCTATGTGCCCACCATCAAGAGGTATGCCAAGAAGTGAGGCCCTAAGTGACATTGCCTAGGGCGAAGGCCAAAGAATCCTCGAGTCAAGAAGGTCGAGACTCGAAATGCGCAACAGGTGGCAGCACTAGTGGCACGAATTCCCAGCTCCCGCTCGGGCCCCAGATGCTCAAAGGCAGAAAGGGTAACTCAGGAAAGAGAGGAATTTAATGAATTATTTAGAGACATTCTGGAGACGGTAGCGGGCCGGGACTACACCATTCATGTCTCGGCCGACATGTTCCCTGCTCAACCCCACGAGAGCCACACACCAGCAGAGCCCCAATCACCTGGCCACCCAAACTCGCCCCGCCTCGTACAAATCGAGTAGCCCATGATGCATAAAGGGCTTATCAAATGATAACTGGCCATAACTTTTTGTTTTAAATGGTTAACTGTTCCTGACTTGTTAAGTGTTGACATATTTCCGACTTGTATGAACTTTTCATATATGCGTTTAATATATTTCACGCTTTTATCAAGCACAGGTTAACTGTTTAAGTCAACACCATAGCATTCAGGTCAGTGATGTCTCCTTGCATTGCACCGGTTTATTATAGTTGCGGCATATGCCATGCATGTACTCTCATGATGCAACAAGTGGATACAGGATCAGACAGATCTTTGGGCGAAAGTGTTCAATGCCCGATCACCGCAAGACCATCGATCCTCCAAGGAGCCGCGGCAAAGCCACGCTACTGAGATCACGAATCACCCGTGCCAACCGCCCGCATTGCATGGCCCAAAATGCATTCCTGGGTTACGCCCCTTTCTGGGTCAAGCTCTATAGTTGGCTCACGGTAATCGTTACCTCAATGGTACCAACATCGCATGCGCCGCAAGGAGGTTGGCAATATCTCAAGTGTATCTCCCCCTTTCGATAGTTGCTTCTCTAACAACCAGGCTAGGGCACAATTATCATTGTATTATCCATTTTTTGAGCCTTCGAAGCTTAACATTTTCCAACCCATTGAAAGGCCGATAGCATCAACATATTGTAATGGTTGTACTTAGGCAGGTAAAAAAAAAAAGGAAAAGAAAAGAAAAGAAAAGAAAAGGAAAGGAAAGAAAAGGAAAGACAACAAGCACCCACGATCACAGCACATCACCTAGGGGTCCTCAAAGTAGGTACGCCCAATGACCTTGATCACCTGGCTCTGTCCCTAGTCCCCTAGCCCTTTAGCATTACCCACAATTGTTCAAGGCACATCAAGGGCAGGACATACCTAGGGAGCTTGTCTCGCCTATGGTTAGACTTGTCACCCTGACCCACTTGCACAATTCTCTCTCGCACCTTGCCATAATACCATTGCAATCAATTGTGGTAAGCACCGCACGATTGGCCATGAAAAGTACACCGTCTTCATCAGGAAAGCCCAATAGCTTCTAGCTCCCGAAAGTGCGGTGTCCCTGTATTCAATTATGCTCCGTTGTGCAGTCACAATGCAAAAGATGTCTCATATACCTTCACGTGTACATATTCTCAATATGGACAACTTTGCTTCATCCACACATTGTTACGAGAAACTAGCCCATGGTCTTCTAACTACGTAATATCTAAGTATGCACGAGCACTCACCTAATATCTGCACCAAAGTATATACACAATTTGGATCCTCAAGTGGAGGACAATACTCTCAGCTTGCTTAGAGTTCGACCTGTCTCCTAAACTAATCAAATATGTCTTGTGCACGATAAAAGACTAGCACTACCCCTTAGGAAGAGACCACACGAGAGGTTTTCAAATTGCAGGTGTTGAAGACTCCAACAAAAGTGTCGTTCGATCTTCATCAACACCCAACTCTGAATGCTTATCCCTTACCATTCGATAAGCCCACAAAGGATCATCATGTGAAGAATCCCCAACAAACCAACACTTGTGCTGGCCATCAATGCAATCCCCAACACAAAATGGCCCTACCGCCAACTCTAACAACCTTCCACCAGCCACCTTGGCCACCAACAGGCCCCCAGGACCTTTTGCCACACCACCACCAACACTCCTCCACAAAAACCATAGGCGTCCTTGTCACCCACGTCTTCGGTGCATGCTACAGCCTGCTACCTACGACGGTGAGTGCCATGGGACTGGCACTCGTCTTGGAGGGGGTAATGTTAACCCCAACACGAAGAAAGAGAAAGGAAGTGGAAAAGATGCAGGGCAAAGGCGGAAAAAAGGTAGCCCGACTGAAGAAAGAAAAGGAGGAAAGGCCAAAAGCGCAAGGGCAACCTCAAAAGTCCAAGGCAAATACAAAAGGGGAAAGGCGCATTTTTAAATAAAAAGGCGCACCCTAAAATCTTGTAAAAGAGCGTCGGGCTCTCACCCGTGCAATTTGTAAATGTAGATGGGCGGTGAAAAGGAAGCTAGGAAGATAGAAGGACAATGGAAAAAGGGCCTAGGCTATGGCCGGCCATGTAAAAAGGGGAAAAGGGGACATGTGTCAGTAATTTACAAAGTACATGTGCTAGACTTGAAGATGATAATGCTGTGTTGGGTTGTGAGATATGCTGTCCTAGTACTGCAATCAACCCGGCTAAAAGTACGGAACTATATCATTAAAGATGATGCATAAACAGTGGCTGTGTTATACAATGATTGATGTACAGGTGCATGGAGAGGTTACAAAGCATTCAGAGCTGAGTTGGATGATATGAACGTGATGATTGTTGTCCTACTTTGTCAATCAATACTCTATCTACAGTATAAAAGGCTTTGTGCCTATCAACCATATACTATTTCCAACACTCCAGGCTGTAAACTAACTGGTCCCATGCAGTAGCTTATGTATGGTACTGTTTGCTATAACAGGCTCTGCATTTGGTGTTATCTACTACATATTCAATCATGAACAAACTACTTGGAACATTCACTGATTTCACCTTATTTGTTGCTACAAAGTTTTGTTTTGTGTCTCTTACAGACTGGAAAAGGGCTACTAGCTCAAGTGATCACTGTTAAAATAGTGACAACAGCTTTGTACAAAGATTTTTTTTCATCTTCGCATCTTTGCTGATCTTCTATCCAGAAATTTATCAAAGTCTTCTGAAGACGCGACATTGCTTTCATAAACCCTTCGACAACGCCTCAAGGATCATGAGCTACATGCTCTAGTATCATCATCAAGCAATTTGTGTAGTATTACCATTGCAACACAAGGTAATGGATGAAGCACATGTATCTCCATATGCTGGACATAGGGGTATTCTATCCACTACTCAAGCATTGGAAATATATTTATTTTGGCCCAATCTTAGAGCTAACATTGAAAGATATGTCCGCAAGTGCAAGATATGCCAAAAAGTAAAGTATGACAAGCATAAACCACCTAGTCTACTAAAGCCATTACCTATTCCCAGTGAGCCTTGGGAAAGTATAGTTGTGGACTTTATCATGTATCTTCCTCGCACACAAGTAGGCAAAAATGTAGTCTGGACTATCATTGATATATTCAGTAAGCAAGCACACTTTATACCTATGCGAAAGACAATCAAAGCTGACTCATATGGCTAAGCTATTCATTGCTCATATTTTCAAGCAGCATGGCATGCCTAAGTCCATTAGAGGTGATCGAGATCTCCACATGACCAGCCTCTTTTGGCAAGCTCTCTTTGGGAACCTTGTGACTCGGTTAAAGTTTTCATCCTCTTATCATCCTCAAATGGATGGGTAGAGTGAAAGTACTAATTGTACTATTCTAGACCTTTTGAAATCCTATGTCTCTCTGATAATCAAAGAGAATGGGAAAAGTATTTGCCTTTAGTAGAGTTTGCATACAATAACACAGTGCACTCTAGTACTGGTAAGGAACCCTTTGAGATCATCTATGATAAGCCTCATTTACCACCCATTCTTCTTATGAAGGATAAGATCTTTGCATTAGATGAGGTTGTTAGAGACATTGATACAGCTTTCACTCAAGTAAAAGTTGCTATCCAAAGACATAAGAGAGGCATAAATGCGAAGCTGATAAGCATCGTTGTAAGTTAGATCTCAAGTTGGGACAGTATGTTCTTCTTAAGTTTCTTCTTAAGTTTGAAAAGACTCGCTTGAAAAAGCAAAAAGGTCAAAAGGGTAAAGTGGTTAAGCTTTCTAATTGCTATTATGGCCCTTTCAAGACCACAGATAAGATAAACAATGTGACTTTTTGTTTGGACCTACCAAGTCATTGAAACATTCATAATGCTTTCCATATAAATTTGCTACATCCCTATATTGGAGGACCTCCAATGGAACCAATCAAGGAAGATTTACCTGACATAGAAGAAACAGAAGAGTTCCTTGTGCCTGAAAGAATTTTACACCATCAAGACAATACTCTAAGGTTGGGTAAGGTATTACGGAAGTATCTGGTTAAGTTTAAGAATTATCCCCCATTGGATGCTTAGTTTATGACTGAGAGAGAACTACAAGACTTTCTAAATATTCTTAAGGACTATGTACCCCCTCTACAGTTGAGGTCAACTGTTTAAAAGCCAGAGGGATGTTACTAAATTGATTGCTTATTACACATTCTCTATTTAGTAAATTTATGACAATAAATCAATGACTCACTTTTCTTTAAGTGTTGATGATGATCTAGCATGGTTATATGACCATTTAGAGACCAATATTCCTAGTGCATCACTTAATGGGGTGATCAAAGTACTGTGATGGGGATATCTGGTACATGCAACACAAGTTATGAAGGGGGAAGGAAGTGTCTGCCAAGTGTAAGAGTGTACACAAGAACTAGGGAGTTACACATAAATGAAGATGGATTGAGTTCTAAGAAGAGGAAGTGCATTAGCATTGTGTATATGTATTTATGTGTGCATTTGGGGATGCTTGGGAAAGCTTACTTGTGTGTAATGAGTATTGCATTCATTTGGGGTCCTCCTCTCCCTTAGAAGAGTCAAGGTTTAAGGTATTTTCTCTCTTAATGAATTGAGGAGAGAAGTAATTATTTCACTAAGAAAGATGAGAGAGGTAATTCCCTCACTCAGAAAGACGAGAGATGTGATCCTTTGGAAGTGAGGAGAGAAATGATTTTCCCTTTCTAAGGTCTAAGATGACACAAGCTTTTGTGTGGAAGTCAATCTTAAGGTTGAGGCCCAAGGAAATCTAATGAACTCTCCTTATGTATGGCTTAAGGTGGTTGCATGGACTATAAGTTAAGAATAGAGTGTTGGGGGTAAAGGTGCCTCTACCTAGCCACCCATGTATTACTACACTGACAGTACCCACCACTACACACTGCAGGTGGCGAGCGCTCGTCACTGTCACTTTATTCTTTATTCTTTTTGTGATAGTTTGAATAAAGGAAGGCTTAGTCACACATTGTGACTGTTGGAGTTCCCATTTGTGTCTCTCTCTCTTCTTGCTCTTGCTCTCCGCCATAGCTCACTTCCAAGCAAGCTTTGATCCTTCTCACCTTTCAACTGGTATTAGAGCGAGGCTTCCTGACTTCTCAAGCTTGGTTCCTAGCATTCTTAGCTTCCATTTAAATACCTACATCATTGGGTCTCCTTCCCGGCAGCCATAACCGACCTTCCCAAGCTCCCGTCACTCCCTGGCTTCTTGAGCGCCTTCCCAGCCTATTGAGGCACCCTCAGGGCATTGCTACAGAGGTATTGAAGTGTTCTTTTAGTGATTTTATTCAGTTCTCAGGTTGCAGTCAATCAAAACCTTTGGAGCTTGGATCTTGCTCCCTCTTGCATTTGGACACTTGAGGCTTGTTGTGGGCCTCTCTAGGCACCCCTTGGAGCCTCTAACCACTACCATTGAGGCCACGTGGATGCACAGTAGGAGAAGAAGAGACCACAAAATTTGCGCCATTTTTTGGCTGATCTGGACAGCACACTACAACAACTCACCTACTCATTGGTGGCTATGCCATGCTTCTTCGGACTTGGCAATGCACTTGGCAATGATCTCTAACATGTATTGAAGCCTCCTTGATCATTGGCATTAGATTTGGGTATGATCTGCATATTCCCATGATTGTTTACAGTAGTCCCAGAGTCATGTTATGCAGAAGTAACATTGGCATCTAATGCTATGCTTGTTTGGGCACTTCTACTTAACCGGTTTGGTACCTATTGATGCCCGATTGTTTGGGAGATGCAAGGCACATGTTATGCCATCAGTTTGGACTGATTTTATTTCTGAAAATACTCAGTTTTGAATAGTAAATCACTGCTGTACCATAGTGGGCTGAAGCCTATTACCTCATGTTTGGTTATGCATATTGGTTTCGAGCTATGTCTTAGGGATATGCAATGAGGTATTGACCTTCAGGGTACGACATCAAGCTTGTCTTTGGTTTTGGATATTTATTTGAGATTGAGCTTGGCTTTGGAGTGCATTTGATGCTCTGTCTTGGATGTACATATGGCATGTATGTTACCAATGTCTCTGTTCTTGACATGCTTGGCTGATGCCACTACTACATGCTAGTTACATTGTTTGGAGCTAATTGCTACTAGTGCCTTGACTTGGCTTACATCTGACTTCCCAAAACTTACTTGGGATATTTCTTGGCTTGCCAGAGTTGTATTGGGATACAGTTGATGTCTCTGGATGCTATACTTGGAGGCTACAGAGTCTATATACTCATGAATTCTTATTGATGTCTGGTCTTGGATCTTTCATGACTAATGCTCTCATATGTCTTTCTTGAGCTTCTTGGATTGATCCATATGGCTTTTGTGCTAGTGGGAGCATCGTTGGATGTTTGACAGACATTGAACAGGTGGTTTATGCTATTGAGCTTTAAGTCTTCTGAGACTGGGATCTTCTTCACTTGGATGTTACACATGGTTGATATGCTATAGTCAGTATACATGTACTTGGGATGATTTGGGCTTCACACTCCCTAAGCATACACCTCTTTGTGTCAAGTCTTGCCGGTGTTGTGTACACTTTGCCCTATTACACAGGGGGTGTGCCAGCTTATTGACGGATTTGTTTGACATGCTTGGGTGTTTGCTCAATGTTCATATGACTGCCATTATTGATTTATGCCTACTTGATGCTAGTTATGCTTTGACAGTCCGCGGTTGACTTGGTGCATTGATTTTACCTATTGTTTGCTCTCATTGTACTTGACTGTAATGTATTACAGCAAGTAGTTATGTATGGACTGATGTGGAATTTTCATGCTAAATCATCCTGATTTTATGTATTTTTTATAGTAATTTGTGGGCACCATCATTAGCTATCAGTTCGTGGTCATTTTGCCTTGGTTTTGGTGGTATTTTGGCTATTTACAACAGAAAACAACAAGCACTTTTGGACTGTCTGAACTGTTTTGGACTGCATTATGGGTTCTTCTTCCACTGATAGTGCTATCTTCAACATCACTAAACTTGATGGTATGAATTATACATATTAAAAGAGGTTTGGCAGGTTTTGGTGCAGAAATCACAAATAAAGCCACTAAGGATGCATGGCGAGCAACCTGAAACTATGACTATTGACGAATGGAATGAGCTTGATGAGTTATGCAAGTCCACCCTCATCTTGTCTCTCACTGAACAGGTGTATTACAATGCGATTGAGAAAGCACAGAGTACTTAGTAGCTTTGGGATAAAATTAAGAACCTCTATGATAAGAAAAGTAGAGCAAGTCAGATGTATTGGCTGAAGCAACTTATGAACCTGTGCATGAAGGAGAATATGACAATGTCTGCTCATTTGAGCTAGTTCCATGCTATTCTCAAGAACTTGACTTCGCAAGGTATTACCTTTAATGATGAGGTTGCTCCATTGTTTTTGCTTGGGACTCTAAGTGAGTCATGGGATGTATTTCGCACTACCTTATGTGCTTCTGTTACTATTTTGAACTTGCCTAATGTAGAGAGTGCTCTTTTTAGAAAAAGATTAATCGTAAGAACTTGGATGTCTCTCGTGTGTCGCGTGCTTTGACTATTAGAGGCAGAGATGGTAATTGCAAGAATGACCATGGGAATGGCCATGGCAGAGACTAGCAGAAGTCTAGGTTTAAGTCGCTTGGTAAGTCGCGTAGCAAGTCTCGTGGGAGAAATGCTAATGTGACATGTCATCATTGCGGCAAGAAGGGTCATATACACCCACAACATCATGAGTTGCGCAATGAGAAGCGCAAAGAGAAGGGGAAAGACAAAGTACCCTAAAAGTCCTCTGATCGTAGCATTATGCCTACGAAATCTAGTGTGAAAATTGAGGAGATAAATGACTGATGACTCCGATGGGGAGTACATACTTGCAGTTAGTTCTTGTGATGCTATATCGTTGACCGATATTCACTCTATGTATGCGCAATGCTGGCTTTTGGATTCTGGTGCTTCATTTCATGTTACACCATGTCGTGAATGGTTCCACTCCTACCACATTGTCTCTGATTCAATTTGCTTGGGTGATGATAGGTCGCTTGCTATTGTTGGCATTGGGGATGTACGGCTACAGTTCTCTATTGGCAATACTTTTCTTACAGGATGTATGTCAGGTACTTGCACTTACACGCAGTCTTATGTTTGTAAGGCAGCTTGGTGATGCTAGGTTTCATGTTTCATTTGGGAATTCTGCCTAGAAGATTACTTGTGGCAGACTTGTGCTTGCTACAGGTGCCAAAGCTGGCAGCCTCTATCCTCTTGTAATTGATGGGTTCTCTGTTGACAATGTTTTGTCAGTGGGTTCCATCCCACATGTATCTCTTTAGCATGCCCGTTTTTGGGCCATATGTCCTTGAAGGGAATGAAAATGCTTTCTGGTTTGTAGTACTTACCACCCCTTGACTATGCATGTTTTGATTCATGTGAGCATTGTCTTTATGGAAAACAGATTAGGAATACACATAAGAAGTCTGGTAGGACATGCATGAGTGAGCCCCTGGCATTGATACATTTGGAGGTCTGTGGACCCATGCCCTGTCAATCTATGGGTGGTGCAAAGTATTTCGTAATGTTCATTGATGATTTTTTGTGTAAAGTTTGGGCTTACCCCATTAAGCTTAAGTTCGAAGTCTTGGCTATGTTTCAGAGATGGCTTGCATTGGTTGAGAACCAAACTGGGCATAGGCTGAAATATCTTAGGATTGACAATGGGGGAGGATATGTGCCATGTTCTTTTGAGCAACTATGTGACAAGAGGGGTATTAAGCATCAGTTGACTGCCCCCTATACCCACCCCAAAATGATTTGGCTAAGTAGATGAATAGAACCATCCAGGAGCGTATATGCAATATGCTTAGCCATGCAGGCTTATCATAGAGCTTTTGGGTTGAAGCAGTCAGTACAGCTGTGCATATCATAAGTAGATCACCTTCTAGTGGTTTGGATTTCCAGGTTGCAAAGGAGATATGGACTGGGAAACCTTCGTCTAATCATAAATAGATCACCTTCTAGTGGTTTGGATTTCCAGGTTGCAAAGGAGGTATGGACTTGGAAACCTTCGTCTTATGCGCATCTACGTGTCTTTGGATGTGAGACGTTTTGCTATGTGCCCAAAGACAAGCGTACTAAGTTGAATCCTAAGAGTGTCAAATTCATTTTCCTTGGCTATGGGGATGCAGGCGAGATGGGTTACTGCCTTTGGGATCTGCAAGCGTGGAAAGTCATCCGCAGCCATGATGTAGTCTTCCATGAAGACAAGATGCATATGCATCCTGAGAGGGTGGTAGAGATACATATGGTTATATTCTAGGAGGAGCCCCATGATCTTGCACAACCAATTAAATAGCCTACAACAGTAGTTGGTACACATGGCCAGGGTGTTGGACCAGCCGCAGAGCCTATCATGAGACGGTCTACTAGAGCTAGACATCCACCTGATAGATTTGAGCCCTCGATGCATTATGTCTTGGTTAAAGATGCAGGAGAGCCTCTCACCTATGATGAGGCTATGTGTAGGGGTAAGAGTCACTCCTGGGAGAGGGTTATGCAGTCTAAGATAGACTCCTTGCATAAGAATATGACATGGGATTTGGTTGCATTGCCTTTGGGCAAGAAGGCTTTGCCATGCAAATTTGGGTGTACAAGCTGAAAAGTACCCCTAGAAACCCCAAGCCGGCTTATAAAACAAGACTTGTCACTAAGTTTTTTAAACAGGAGCATGGAGTTGACTTTGATGAAGTCTATTCTCTTGTGGTTAAGATGACCACCCTATGCTTGGTTTTGGCAGCCTTAGTCATGCAGCTTGACTTGGACATGTATCAGATGGATGTCAAGACTATATTCTTGCATGGGGATTTTCATCATGAGATATACATGGAGCAGCCTAAGGGCTTTGTAGAACTTGGCAAGGAGCACCTGGTGTGTAAGTTGAAGAAAAGTCTTTATCGCTTGAAGCAGGCACCTAGGGAGTGGTATCATAAGTTTGATGCCTTTATGCAGTCATAGGGCTACATCAGGAGTGCTATGGATCCGTCTTTACATGAAGACAGCCTGTGATGGCTCCTTGCTTATTTTGATACTTTATGTGGATGATATGCTGAATAGCAGGGCAAGCTCATGATGAGCTTGATGCTCTTAAATCTTAGCTGAAGAAGAGCTTTGAGATGAAGGATTTGGGACAAGCCTCTCACATCCAGCTTTGCGTAGATTTTAGGGAGCTCAATAAATAGATAGCCAAATATTACTATCCGTTGCCATTTATTGACCATATTCTAGATCACTTGTTGGCAGGTAGAGATATCTATTCATTCATGGATTGTTTTGCTGGATATAACCGAATGGCTATTGCAGATGAAGATAAGTTGAAAATGAGGCCAGTTTTATCAAAAAGAGATACGAGAGCTGAGGGCAGAGCTCAAGGCCAAATAAAGAGATGAAGATAGGCCTAGGTGACAAGGGTAGGACATGGTACACTAGCTTAGGTGCGGCAGAACGGAATAACTTCGACAACCTCAAGGATCTTGTCATTAAGAGATTCTTCGAGGTTGGGTATTTAGACAACCTCATAGTACGACTGATGAACATCAAGCAAAAGGACAAGGAGGACATTAGGAATTATGTTACCCACGTGCAGAGTCTCTTTAAGGGAATCCCATGTACATAATGAATGAATTAAAGAGCGTTCTCCACAGTATTCATAAACAAAATTTACAACAACGAGGAACTCTAAAAGGCCTTAGCAAGCAACTTGAGTTTGCAAAGAGACGTACTAGCTAGGGTCTTTGAAGAGGCCATACGAGTGGAGAACTAGCTCAAGGAGAGATGTTCCAAGAGCTCAAATTGAGATAATGCTAATTCTAGATCCTCAAAGGAAGCCATGTGCATTAAGCAAGATAGGTATAAGGGACTACTCTATCTCTCGTAGAGGGAGTACATTCATAAAGTCCTTGAGAATTTTCACATGCAAGACGTAAAGCCTATTGGTTGTCCATTACCTTCTTATGTGAAGGTTTCACAGGCCGATTGTCTGTAGAAAGATGAGCAGAGGGCCAAGATGGCCAAGATCCCTTATGCATCAGATGTGGGTAGTTTGATGTATGCCATGGTAGCCACTCGTCCAGATATTGCCTTTGTAGTTGGTGTTGTGGCACGCTATATGGCTACACCTGGCAAAAAGCATTGGGATGCTATAAAGGGTATCATGAGATACTTGAAGGGTACAACAGATATGTGTGTTTGCTATGGCAGCCAGGATATAGGAGTTATAGGCTACATAGACTCCGATTATGTAGGACATGCAGATAATAGGAAGTCCACTTCCGGCTATGTCTTTACCTATGCTAGAGGTGCTATTTCTTGGATGTCCAGGGTTCAAAAATGTACAACACTCTCTACCACTGAGGCCAAGTATGTTGCAGCCACCACTGAGACTTGAAGGAGGCCATATGGTTGGGCCGTTTGGTTCATGACCTTGGGATTGATACTATCCCTACACTGCATTCGGATTCTATGGGCGCTATTTAGCTAGTGAAGAATCCAATCTTCCATGCGAAGATAAAACACATTGAGGTAAGGTATCACTTCATACGTGGGGTTGTGGAGGACAAGTCTATTGACCTTGTTAAGATCTCCACTAACGAAAATCTTGCAGATCTGCTCACGAAAAGCCTCACTACTGAGTGCTTTGCCATCCTTAGGAGATTGATGGGCATTGGATGAGATGAATTTTTTCCTCATCCTGTTGTAGATGTGTACATTGTATTGTATTTTTTTTTCTTTTCCCTCCTCACTAGTACAGATTTGCCTTTAAGTGGGAGGTTGTTGGGGGTAAAGGCATCTCTGCCTAGCAGTCCATGTATTACTACATTGACAGTACCCGCCACTGCACACTGCATGTGGTGGGTGCCCGTCACCATCACTTTATTCTTTATTCTTTTTGTGACAATTTGAATAAAGGAAGGCCCGGTCACACATTGTGACGGTTGAACTTCCCATTTGTGTGTCTCTCTCTTCTTGCTTTTGCTCTCTGCCATAGCTCACTTCAAAGCAAGCTTCGATCCTTCTCACCTTTCATAGAGTTTAAAAAGATACTTTTCTTAAAATAGATATGGTGAATCCATTTTTAAAATATCCCACAATAGAAAGCGATCTCTAAAAGCGGCCCACAACGACGTTATCAGAAACGACGAGATCTCCAACTTTTGTGTTGGACATTTTTCCATTCAAGCAAGCACAGAGAGATATTTCAAAATTAGTGCTGCAGAGTAGGTCTTGGAACAACCACATCTTGCATGAAGATCAACCTTTCCAATCTTGGCACTCAAGTCTCTCCTTGGGTGTGGAGGAGGTGAAGGAAGCATCACTTTGCATACATGCAAGAGGAGGAGAGAAGGCGGTTCGAGTCTCACAAAGTGCTATGGAAGCTCTATTGAAATCAAGCACCAAGAAGAGAACCCTACAAATATTGTGTAGGAGAGAAGAAGAGAAATCAAGAAGATCAAAGGAGCCAACTTTTGAGTTGTGCAAGTGCTCGCCGGTTGTATACTGTGCAAGGATCTGTGTAAGTTCAAGCTCACCAACCCTTGAGTTGTGTAAGTGATATGGAAGCTCTATTGAAATCAAGCTCCAAGAGGAGATCCCTACACATATTATGTAGGAGAGAAGGAGAGACTCAAGAAGGAACAAAAGGTGCCATAACAATAGAGATATGTGACAACGAGTCAGTGGCATCATCGTTGACAACCTCGTGTAGCATAGGAGCTTTTGTCGCCATTCCATTTCCTTGCTTGATTGAGATGAGAAAGTAAAACATGGGAAAAGCAGATTGTGCGATGGGGGGTGAAGACAAAGTTGATGTATCTATTTTTGCTCTCTTAAAATGTGGTCTTTCCAAGGAGGCAAAAGACATGGGGTCACCAATGAAGTTTTTCGTCAACACAAAAGGAACATGTTCCTTTGCAGCAGTCGTAACAAGCTTTAACTACAACATGCATTCGACAACCCTCTTTCCAAGGAGGCAAAATACATGGGGTCACCAATGAAGTTGTCCATCAACACAAAAGGAACATGTTCCTTTGCACCAGCCGCGCAACCAGCTTTAACTACAACATGCATTCGACAACCCTCTTAAACTCCAGAATCTTGTCAAAGCTTTGAATATGTTTGGGATGCAACACTCTTGTTTGCAATCAACAAGGCATACCATTTGCTGCAATTTTGGCAAGTTATTGCACAAAGAGACATCATAGACGCTTTTTCCTAGCAAATGGCACAGGAAACATTCCTCTAGGAATAATTTTTGATGTGGGAGTGTGCCACCCAAGAGATTAGGGCTTCTACCTTAGTGTTCATGCTGGCTTCATTGGAACAATGCATCCTACACATTGTCATGTGTTGGTGGATGAAAATGGCTTTACAGTGGATGACTACGATAATTGACACATAGCTTGTGCTATACATATGTGAGAAGTACAACTACTATTTCCACTGTGGTGCCTATTGCATATGCACATATTGCAGCTACACATGCTCGGAACTTTTTAGATCATGAAGGATTAGAGACCTCATCAATGATTGGAAGGTCTGGGTCAACTCTTGTTTGTTTTCTTGAGCTACACAAAGACATTGAGGCTACATCTTCTCAGAGGCAAAAGTGTGAATGCATCTTTGTGGTAGTGTTATTAGCTTTTGCTTGCTTGGCAAAGAGATAGGATTTCGTGCCCCTTTTTTTGCATCCTTAAGGAGTGGAATAGTTTGCTCACTTTGTTTGCATAGAGATCTACACAAGATATGATCACGGGCCATATTGGTGGTGATCTTTGCTATTGCCAATATGAGCTGGTCATCAAGGATCATGAGCGGTGGAATTAAGAAGCACAACCTTGTTAAAAGCTGATCACATCATCTAAAACCTGAGATCTAGCAGTTTAGAT
This sequence comes from Lygodium microphyllum, assembly GCF_053477565.2. Lineage (NCBI taxonomy): Eukaryota > Viridiplantae > Streptophyta > Polypodiopsida > Schizaeales > Lygodiaceae > Lygodium > Lygodium microphyllum. The sequence continues at coordinate 55,787,812 of NC_141151.1, forward strand.
GATCGAAGGGAATCTTTTGCAGCCAAATTTGGAGCTGATTGATGCATGCCATTTTCAATATTCATAACAACACCAGGCCCATGATCCATAACTTTACTTGTGTTACTTTTAGAGATGATCCCACTATCATTAGAACTCGTAATATGATGTGTTGTCTTGTTAAATGACCTATGTGGTATGGAAGACTCCATGTCAGAAAAGACATTGGTAGATGCACATTTGAGAAATAGGCCATTTGTTCTGGGCCTGCATGCTTGAAGTGGCCATCCTTGATTTTTGCAATAGAGAACATGTTTTTAGTAGCATATTTTGTTTGTAAGGCATGTGCTCCTTATGTGGTTCTTGCATTGGGCAAGGTGCATGGTCCATACTAGTCTTATCCTGCTAGAAATGTGGCAAAGTTGACAAAAACAAAATTGATACTGCTGAGACCTGAGACTCCATTGGTAATCCAGATGCTAGCTTAGAGAGGAACAAAGGATTGGATGGTAACAAATTGCTTAATAGTTGTGAGTTTGGAATCATGGAAATTATGAGTACCATGACCACGCACATGGTTTGGATATGCAAAGGTAGCATCATGTGCCTGCTTATGGTCAGCATGTATATGATGATTGTGCATATTTTGAGCAGCAGCATGCATCTGATGACTATGTATGTTCTTATGAGCTACATTCTGGTCACATACATGGACAACCATCTAGATAGCCTTCTGCACATGGACAACATCATGAAAATGTATACGAGTATGTACGTGGGGAGCAACATCATTATCAGCAAACGGAGTACTTGATATCATTAGCCACTTGATCATTACTATGAACAGCATTCGCATCCTTATGAGCCACATGATACTTCTCATGAACAATGCCATGATGAGAGCATCTCACTTCTGAAGCCTCATGAGTAGGTGCCCCATCAGCCCAAGGTCCTTAACTTTGAATGCCCAATAGGAGCCACGAATGTGGGGCTCATGAACATGCAATGCCTAGGGGTTGATGCAGTGAATGCAGTAGTGATTGTAGCTTCATCTGCTCCAGTTCTACATGGCACAGTGGTTCCCAGTGAGTTTATGGACAAGTCAATGCGTGCTATTATATGGGTTAGTGAGGATCTTGTGCCACCATCAATACTTCAAAATGACACCATGAATTACTTTTATGATATAGTGGATGCATTAGATCACAATTATCCTTTTGACCTCGATGGTAGTATGGTGACCCATGGTCGTATGTTATGATCTTGAAGCTTATTATGTAGGTTATCCATTTGATCTCGGGGAATATAAGGGTTTTGCAACAACCCTACCCCAATCAACATTTCACCAGTGCAGTTCTTTCCCTACTTCAAGGGTGCAATTTTGACTAAGGATTAGCTAACTTGCCCTAGTTTGCATTGTTGACAACTTGCAGACAACAAACTATTTTAGAATATTTTTGACCCAGCATTAATGACAATCAAGTGTCACATATATGCTTGAAAGTACGCTTCATGAGCTTCATTTTGACATGTCACATGCCTCAATCGGAGCTGCCCATAGAAAGTTATGACTAGTTTTCTCCAGTAGGTATATTCTGGAGAGCATGCTGTTCACTGTTTGTCAGCCCCTAATTGTCAAGACTTGGTAGCCAAACTCATACGCTATCAACTTACACATGTTGTATGCATCATATACACATTTGCATGCCCCAATTCCATATGAGATTGTACTTTCCCATACCTATATTCTCCTTTGTAATGCTGAACATGGTAGTACTCTACAACCCCCCTTTCCCTGTGAGCCACACCAATAAGTCCACTTTTTGTTTTTGAGGGCAAAAACCTTCAGGGTTGGGATGGAATGTAAACCAGTGGGGATAGACGGGTAGGACATGAGTTAGCACGGGAAGACCTAGTTATATTGACGGGGTATTTAAGGTATTGGGAGATCCAATTAGGGCATTAGTTATTATCAATGATTAAGTCTCATTTACCCTTCCTTCTAGCTTTCATGTGTAATATACCGAACACTACCATTCACGCGTGAACTACTTCTAATAGGGCATAGGGATAATTTTTTTAAATATAAAAGTAAAATTTTTAAATTTCCCCTCTCCTCCATCCGACTGTTGAGCTGGAGGAAGAGGGGATTAGTAAGGTAGGCAAGCTCCTTGCTGGAGCTTGCCAAAGCTTATGGCCATGTGCGTCGACACACAAGGGAGGGAGCATCCCCCTCCCCTCCCCTATTTAGACCGTGGGGGCGGCCAGAGATGGGGGGCTGCCATTATCAGTGTTGTTGCCTATCACAAAGAAGGAGGAGGGGCTGCCATTATTAGTGTTGCCACCTGCTGATGCAAGAGGGGAGAGGCTAAGAAGGAGTGGAGGCCCCGAGTGTCACCAGGCCATCATCGACCTCTGCCATCGCAGTCCGTGCACCACTTCATCAGCACGCCGTCGAATTTCATTTGTCTTTTCCCTCCCTGCCCACGTGGATCAGAAGCTTAGAAGCTTCTTGGGGGGAAGCTTCTAAGGGGCTTCATAAGCCCCATTTCTCCCCCAAAAAGAAATTAGACCTTAAAGGTCTTATTATCCACCCCCCTCGTATCTTAAAACCTTCCTTAGGGCCTCCTTCCTATAACCTTTTGGACTACCCTTTTTCTCCCCCCCTGGAAACTTCCCTTTAGGCCTCTATAAGCTTTTTTTTTCCCCACCCAAATTCTCCTTGGAGGGGCCTTTAAGAGGTCTTAAGCCCTTTTCCCTCCAAAAGTTTTTCCCTTAAAGGGCCTTATTTCCCCCCCCCCCCCCCCATATCCCAAATTCCCCCTAAGGATCCCCATTAGGCCCTTTTCCCCATGTAAAAATGAAACCTACTTGCGGTGGGTTTTCACAATATCCCCTTTCCGGATTTTAGACCCCTTTCCATGGTTCTTCCCTCCTCCACACACCCATCCCTTCAAAGAGTCTCCACGAAGGGAAGAAAAAGAAACTGGTAAGGGATGGTGGAACTTAAAAAGGAAATTCGCAAAGCAGCATCTACGACGGAAAGGCTACACTCGAATGCCTCCTAAGAAAGCCCAAGGAGTAGCGCAGGAGGGTCGTCTCCTCGCATCTGCGTGGACATCTCACCCTAAGCCCAGGTTTTCTTTCCTAATTTATATTTGGTATTGTTGTAATTCAATCATGTAAGGTTAATTGTTGGATATAGGATATATTTTTGTCCTAAATGCTCATGACGGAGGAACTTAGTCATTAACTTTCAATAAAACAAGCAAAATAAAGGAAGCATAAATGCATTTTTAGCAAATAGCTTTATGCATTGAAAATAATTAAAAATTAGATTAATGTCCATTAAAATAGTATACTTCCTTTGAGCTTGGAAGTATAAACTGCATATCGCACTATTGACCCATATCCTCTTCGCAAGGAATCATCATGAAAAGTGAAAGGCATGAAATGATTCTTACGATGCATAACTCTAGGAAATTATCGTTTGTCAACTGCATAAATTATCAAGAAAAAGGTTGCTTGTTTAGCATGAATTTTGTTTGCAAAGTTATAGGAAGATTAGTTGGAATCAACCTAGACCTTAATCGATAAGTTAAGGTTGAATAATCAATTTACGCATAGAAAACGAGTCATGTGTTTATGAAATGATAACGTAACTATCTTCAAGAGTTAAACAAATTAGCATAAACCTAAATACCTAAACTGCGAAGTACTCGTTGGAATGAGTTAAATTCCAAGAAATTCACTAGGAATTAATACGTAACCTAATCATTACGTATTGCTAAAACTAAAATTCCTATACCCTAAATACTTGCCCACTTTTGTCGAAATGTAGGGACAGTGCAACATATTTGGAAGGTGAACTAGGGTTTGTCCCTAAGAATCTTACAAGATGGAACTTGGAACCCTAGGACTAATGACGTCAGCGTAATGTAATCAGGAACAGATTGTTTTGTGACTCTGTTTAATGAGTAGAATAAGTCTCATAGTTCGATGCGACACTTGCGCAGCAAGTGCGGAGTCATATGATCTTGTGATTGGATCACAAGGGAATGGCCAAATTCTCGCAATGAGGTTGGCAGGTCCTTACGCAAGTTATCTTGCAAGAGGATGAATAATCATCCTAATTTAGTATCTTTCTTGAGTAAAAACAAAGATTGCTTGGAAGCAATAGACCAGCCGATAAACTGAAATAACCTATGAACTTAAGGTTTGACCAAGTTGGGTTAATAGGGTACGCCCTAACCCAGGATATAGGGGATCTTGCCAAGTTGCAAGTCATCCTGGATCGAGTGCTGGACGCATTCGAAAGGAAGGATTCATTCCTTAGCAGTTGGCCAACAAAAACGATCAATGGAAATGTTTGTGCTTGCTACAGATTTTAGAGCACTGTTTGGCTTTGTTTGATCAATGAATTAAAAGATAAATGGATATCTATACTTCAGGTTGAAGGCCTGAAGGGAGAGGCATCTTGGTACCCTCGACTGCCTGCCTGACCCTAACCAAGGGGGTTGTTGACCGCGCCGGGAAAGTGGACCGAACCTGTCACGAGAGGTCTCTCCGTTGAGCGCTACTTGGAGAAGGAGGACGCTTTGGTGCTAGAGGGGGATCTGGCCGTAAATCCCTCGCCTTTAGAGTCTTGCATAAGAGACTAACGTGACTCAGGATTGGATCTCGAGGCCCACATACTAGTGTATGGGCAAAGACTTGGATTGGTAATCCCTGTGGATTGCTGATAGCCTTCGAGCAGATTGTGGATAAGCCTTCGGGTTGGACTTTTTGTATTTCAAAGATAAATATGATAACCTGTGAATAAGGAACTTGTTTGACATTGTTTTTCTATGTCAAATGATATGATTACGTGAAAGAACTAGTGCCTAACGGGCTAATTAAAGAAGCTGATTGATACATGTCCAACTAATGTGTTAGGTAATTAAATAACTAAAACAAATCGAGGAAAGTGCGGAGGATGGGCCATAGATCCGTCCTAGGGATGGGTGGTCACGGTTGGCCGGGAACTTTTCTCAAATCACGAGGGACAGCAGGAAGATCGTCAAAGAATACAAACAACAAAAGCGTTGACCTAGAGTTATGATTGAACCCGATTTACGCTGTTTTAGGGGAACGGAATGGGACTATGCCTTATGGCAGAGAGGTTGAGCTTTGCATCCCTCTCGTTTCCCATTCTCCTTGAACCAAGTGCAGCGTGAATCCGCTTCGGACCTGGCGTTTCTGTGTAAAGTAGTTCGCTTGGGTCCGACGCTAGTTGCCATTAGGAAATGACCAATAAGGAAAACCCTAATTCAGGTCGATCCTAAGTGGGAATGGCCGAAATACTTTTGCTACGTGGCAGGCGCGGAAAGCCCTAGATCGCAAACCCCGTAACATTCCATGGGAGTGCCGGGCGGAGCTTTCTAGATATCCTTTCCGATGGACTGCCAAGGCGTGTCCTGAAGATACAAGTGGACACGTTACAGTTGGTATCAGAGCCGACCAACAACGGAATTGTTTTTATGAAATCTTAATAAGAAGTATAGCAAGTGTTGATGTTCCAAATATTTCCTTACCTTCAATGCTGTCTTGCAGAATTACAAAGCATGGAACAAGTTCTTAGTATTTCGAGTCATGTTTATGACTGCAATGCATTCTCCGCATTATCGACAAAGGGTTGAGATGATGAACATCTTGGAGAAAATTGTAATGCATCACCTTTGTCCATGGAACGAAGATGGACGGGTGCCTCAGGAATCTACTATATACCCGCCCACCAGTTTGCTTATCTACAAGCCAACCTAAAGAGGATCAAGTGGTTGGAAGACCTGAAAGTTGTGAAGCTGTTCATTTTTGTGGAAGCTCACGTAAACTCAACTTTACATATTCGAGGTCGAAGGGTTGAGATGAACTCATATGTATATGAGGAAGTAATCCGTGTAATCCCCGCCGACATGATTAAAGTGTTGGGGTGCTATGAAAAGAATGGGTTCCAAAGGAAAGGATACACTGAACTTCCAATGACTTACCGATTCCTGAAGATCCATGACCCGAAACCATACTATTATACAATTCTTGTAGATAAATGTAATACAACATTGTTCTCCCCAAACTAAATGTAACAGTTGGCTTATCATCGCGCAAGAAATGTTGTATTCCGAAAGGACTATGCCCATATAAATACAAAAAAGACTTCTTTTTATCAATGTCAGATTGTGCATTAGAATTGATAAAAAGTTAAGTGGTTAGATTGCTTGCATAATAGCAGAATTGAAGATGTAATATAAATCAATAAAGATTATCGTATAATGACGTTAAGAAACCTTTATCCAAGCACAACCCCTAGTACAGGTTCCTAGTTCGTCTCCTACATCAAGTACTGTTGTAATCCAAGAGAAGAAGTTTCTTCTCAAGCAGATTAAGCCGCCCGAGTTTGATGGGAGAGGCAAGTCCGTCCAAGCTGATGCTGAAATTTGGATTGAATCCATGGAGGATTACTTCGAAGCAGCCGGTACTGCACCCACCAATTAGGCTATGCTCGCCAAGCTAAAGCACCGGGAAAGCTAGGCTTTGGCGGAAGCAATGGTGCAAGGATCAAGGGATTGCAGAGGGATCCGTTACTTGTGGGAGAAGCTGAAGAAAGCTGTGCAGGGAAGATACTTACCACCTGCATATCGCACGCAGAAAATGAATGAGTTCTACGAGCTAAAACAGCTGGGGCTCACTCTTGACGCATACTACTCTAAATTCGTCTCACTTTTAAAGTATGCGTCGTAGGTGGACATGACACAGCAGGTGTCCAAATTTTGTGCGGGTTTAAATCCACTAGTAAATACCCGCCTTGAATCTATGCGTCCATTAGATCTTCAGGACGCACTCATTCGAGCTGCCCCTATAATTCAGGAGGTGCAGGCTAGACCAAGGGGTAACAAAAATTGGTCTTATAATGACACGAACAGAGGAGCATTTAGACCTCAAATGAAGAGAGTTCAAGGTCATAATCAGGGACAAAGAAAGAAAGCAAGGACCAATAACGTCAACAACTTTGTTTCTACTCAAAGTAATGGCCGAAACCTTTGTTGTTTCCACTGCAACGAGCCCAGTCATTTCAAGAGGTAATGTCCCAAGCTTGATGGAGGACATCGCCAAGCACCTTTCCAAGGGACGAGCTGTGGTCAAGGAGCCGCTACTCGAGGTAGAGGAAGAACTGCGTGCGTTGCCAATAGGCAAATGTGCGAAGAAGAAGAAGAAGAAGATTCGACCATGGAAGCAGAGTTTGAAAGGGCGACAGTCCATGCTACTCTACACAAGAAAGGACCGAATCACCAGTTCTCAGTGATTTAGACACCGTCGGACTATCAAGGTAAAAGTTTCAAGACCTTGATTGATTAGAAATAGCCACAGTAGAAGCAGCTACTTTGCTTGTGGAATTGGCAAATGGTCGTGAGGTTACTTGTACCAGGTAAACTGCTAAGGTGGAATTATTTTTGGGAGGAAAAATGACTTCGGTCAAATTCAGAGTCATGAATTTAGGTATCCATGAGTGTCTACTCGGAATGGATTGGCTTAAGCCTAATGATGCCCATATTCATTGTGGAAGGATCAAGTTTCCTTTCAGAACTCTGAAAGGGAATTAGTCACAACTCAAGGTGAGGTTGGAGTGCCATGAATCCAGTTGGCCAAAGTATCTCGAATCATAAAAGGAGTTAGAAAAGGATTACTTGTCTACTTAATTAAGCTCAACAAGTTAGATCGCAAGCAAGAGTCTAGTGAAGGACCTTCTTTGCTAAAGGAATACGTGGACCTTGAAGAGTTGACAGAACTCCCGCCTCAAAGAGAAGTGGATCATGAGATTGAGTTAGTACTAGGAGCTGCGCCAATTGCAAAAATACCTTATAGAATGTCTATACCGAAAGGAATTGAGCTGAAGGAACAACTCAAGCAATTGCTAGAACAAGGCTACATCCGTCCTAGCAATTCACCGTGGGGAGCTCCAGTACTGTTCCAGAAAAAGAAAGACGGAACACTTTGACTATGTATTGATTACCGAGGATTGAATCAATCAATGGTCAAGAACAAGTATCCTATTCCTAGAATAGATGAGCTTCTTGATCGCCTTTAGGGTGCAAAGATCTTCTCCAAGATTGAGGGGTTACTATCAGATAAGGATCAAGGAAGAAGATATCCCCAAGACGGCCTTCAATACAAGATATGGGCACTTTGAGTTCTTAGTTATGTCATTCGGGCTTACAAATGCACCGGCCGCTTTCAACAGGTTAATGTAGGATATCTTTAGGTCATATCTTAAGGACTTCGTGCTCATCTTCTTCGATGACACTTTAGTCTATTCTAAACATGAAGAAGATCATGAACCCCAACTTCGGATTGTCCTTGAGACAATGAGGGAGCATAAGCTGTATGCTAAGATGAAGAAGTGTGCATTTTTCAAATGCCAAATTGAATATCTGGGATTCATAGTATCAGCAGAAGGAATCTCAGTGGACCCAACCAAGGTCAGAGATGTGCTAGAATGGCCAATACCAACATCTGTCAAAGAGATATGCAGCTTTCTTGGATTGACAGGATGGTATAGGGTCTTCATAAAAAACTATGCTTTGATTGCAGCACCTCTAAAGGACTTACTAAAGAAGCAAATAGCCATTGCATGGTCAACTCCCAAACAAAATAGCTTCGACATATTGAAGCAAAGTTTGGTATCATCACCTATTCTAAAACTTTCAGACCTCAATAAAGAGTTCGAGGTAGTAACTAATGCTAGCATACTTGCCTTGGGGTGTGTACTCATGCAAGAAGGTCATCCTATAGCATACTCTTCAAGGAAATTGAAGAGTCATGAGAAGAATTATGCTACGCATGATCTGGAATTGCTAGTTGTCATCCATGCTCTAAAGCTTTGGAGACACTACCTATTGGGTAACAAGTTTACACTAGTAACTGACCATAAGAGTCTCAAGTGGATCTTTACCCAGAACGAGCTCAACATGAGGCAACATCGGTGGATTGAAGTACTGGAGGAGTATGACTTTGAAATCAAGTATTGACCAGGAAAAGAGAATATAGTTGCCGATGCACTTAGTCGCAAGGCATTCCTTAATTCCCTAATCATGCAGAATCCATCAACAACCAGATCTCTAGTTACAAAAGTATCTATGCCAAACAACCCTATACTTGAGTTAGTTAGAGAGGATGCATGCCATGATCCTGCCTACCAAACAATGCTAAGGGAGATCTCTATCAAGGATCAGAAAAAAAAGCTACAGGCTAAGTATCATGAATTCTCTATTAATAGTGGACTTTTCTACTATAGAACAAGGCTATGTATACCAGCAAGCCAGTCACTTAAGCAGAAGATATTGTGGGATGCTCATGATTCCCCTTTCTCAGGACATTCTGGCTATGCCAAGACTCTCAATACAGTTAGGAAGAGCTACCATTGGGAGAGGCTCAAAGGTGACGTTCTCAAATATATCACCGAGTGTTTGTCTTGTCAACGTATCAAAGCCGAACATGTCAAGATGCCAGGGAAGCTGCAACTGCTTGACATTCCCCAAATGAAATGGGAATTCATCAGTATGGATTTTATTGTAGGCCTACCCCAAATTCATGGAGGATACAACTCCATCCTGGTTGTGGTTGACATGCTTACTAAGGTTGCACACCTTATTCCAATTAAGACAAACTATAAAGCCTCTGACATTGCAAGATTATTTATCAAGGAGATATTCAAGCTACATGGTTTACCCAGAAGAATCATTAGTGATTGTGATTCTCTCTTCACGTCACACTTCTGGAGAGCTATCTTTGAAGCTATTGGGACTCAACTCTGCTTTAGCACCGCTTACCATCCCCAAACAAATGGCCAAATGGAGCGAATAAATCAAGTCATCGAGGATATGCTTAGGGCATACTACTGTTGTGAGCCAAAGAGGTGGATTCAATACTTGCCTTTAGTTGAATTTGCCTACAATGCTTCTTATCAACAAAGCATTCAGATGACCCCTTTCCAAGCATTGTACGGTCATGACTGTAGAAGTCCCCTAAACTTCTCAGATCGAACCTTGAGAGTTGAAGCTTCAAGGCAGATGTTGGAAGAGATGGATGACCAAATAAAGTCAATAAGATAGGACATCCAAGCTGCCAAGGATAGACAGAAGGCCTACACGGATTTGAAGCGTCAAGATAAAGACTTCAAAGAAGGAGACATGGTCTTCATTCTCGTATGCCCTAAGAAGAGTTCCTTATCCTTAGGAGATTGCAAGAAGCTAAGTACAAGGTATTGTGGACCGTACAAGATCCTCAAATGCCTAGGACCTAACGCTTATAAACTGCAACTCCCTGAGAACCTAAAGGTTCATAATGTATTCCATATCAGCCTATTGAAGAAGTATGTACCTAATCCTAACCATGTACTTGACGACCAACAAGTTGTAATGCCTAGTCAAGGAGTCCTTGAACTAAGGCCTGACATGATCTTAGATGTTAGGGAGAGACAATTGAGATCTAGAACCTTGAGAGAATGTCTTGTCCAGTGGAAAGATTATCCCGAAGAGGATGCCACTTCGATAGATGAAGGCACTCTCAACCATCAATATCCCCAGTTTATCTCGAGATGAGGACATCTCGATTCCTCCAAGGGGGAGAGAATGTAATATACCGAAAACTACCATTCACACGTGAACTACTTCTAACAGGGCATAGGGATAATTTTTTTAATATAAAAGTAAAAAATTTTAATTTCCCCTCTCCTCCAGTCGACTATTGAGCTGGAGGAAGAGGGGATTAGTAAGGTAGGCAAGCTCCTTGCTGGAGCTTGCCAAAGCTTATGGCCATGCGCGCCGACACACAAGGGAGGGAGCATCCCCCTCCCCTCCCCTATTTAGACCGTGGGGGCGGCCAGAGATGGGGGACTGCCATTATCAGTGTTGCCGCCTACTATTGCAAGAGGGGAGAGGCTAAGAAGGAGTGGAGGTGCCGAGAGTCGCCAGGCCATCATCGACCTCTACCATCGCAATCCATGCCCCACTTCGTCAGCATGCCGTCGAATTTCATGTGTCTTTTCCCTCCCTGCCCACATGGATCAGAAGCTTAGAAGCTTCTTGGGGGGAAGCTTCTAAGGGGCTTCATAAGCCCCCTTTCTCCCCCAAAAAGAAATCAGACCTTAAAGGTCTTATTTCCCTCCCCCCCTCGTATCTTAAAACCTTCCTTAGGGCCTCCTTCCTATAACCTTTTGGACTACCCTTTTTCTCCCCCCTGGAAACTTCCCTTTAGGCCTCTATAAGCTTTTTTTCCCCCCACCCAAATTCTCCTTGGAGGGGCCTTTAAGAGGTCTTAGGCCCTTTTCCCTCAAAAAAATTCCCCTTAAAGGGCCTTATTTTTCCCCCCCGGTATCCCAAATTCCCCCTAAGGATCCCCATTAGGCCCTTTTCCCCATGTGAAAATGAGCCCTACTCGTAGTGGGTTTCACAATACCCCCTTTCCGAATTTTAGACCCCTTTCCGTGGTTCTTCCCTCCTCCACACACCCATCCCTTCAAAGAGTCTCCACAAAGGGAAGAAAAAGAAACTGGTAAGGGACGGTGGAACTTAAAAAGGAAATTCACAAAGCAGCATCTATGATGGAAAGGCTACACTCGCAATGCCTTCTAAGAAAGCCCAAGGCGTAGCCGCGGGAGGGTCGTCTCCTGGCATCCACGTGGACATCTCACCCCAAGCCCAGGTTTTTCTTCCTAATTTATATTTGGTATTGTTGTAATTCAATCATGCAAGGTTAATTGTTGGATATAGGATATATTTTTGTCCTAAATGCTCACGACAGAGGAACTTAGCCATTAATACTTTCAATAAAACAAGCAAAATAAAGGAAGCATAAATGTATTTCTAGCAAATAGCTTTATGCATTGAAAAGAATTAAAAATTAGATTAATGTCCATTAAAATAGTATACTTCCTTTAAGCATGGAAGTATAAACTGCATATCGCACTATTGGCCCATATCCTCTTCGCAAGGAATCATCATGGAAAGTGCAAGGCATGAAATGATTCTTACGATGCATAACTCTAGGAAATTATTGTTTGTCAACTGCATAAATTATCAAGAAAAAGGTTGCTTGTTTAGCATGAATTTTGTTCGCAAAGTTATAGGAAGATTAGTTAGAATTAACCTAACCTATGTAATCGATAAGTTAAGGTTGAAAAATCAATTTATGCATAGACAATGAGTCATGTGTTTATGAAATGATAACGTAACTATATTCAAGAGTTAAACAAATTAGCATAAACCTAAACACCTAAACCGTGGAGTACTCGTTGGAATGAGTTAAATTCCAAGAAATTCACTAGGAATTAATACGTAACCTAATTGTTACGTATTGCTAAAACTGAAACTCCTATACCCTAAATACTTGCCCAATTTCGCCAAAATGTAGGGACAGTGCAACATATTTGGAACGTGAACTAGGGTTTGTCCCTAAGAATCTTACAAGATGGAACTTGGAACCCTAGGACTAATGACGTTAGCCTAATGTAATCAGGAAGAGATTGTTTCGTGACTTCGTTCAATGAGTAGAATAAGTCTCATAGTTCGATGCGACACTTGCGTAGCAAGTGCAGAGTCATATGATCTTATGATTGGATCACAAGGGAATGGCCAAATTCTCGCAATGAGGTTGGTAGGTCCTTACGCAAGTTATCTTGCAAGAGGATGAATAATCATCCTAATTTAGTATCTTTCTTGAGTAAAAACAAAGATTGCTTGGAAGCAATAGACCAGCCGATAAACTGAAATAACCTATGAACTTAAGGTTTGACCAAGTTGGGTTAATAGGGTACGCCCTAACCCAGGATATAGGGGATCTTGCCAAGTTGCAAGTCATCCTGGATCGAGTGCTGGACGCATTCGAAAGGAAGGATTCATTCCTTAGCAATTGGCCAACAAAAACGATCAATGGAAATGTTTGTGCTTGCTACAGATTTTAGAGCACTGTTTGGCTTTGTTTGATCAATGAATTAAAAGATAAATGGATATCTATACTTCAGGTTGAAGGCCTGAAGGGAGAGGCAGCTTTAGTTACCCTCAACTGCCTGCCTGACCCTAACCAAGGGGGTTGTTGATCGCGCCGGGAAAGTGGACCGAACCTGCTGCGAGAGGTCTCTCTGTTGAGCGCTACTTGGAGCAGGAGGACACTTGGGTGCTAGAGGGGGCTCTGGCCATAAATCCCTCGCCTTTAGAGTCTTGCACAAGATGCTAACGTGACTCGAGATTGGATCTCGAGGCCCGCATACTAGTGTACGGGCAAAAACTTGGATTGGTAATCCCTGTAGATTGCTAGATAGCCTTCGGGCAAATTGTGGATAAGCCTACGGGCTGGACTTTTTGTATTTCAAAGATAAATATGATAACTTGTTAATAAGGAACTTGTTTGGCATTGTTTTTCTATGTCAAGTGATATGATTATGTGAAAGAACTAGTGCCTAACGGGCTAATTAAAGAAGCTGATTGATACATGTCCAACTAATGTGTTAGGTAATTAAATAACTAAAACAAGTCAAGGAAAGTGCAGAGGATGGGCCAAAGGTCCGTCCTCCAGATGGGTGGTCCCGGTTGGCTGGGAACTTTTCTCAAATCATGAGGGACAGCAGGAAGATCGTCAAAGAACACGAACAACAAAAGCGTTGACCTAGAGTTATGATTGAACCCGATTTACGTTGTTTTAGGGGAACGGAATGGGACTATGCCTTATGGCAGAGAGGTTGAGCTTTGCATCCCTCTCGTTTCCCATTCTCCTTGAACCAAGTGCAGCGTGAATCCACTTTGGACCTGGCGTTTCTGCGTAAAGAAGTTTGCTTGGGTCCGACGCTAGTTGCCGTTAGGAAATGACCAATAAGGAAAACCCGAATTCAAGTCGATCCTAAGTGGGAACTGCCGAAATACTTTTGCTATGTGGCAGACGCGGAAAGCCCTAGATTGCAAACCCCGTAACATTCCATGGGAGTGCCGGGCGGAGCTTTCTAGACATCCTTTCCGATGGACTACTAAGACGTGTCTTGAAGATACAAGTGGACACGTTACATCATGGCTTCCCTTCTCTTTCTCTCTCTTGTCCTATCTTTCTCTCTCTTCTACTAGTATTTCTCTCTCTTATTCTCTCATCCTCATCCTCTTTCTCTCTCCTCTTTGCAGTCTCACCCTTCTCTCCTTCTCTCTCCTAGGTCTCCTTCATTACAGACCCTTACAAGGCTTATGTGACACCAAGTGAAAATTGCATATTTCCATCCACTATTGTTATCAAAGAAAATAAAGATGACATGCTTATAAGGCATTTACATTCCTATCTGCATGTGTTGAATGATGCATTTGATATACAAGCTACTATCGCAGATAACCGATATGGACAAATACATATATGTAAAGGGCAAAGGGCAAACTTGGTACAACTAGGTTAGAGAAGTTTTGTGTGAGTGGGCTAATATGGACAATAGATGGTATAATGAAAATTCTCACATAAAGAGACTGTCTCCTATAAATCTCATGGAAGGTAGAACTATAAGTCTACCTGTAATTGATCAACACATTCTATAGATTCTTTGAAAAGAAGTTCATAAAATTCCTAGAATGAGACTTGCCCAATTGATTGGGCTAGCAAAAAGGTTGGGTTACAAAAAGAGAAGTGGAATGATGGTAGAGGCCGCAAACAAATTCTTGGAAAGACTACTATATGAATATGGATTTAGAAGCTAATCATGAAAGTATATGCGCATAACAAGTTAATGTCCTTGTAACAATTCCATGGTTTCAGAAATTAGTATTAAATAGATCATCTTTTGGTTGTGTTTTCAATTAACACATTCTAGTACAAGAATGCTCATGCCACAAATGCACTAATGGAATTGAGCATCTTTAACTAGACACTCGCTATAATCTCTTTATACACTAGTAAATATATTTTAGTATTAATATGCCATTGGGTGTTATATCATGAATGAATGAATATGTGTTATACTATTATTGATGATGATACAAAATCCCACAATATTGGTTCCTCTTATATTTGTTTTGTGGTGTGTATCATATCTTAGTGGAGTAAAGTATTCCTTTGTTGAGGGGTTATATAATTGTCTACATCATCCATGTAAAAAATGATAAGTATTTGGTATATTTGATCCATGGATGATAATATAGATGCTAATGGTTTGGTTCCCTTTTCATTTCTTGTGTGACTTTTATTGGTTGTTAGTGAAGTAAAGTTTTTTCACATAATAAGGGGCTATATAACTATCCACATAATCCATCATATGTGGGGGTTAACATAAACTTTTGAGCACATGGCCAAGCTTTGCCTCATCGAAGAGAGAGTGAGAACTCTCTTTTCCACAAGCTCAAGTTAAGACCAAGGCTTCAAGATCTATTTTAAAGAGGTCTCAAAGAGACATGTTTGATATTTCAAGGTTGACATTTCAATATGCATAAATACAGCACTAAATTTGATATGCTTGTTTTCTAGGGATCCAAATGTTGAATTTATGATTTGGCCACTAAATAAAAGTATCTTTCTTTGTGTTACTATTTGAAAATATTATAGGGACTCTAGATCAACTTTTTGGTGCCATAACAATAGAGATATGTGACATAGATGGACTGATCAAAGTAGATTTGCAGGAGGTTGATGGGTGTGTATTGCAATCTGAGAAAGCATGTCTCGGACCCTATAAGCTTTGTATCTTTGAGGTAATAATATAAACATTGTACTTTCAAAAAAATGCTAAATGCCTTGGTTATAAATGAGAAAGTGTCTTACCTCGACGTACAAGTATATATTCATTAGAGGATAAAATACCTTAAATGCATCCACGTGAAAAAGTAAGCAAATTTTGACACTAAAACTCTACACTATGGCTTGCTATATTACAGGTTCCTCAACAAAATGATGGTTACTCTTGTGATTGGAGAGCATTATACAATGCAAAGCTAATGTTAAGTCATGTTTTCTCAATACCTAGAAGAGTTGTATAACACCTTTAAAATCCTTGGGTACACAAAGTCATATTAAGATCACAAACTAGGATATTCTATTGACTTTCCTTCACATAGTAATCACATACACGGTGTTGTGACAATTTAGATAACATATACATACAAATTCTTAAGAGAGTACAACAAGTGCATGATTACAGAGCTGTTGATTCAAGGAGGAATCGGAAAAGAGTTAGACTCTTCAATCATGAAGTACTTGACAACATCAAGGACACAAGATAGTCTACCATGAGCAAGAAGTCAAAGTCTACAAAATAGTCTACCATGAGGAGGAAGTTATCAATATTGTTCTAAGATGGCACAAGGAAGACCATATGTAGAAGTCTTATAAGAGATAAGTAAAAAATGTCTATAATAATACATTATTAATGATTATGATATAACATGGAACACCCTACATATCTCTTATGATAGGTAGGTGAATCATACAGAACAATATATTTTATCAATTTTAAATCATCCATATGATTTGATTATCCATGTTGAATCTTGAATTTGAGTTAAAATGTCAATGTGTATCCTATTCTAAGGGGGACTTGACATGAAACAAATCAAGGTATAGCAATAGAAATCAAGTATAATGTTAAACTAATTTTCATGCCAATTTTTATGTGAAGAATGATAACAACATGATTGATAATCCATATGATTTTATTATCCATTGTAAAACTTGAATTTGACTCAAGATGTCAAAGTGTATCCTACTCTAAGGGGACTTGGCAAGCTTTCATTGGGTAACAATGTGTACACTATTCTTAGGCGGACTTGACATGAAATATGTCAAATTATATCGATTTTTAATAATATAACTTAACAATGTTAAAATATATTTCATACCAATTTTAAGCAAAAAAATGATAACAATTTGATATGAAAGTCTACAAGTGTATCCTATTCTAAGAGTCTTGACATGAATTAGGTTGACAAAGTACATTTATTTCAAATGATCATTGGTTTCTATGTGTGTCAACTAACAAAAATCAAAGAAAAATGTTAATGTAATTTTCACATCAATGTGGAAGTGGAATGACAAAAACTATAATTAATTTCTAAGTGTGTAACTTGATAGAAATCTAAGCATAATGTCAAAGTAATTTCCGTGTCATCATAAAAGATTTTAAATAGGCCAAGTTTAACTAAGCTATGGCATTAAACTATTTTGATGTTAAAGTATTAGTCATAGTGCACATCTGGTGCGCAGATCGGATGCTGTACGCTCGCGTAGTGAATGCCGGAAGGTCCCCAAGAACAATAGAACTCTACTTTTTGCGCAAATTACAAGGTAAAAAGCATGAACGATAAGAGCAAGAGACCAATTGGGTGCAATCTCCCCCCATGCCTTGTGTGAATGCTCTAGAAAGCATGTATTTTATGTATTATTCATCTTCAAGCTCAAAATAATAGCCCAAATTACAAAATAGCAAGCTTTTAGCTTTTGAGTTTGCTTTAGCACAAAATAGAAATAAAGCTAACGGACGGTGCCCAAAGAGTCTGGCACACCTAATACAATGTCCAAGTAGAAATAACATAATCGTGCGCCCATGCGCATACAAAATAATAATAAATATCCAACGTCTCAATAAATAGGCGTGACAAAATATAGGCGTCATGCCTAAGGTATGCGCCCATCAAAATATAATCAATAAATCGAATACTCGCTATCCTCCAATGCTTTCCTCCGCCACTGCTGCTATCTCTACACATCAACTGAAGCATTCACAATCGTTAGTAAAATAATACAATTAAACCGACAAAAGTGAATACCTAGCAGTCTTCAGCTACATAAATAAATCAACTGGTTAGAAATAAATCCTAACCTTAATTTATTACGAGTGCGCACTCTAAACTCATAAACGTTTATTAATTTGATATGCATTTTGCAAAATCACCCGATATGGAATCACCCATGTACACACTAAATTAATGAAACGCCCGAAAAGGACAGGCGTCCCCATCAACTTCTCGCACAAAGAATCCACTTTGTGTATGAGCCCCGGTCATCAAAGTTTACGGAATCCACCGTAAAACCTCACGGAATCCATCATGGCACGGAATCCACCGTGAAATATGCCTCCTGGGGGACCTTCCGACATTCACTACGCGAGCGTATAACATCCGATCTGCGCACCAATGGTATCAGAGCGAAGCTGAGATCAAGAGCTTCCAATCGCTACCATCTTGTGCGGAGGGGGAGCTCCTGGAACGATCGGGCTCTACGGTCAATCTTATCGCGAACGGTCGATACAGGCAGATTCGTGGCGATCAAGAACCCTGTTTCCATCATCAAACTGCGAGGGACCAGTTTGCAGAGGCAGAGGACCACTTCCATCTCTTCTTCATCAAGTCGTCTTCATACACAGAGATAAGTCATAAACTCCATATCTTCAAGCTTTAAAAACTAAAGCTTAGACAGCTTTAGAGAAGCCTAAAGCTTCAATTCAAAACAAAAACGTCATCGCGAGCTGTGAAGAGACCTTCGATTTTTGCGCCGGCTGAAAAAACGGCCCCCCTCCCCCCCCCACGATTTGATGACTTGCTGCCTGCCATACTACCAAGCTTAATCACTTAAGCTTTAATCAGTCAAGTCATATCAAACTTCAAGTCACACACAACCAATCAGATTCTGCAAGTATTCTAAGTCGAAGTCCTACAAGTTCCACAAAGCAACTAAGTTCTACAAGTTTACAAACTCTGCAAGTCACATTAGTCTAGTACTGTGCAAGTTAGACAAGTCATCTGAAGTCAAAACTGACTTCTGTCCAAAGCTCATAGAAGGGTTGTTCCTGCACAGAAACTCCGAACTGCAAAGTTGTTCATTGGAGGGTACTCTACGCATACGCATTTTTGTTGAAGCATTTTCAGCATACGAAGAAGGATAAAACGTAGATTTTTCGAAGATTGTGAAAGCTACACCCAAAAATACATAAGCCTTGTATTCCCGAACTTGAGCTACGCTCATCCCACTAACTTGATTTTGAGAGTGAAAGGTCTTTTGAGTTTTGCAGGATGACGGAATCCACCGTGGTGTGGAATCCACCGTGGCGTGGAATCCACCGTGAAATATGCCTCCTGGCATCAACATCATTAGATATCATTGTAGTAAGGGTAGTTGACTTGAATTGAGTCACTAAATTGAAGTATTTGATAGATTAATGGTCCTAAAGATTCTATCAATATCATTGGCTAAAAGCACATTCTCAACTTTTAGATGCCAAAATACTTAAATATACTATTGATCTTGAGGTGCATCTTGTATCAACATTGAGGTGCATCCTCTGTGTTGAGAGGAGAGAACATTGAGGTCAATTGTTAAATTGCATCTTATAGTGTTGAGAAGAACAACATTGAGGTGCATCTTGTATCAACATTGAAGTGCATCCTCTAGTCTTGAGAAGAGAGAATATTGAGGTCACTTCTTTAGCTTGACAAGGCTGGAAGAACAAAATTTAACCTTTGTCTTACACAAAGGCATAATGCATGACCTTGTGAATATGGAAATTAAACATTAACATGCATCTTATTTCAACATTGAGGTGTATCCTCCAGTGTTGAGAAGAGAGAACATTGAGGTCACTCCTTTAGCTTGACAAGGCTAAAAGAACAGAATCTAATTGTTATCTTACAAAAGCACTTTGCATGATATTGTAAATACCAAAGATGAATACACATTGCCAATATGCTTGAGTATAGTATCACCAACATTGAGGTGCATCTTGTATCAATATTCCACTACATCGTATAGTGTTGAGAAGGGAAAATATTGAGGCGCATCTTATAGCAATCTTGATACATGACCCAATAGCTTGGTTGCATGGTTAAGCTAACACAATGCATTTATAATTATAAATGGCAAAAGGTTTCCACGTTGGTAAAAAACTTCATAGAATGTCAAAAGTATATTGCAAAAGCAAAAAAATGGATAAATTATTAGAGTATTCTTACAAGAAATAACCTAACTATAGAAATTGACCATGTTTGGAATGACACTTTTTCCACTTTATCTAAAACAGTGTTAGGTGGTGAAGTTCATGGTGACATAGTGTGTGATTGAGAAAGATATAGGGGTCCATATTTGACACTTCTTCTTACCTTTCACCATTATAATCTTTGGTTGAGCTAGTTCCATCAGTCATTGATACTTAAGAGTATGTGACCTCCCTTTGGACCCCATTCTCGGCATTTCTATGCATCCAGGCCCTGCCATTTTAGTGCACTACTTCATAACACCTTACTACAAAAAAAGCAACATAAAATTGAGCTCATAACTTTGAATTTAGAACTTTATAATTCAAATCAAAGAAGAGATGATCTATAGATATCTTTGACAAAGGTATTACATAATTTTCTATAAATAGATTTTTATAGTTGTATGTAATTTCTTGCACCTTGTCTATAGCATGCCTATGACCAAATCCTCACTATTTGGCCTCTGTAGGAGCTAAATACCCTATGTGACCTTATGCAAAGCATATATAGCACTGCATACATACTAGAAACTCAATACATAGGGTGTCAATGTCTGCAACCTCATTAAGCAATATGCACATAAGCTCGGAATGCCATACATTCAACCCTTTGCTAATACCTTTGTCCATCATACATTTTCCACTTTCAGTGGCTTCGAGTGGAGTAAAAGGGAGTGTGGGTTGGCCAAAGAATGTCTACATGCACCTACAAATAAGTATTGCACTTTAGATGATTAGGAGGTGGGCAAAGCTCCCCCCAAGCTAGTGGGTGGTGCACCCCTTTAGGGTTTAAGTAGTAAGGAAGAGTCAACTTTTTTTTGGCTTACCATCTTGCCTAACATCAACCTTTTTACTCAACTAGAGTATACATGGTACAACAATCAATTAAGCAACTCAGAAGGAGATGCATGTTTGGTAGAAAGAGCCTTTGTGCTTTCAATGCTATGCAAGAGGAGTGGGGAAATGGGTTGGGGAAGGGATTACCTTAGTAGCTTAGTGACTCACTAGTCTACTAACTTAAATTTTTACAATTTCTTTTCATATTTTATCAAAGGGAAGCACACAAATCAAAAGACTATTATGGGTTAGAATACAATTTGATTCAAGGATGAAAATGAACTCATTCAATGTGATCATTGATGCATGTAATGAGAGATTGAAAGGGGCTAATGCTTTTAATTCATCCATTTCGTGAAATGTAAATGATTGATTGAAGAAGAGGACTGAATATCTAAATCTCTCAAATAAGTGGCATATGCTTAGCAAATTGATTCGAAAGAGAGACTAGGATTCAAATGAAATATCTCTTCTATGCTTGAATTGAATGGATGAAGCTTCCCCAAAATGCTTTACCAAATCAGCCTATCAAGGAAAGATGTCTTTATTAGGTCGTATTCTTCAAGGACTTGATCAATGCACCAATGGATGGAATTCCCATGAGCTTGTTCTTGCTTCTTCTTCAAGAATTGAAAGCTTTAGCTGAAGCTTTCATGGTTTCCCAAAAAGAATCCTTACATTTGGAGCCCCATGTCTTCAATCCATAAAAACTTAGTCAAGAATGGTTGGATAAGGATCCTAGGGCATTGAGATTTCAAAGATTCTTGAGAGTTTGAGAGATTGGGGCTAAGTTGCTATGGTTGCCCTTGTACACCCACAACAGGGTATGCTTCAAAATTGAGATAAATGCCAAGAAGGGAGATAAAGAAAGTCATTTTTAGGCTTAGGACTACCATTTGAGTCAAAGATGCAAGCTAGAAGCATTGATCAATGGTAGGGGACAACTAAGAAATAGGAAGATAGCAGTTCCAGGAAGCACAAAATGCACCACAAGTTGCGGCAGCAAACTGAGGTTTCTTGTGGGATATAGCACTCATGTCTAGTGCTCATAATTCTCTTGGAAATGTAAAGAACACTTTATGGACCTTACTCTTGCATGGTGGGGACAAATCTTAGAGAGAAGTGAAGTTTTTTCAGTTGAGAATTAATGGTAGCTTGAGCAAGAAGAAAGAGAGAAAGTATGGGCAAAAAGTAATTGGCATTTGTTCCTTCTCTAACTCCTATGGAGGCCTTTTTTTACAAAATACCCTAAAATTGAGTACAAAACTTAGTGACAACCTTCTAATTTGGCCATGTTTTATCCAAATATGTCAAAAAATCTAGCATGGCTCTTACTTATCTCCAAGAAAGCTGCTTGCTAACTATAGTCCTCTTGGTTGTACATATACTTATTGCTTGAGTAACTATAATTTCTTATTTTGAAAAGAGAGCTAGATTGAGAAAGAAAAAGGGGAAAAGGAACTATTCTCTAATACCAATTGTAAAGAAGAGGATAAGAGAATGAGAAGACAACAAGGAGAAGAAAGAGAGATAGAGAAAAAGGAGAGAGAAAACCTAATAAGAGAGATAGAAGGATAGGAAGAGAGAAAGAGGAGCTAAACTAGTTCTCGTACACCTTTTATACCTCGATCAATGTGACTAGGTGTTTACTTGTGGTTCTCATGCAATCTCACTCTTTATAACAAGGTAATAGCATTCATAAGATGACAGGTTATGATGCACTAGTAGATTCATTTTTGGCAAATTCTTATGTTGCTATGACTCGATACATGGATGTTATTGTGGAAGAGAAAATGAAAAGAGATGAGAATAATGGAAGCATTTCTAAGAGAGAGACTCATGGAAATCCAAATCAATGTAGAGTTTCTACCAAGCCTACTCCAAAGCATGTGATTGAAGGTGCATCTCAAAAGAAACAGAAGGATAGAAAGAATATGAAAAAATAGAAAATATATAAATTATGACTGATACGTAGAAAACTCTTGAAGAGCATGTCTTAAAAAACAAGATTGAGTTCATTCTTGGAGGAGCATTTGGAATTGTGAAAATAGAATTTATTGATATCATTAAAAGAAAATGGTACTTTCTTGTGGAACCAAGGAATGCCATGGTTCACATGTGTTGTTTTAGGTATTGTTGATGCAATAAATGTGATGGGATGAAGGTGGAAAAGAAAATGTACTAGCTAAAAGATCAGTACATTGTAGTAGTATACAAAGGGCATTTGAAGTATATGTATTATAGCGATGATGAGCAGTATATGTATTGTAGCGATGACAAGACTTCAAGTTTGATTCATCAATGTCACTACATTAATCATTGGGTTTGAGTGATGACAAAGAAAGTTGTAAAGATTGGGGAGCTTGAAACTCCATGTATTGCACTTACTGACCATGGATCAAAGATCAACGTAATGGCCAAAATTCTATATGGTAGATGACCAATTGATGTTGATCATAGATGAGTACGTGGGTAGTAAACAACTCTGTAGGGACCTTTATGTAGCTTGCCTAAATGTGAGGGTTATGATTGGTCATGTGCATGATGATTAACATTTCTTTGTACATGACACTTCTCATACTAGATGCCATGTGGTTTTTAGCTCAATGGAAGAAAGTAGTGAAAAAGTCGATCTTCATAAGGAGTTTACCTATACATCTATGGATACTAGTTGGTCTCTTAACATGAGAAGTCAAGTTTGCTCTTAACATGAGAAGTCAAGTTTGTTCAATGATTGGACATGCATATTTGAAAAATCTCTTGACATTGTCAAGTGCAAGATGGATGCTAGATACAAGACACACAAGGTAGAAATGCAACTAAAAGTAGCAATCAATGTTGACAATAGCAGCACAATAATGAAAGGCGACGGTCTTATCATTGATAGTGGTAGAAGCACTTCAAGAAACCATGGGAAGCAAAGGCTATAAAAGAATTAGAGAGAAAGTAATGTGCACTGCAACCACGACTATGACACACATGCACATGCACACAACTCACCCTCTTATACCCTAATCCACATCTCCTCATTTGTGCAACAACTCTGCTATTCGAATATATGAGCATTCCCTCTTTTGTTAAGTATTGTCTATGATAGTTTATTTTTGGTAGTCTTTCTTTTGATATGCTATAATGTTAAACCAATAATACTACTAGCATATCCTTGTATTCGGTCCGAGAATGTTAAGACTCTACTATCTTATAGAGTTGGTGGAATTTGCTTGCACCAACTCCATGGGATAGTAGAGTCTTAATCCAAGCCAATGCTTTACAGATATCTTGGTTGAAGCCATTGCACATATAGGGAGTGTATATTTTCCTAGTGGACTAGGTGTTTGGGCATATTCATTCTCTCAAGACTTTAAATTGAGTTGTATAGCTCTGGATTGTAACAACGCCTTGTTTGAAACTGTGGAGTCTCTCCAACTTTTGGTTTGGCTAGAACCACATCAAAATGTTGCCTTGGCATGATCAAATGTTTCCAAGTTGTTTTTCACTGATGCAAGCCAAGCCACCACCTTTATCTGCATTGATGACTCGAATGTGGCCACCATATGGGTGGGATCCACTCGAGCAAGGAGACTTAGCATATATGCATCCTCAAATTGCCTAAGGAAGACATCCAAGTAATTGACTAATAAGCCATAAAACTTCAAAAATAGAACTCATGCTTGGGTAGCCATCCAGGTATAGGTTGGAATACCACAAGTCACAAGTGATTTAGTTGACACAAAAAGCTACCCTCCTAGCTTTAGAGGCATCATAAGAGTGATTGGTGGACCATGAAACATATCTCAAAGTCTAGGAACAGAGGGCATGCACTATTTTTGGGGTTGCAAAATCAAGGACATGGATGCATTCCTTATGGGATTCAAGGTGGCATATATAATCCATTTTCCCACTCAAGTGGATTCCATCCATATGGTGGCCATATTTGAGCCATAGATGTGGAGAAATGCAATGGCTTTGACACCTAGCAAGTAGGAGAAAACAATTGGGAAACATTTAACAATGCCAAGGTAGCATTTTGCTTTAGTTCTAGCCAAAGTAAATCAATGATGCCCAGAAGTTGGAGAAACTCCATAGTCTCAAACAAGGTGATGTTATAGTCTAGAGCTATACATCAAATTAAATTATTGAGAGGACAAATGTCCCCAAACACCTAGACCACTAGGTAAATGTTGCACTCCCTATATGTGCAAGGCTTCAACCAAGATATATGTAAAGCATTGGCTTTGAAAGATCTATTTGGTAACAACTTGGAATATTTCTACCCATGCACTATTTGCATTGAGATGTTTTTGGCTAAGGAAAAGTCATAAAAATTTTAAAAATGGCTAAATCCAATGATAAACCCTATTATATGGAATCATGTGATTCCAATATGGATTTGGACCTAGATGAGGAAAGGAGCAATGAGGAGGAGGAATGCTGAAAGCCCACAAAATCCAAGAGGAAGGACAAGAGTGGCAAACTCTTAGAGAGTACTTCAAAACCTGCAAAGTCAAAATCCTCTAGCATATCGAGTGTAGTATTCTAGGTCATCTAGTAGTAGCCAGCCATGGTCTTAATTAGCGATAGTGGGCATATGTTGTGTCTAAGAGGTGCACCTATAAAAAATAATCTATATAACATGCATTCAAATGGTATTAAGAAATACCATTTCTTTACATGTTATAAGGCCATAAAATAACCCCTTTTACTTTACTAAACTTATAGGGTTTTTGAAATTATAATTAAAAACACCTTTTATAAATGCGACTTTTAAATTTTACTAAATAGAATACCCTTTCCTCTAAACTCATGTGGTATCTTCTATGTTCTATAAGGTGGACTCCTAGGGACTGTGTGGTTCGTGTGCTAGATGAGCAACAAAAGAAGCTTGATCCAAATTTTGAAAAATGTATTTTAATTGGATACTCTTTAGAGCAGAAAGGATACCATTGTTTGAAACCTGTCAGAACTGGGTTCAAAGTGAGAAAGAATGTTATTTTTTATGAGATGAGCATTTGGTATGTATCTAGTGGTGATACATTGGATGATGATGATGATTATGGTAGTTATGTGTAGAAAGAAAGTTAAGAATTAGGGAGCCTTAGTGGACCAAAAACATCATCCGATACTACATCTAGAATTACCCTTGGTCTAGGAGACTAATGAGTAGTCCTATGTCTTTAGATATATCTTCTAGTGTTGTAGGTAAAGACAAAGGGCAGAAGAAAGTGTCAAATGGTAATGATGCACTTTACTAGTCATTTGAAATTTGATGGAGATTCTAGTGGTTCATAGATTTTGGATGATGAGCTTGGTATTCCTTCAGCCACGACACTAGTTGCACAGTAGATGATAATGTAATGGCTCCACTAAGTGATCCAATGATACACAAGTCTAAAAACTCATCATAATACTTATATGATAAAAATGGTTGAGGATATTGAGCTCACTTGTTTTGAGAATGATGTTGGTCATGCTCATTGGGATGTAACTATAGATGAGGAGATGGCTGCATTAGAAGCCAATAAGACTTGGGATATAGTACCATTGGCTAAGGGTAAGGAAGCTATTGTCTATAAGTGGATCTAGAAAAGCATAATGTAGATGGTTTATTAGTAGGTGTAAGGCTTAGTTGATTGCAAAAGGCTATGGTCAAACATATGGTATAGATTTTGAAGAGATATTCAACCTAGTTACTAGGATAATAACTCTTAGATGTGTGATTGCTTTGGCAGTAGCCAAATGTTGGAGTTTGTAGCAAATAGATGTAACAAATGCCTTCTTGCATTGTGAATTGAAAGAAGAGGTGTATATGGAGTAGCTAGTAGGTTATGAGAATGTAGAGTATCCCACATATGTGTGCATGTTAAAAAAGACACTCTATGGATTGAAGCAAGCACTTAGAGCATGATCAAACAAGATCTAGAGTATCATGAACTGTTTGACTTAGTAGGCCACTTTTTTTAATGTTGTATCTTATCTATACTTTGTGTACATTGTATTATGTATGAAAAAGAAGAAAAAACTAGCAAGAATATGTTTTGTCATTATCCTTGTGTTCTTGAGTGAGCTTTCTCTTTTGAGTATGGTGTGTGTTTGGCGCAGTAGCTCAAGAAAGTCCCCCCCACCATGCAATTCTTCATAGATTTCCCCTTGTGCAAGATAGTTATCTCTCTCTCGGAGATGTCCTTGGTGTAGAGCTTCGTCCTTTTCTCATACATGAATGTGAGGGTGTGATTATTTTCTCTCTTTAATGCACTCAAGCCTTGCACCATGGGAAAGAACATTGATACAGATTCATGACAAGGGAGTTACCCTTATGAAAGCTAATTATCTAGCTCTTAGAGATCTCCTTGGTGTAGAGCTTGGTCCTATTCTCGTGCCTCAATGTGAGGGTGTGATTGATTTCTCTCTTTGATGCATTCAAGCCCTTCACTAGGGGCAAGATGTTCCAAGTATTGTTGGATATCTCTAGCCAACCACCAAGTGGTAGATAGTTTAGAGAAGACCAATACAAATTTAAGACATGGGAGTTCTCCTTCTATGTAAGATACTTATCTCTCTCTTGGAGATCTTCTTAGTGTGTAGCTTGTCTTGCACTCTTGCATGGACTTGAGGGTCAGATTGTTTTCACTCTTCAGTGCACCAGCTTGGAGTGGAAGATAGTTTAGAGACCACTAATATAAATCCAAGAAATGGGAGTTCTCATTATGCAATATAGTTATCTCTCTCTGGAGATCTCCTTGGTGTAAATCTTGGCCTTACGCTCAGGCCTCTACATGATGAAAGGATTGTTTTCTCTTTGATGCATGAGATTGGCCTTGTGATCATGCCTAGATGTGAGAGTGATATTATTTTCTCACTTTGATGCACTCAACCCTAGCACTAGGGGCAAGATGTTCTAGATCTTTTTGGATATCTCTAGCTTGGCAAAGAGTGAAAGATGGTTTAGAGAACATTGATACAAATTTAGGAAATGGAAGTTATCCTTGTGCAAGATAGTCATCCCACTCTTGAATATCTCCTTGGTGTAGAGCTTGGTCTTCTGCTTATGAGTAGATTTGAGGGTGAGATTTTTTCCCATTTTTGATGCACTTAAGATTTGTACTAGGAGCAATATGTTTTAAATCTTGTTGGATATCTCTAGTATGGCACTAAGTGGAAGATAGTTTAGAGAATAATGAAACAAATTTAGGAAATGGGAGTTCTCCTTGCGCAATATAGCTATCTCTCTCTTAGAGATCTCCTTCGTGGAGAGCTTGGACATGCACACGTTGTCATATTGCTGCGCATTCAAGGTGTGTAAACCACCCAAAAGTCGTGTGTGTGATTTGATACTTTGTACATACTTAGTTGTTATGTTTGTTCTTTTATTTCATGCTGAAGTCGAAGAAGAACAAGGAGTTTTGGTAGACTGGTAACTCGAGATGCAATCTCATGGCTACACTTATTTCAAGATATGTCGATTATGGGCTTCGTGAGGATGTTTCTAACATCTACAACTGGATGTTCTATGTGTGAAATGGCAATAGTATGGGCACAGAACCAATTGATCAAAAAAAAAAAAAACACGGGGAGTTTGAGCGTTTGAATCGTGAGAATTGAGGAAGGTCAGACGAAAGACATGACATTTCGAAGGTTGAAAAGGAGGTCAAAGAGATGAGTCTGCGAGGAATGTGATGACAGAGAGTTGAAGACTATGAAAATGAGAGGGACAAAGTCGACCACACCAGCAGAAGTGAGGACGAAGCGACGAAGCAGAAGATAATAAAACTGACATCATCGACAATTTTGGACGGCTGGATGCATTCTGGATAAGCCGAAGCTTGGCAAGATCGTCATGATGATCCTTATGATCAGTCGATGGAATGCTGAAGGTGGAGACCATTCTTTAGAAGTCGAAGCTTAGTGAGTTCTTCATGAAGATCCTTACGATCAGTTTTAATGTTGAGACTGTGGGCCAAGACAAGATTCGCCCTTTTTGTGGAGGCACCATTTCCAGAACACACAGGGTCTCATATTTGTGGTAGACAATAATGACAGGAGGCGGCTTCCCTGGCTCTTGGGAGCTTCATCGTCACACCTTCCATGCCGAACCAAGAATCGAGGCTCTGTTTGCAATAGAGGAGCGTCAGGGCTGCTGATTGACGTACTGGAGCTCAAGGCCAGCTTTGGATTAAGATGCGACTGAGATCTTCTGGATTACCTGCTACATACTTATAAGGTTGGCTATTTCGGTTGACATATGAGTAGCCTTCCTAGTCGCTAGCGTCAAAGAGCACCGTCTATGGCTTAAAGTACTCTATCATGAGGCCATGGAAGTTGCTTAGTCTCATGCTTCAACTCCGTATGTGACAAATACTATCTTGAGGCAGGAGAGCTTTTACCTGAAGAGAGGATGTCTTCGACCATAGAGTTCAATGGAGATACTATGGCTTCTTTTTTTTCAACTTCCTCAGTGCTGCAGCAGCGCTCGTCTTCTCATAGCAAATGCATAGCAACTAAAGCTCTTTGTGGAGATGCATGCTTCAGGAAACGGGCCAGGCCAGGGGTATAATTTGATGTGCCAGCATTCAACAGTGGCTGAAAGTGCATGATGCAGAACAACCAACGGCTATGGAGAGGAAATTTTCTGTTTCTGAGTTTGTTAATTGGGTAAAAAGGCACATCAATGCAATCTCCTCAGATAACTCGTCTGAAGAGGCCTCATACTTGTTGCTTTCTGTTTGGTTGGAGCCTGGATTCTGAAAACTTCTGAATCAGAAATTGTGGATGCGCTTGTCTGAAAATTGCACTCAGAGTTGTGGACGCTTCAAGCCTCAGATATTGAAATAACTTATGCAGGATTGCAAGTCTTGCTGTTTGTTTTTTATGGAACTCCAATTGGTAGAATAACCAACCAGGAAATAGAGTTTGCTAAGTTTAACAAAATTAGAACTGCTACTGATTTTTGTAGTGTTCTCTGCTGCATTTCTGTGATGTTAATATCATGGCTTCTTGAGTGAACTAGGAGCTTCTGAACGGAACTTCTGAACTATGTATCTAGTTCTTGTATTCATTCATGAGCCTCAATTGCAGCTGTCAATTATCTTATAAGATGAACTGAACAAATACCATATATACAACATTCACTTGATTGGTCTTCTATCCTGGAATTATTCAAAATCCTCTGTGGATGCGAAATTGTTTTCACGAATCCTTTGACATCTTTGGTGAACCCGATGTGAAAGCGTCGCAGAAATTTCAGGATGGGAGATACTTTAGCCTCTATTTCAGCTTCTTCTACAATTCCAGCTGTGTCTACTTCAGCTCCATCAATGACTGCTGCGTCAAGTACTTCAACAGAGGATCTAAAACAGATTTTGCAGAATATGTCCATGTATATGCAGCTCCAAAATCAGCAAACACAATTGTATATGCAACAGCAGCAACAATTGCATCAACAGCAGTTGTCCCAGCAAAGGCAACTCTATTCAGAGCAGGAGAATGCAAACAGCGTGACTAAGGCTATTGAAGCAGTTGAGAATGAGAAGAAGCTATTTGACGGGCGTAATGTTTCAGCATATTTGAAGACATATGAGATCAAGATGGGGTTTTTTGGAGTTCCTGCTGGACTTATGAGTAAGTACTTCCTTCGTCTTGTCACACCCGCTTTGAGGACAAAAGTGACTGATCTTTTTATTCAAAATACACATTGGCAAGATTTTAAGAAGGCATTGAAAGAAGAATACTTCCCTGAGGACTTTGGTATGGCTACTCGGCGGTCATTCCGAGAGTGGGTCTACATGCCAAACAAAGGTCTCGCTGCTTCGGAGTTGATTCGAGAATTCGAAGAGAGGTATAGTCAGCTTGATGCCATTGAACAAAGAGCATTGGATGTTGAAAAAGTTGTGCTTTTCTTGCAAGCTGCAGATCCTGCTCTTCAAGAAGAATTGGGTGAGCTTCTTGAAGATCGCACGAAACCTATGGGTCTTAAAACTGATTGGCAGGATGCTTAGGATGCAGTCTCGACTTTGACCAAGAGGAGGATATGGAAGACTCGCCTACAGAATGGTTCCATGACACCTACACCATCATCAGCTCCTATGCCTACTTCTATCCCTGTTATTTCTTCTCCTCCTCAGCCAGATTCATGGCCTATGCCAGTGCCTACTGTTTCCACTCCACCTATTCCTCCTGTTCCACTACCGATGCCTACACCTTCTGCTCCAAAACCATCTGCTCCATCGGTGCCTACCTCTCTTGATGACATCATCAAAGGCATCACAGATTTGACACTGGAGTCAGTCAAAGCGAAGTTGGTGGGGAAGTTGAAGGAGCAGTTTGCTTCGACTGCGCCTACTGCTTCTTCTAGCGCTCCTACTGTACCTAGGAGTGCTCCTAGTGCACCTAGGAGAGATCAGAGATGTATTTGGTGTGATAGTACGAACCATCAGCATTGCAGGGATTGTGACTCTTTCCAGGATGCAAGGAGGTAGAATTTGGTATGTTGGGGGCAAGATGGTAAGATTTGGCTGACTGAGACAGGAGCTCCACTTGCTACCAACTTTGGTAAAGGTGGAATGAAGAAGTTAGTGGAGGACATGGCTGCGCGTACTTCTTATGTGACAGCTAGAGGTGATGCTTCTGCATATGGAGTACAGATTGAGAAGGGATCAGAGACTCAGTCCGCGCTATGGACTTATGCTATGGAGACTGTAAACAAGGGGAAAATTCAGCAAACTATTTTGACTAGTGCAGGCTCTAGCATCAGATCAGAGACAGGTTGGGACTCGCCTGTTGATAGGTATTCTATTTATGCTTATTTGGCTAAATCTCATGGTGCAGATGTATTTGTTGAGGAGAAGCGTAAGAGGGATGAAGAAAATCTAAGTGCAGCTAAGAAGACTAGAGGGGGTGAGTTTGTTACTCCACCTACTGCAAGACCTCTTCAAGACCAGGGCCAGATCGACAGATGGAGGATGCTCAAAAGAGAGAAAAGAGGCAAGAGCCTAGAGAGAGAAAGCAGCCAGGATTCAGATTGATGTCCGATATTGAGACATCTACAGACATGAAGAAAATCTTTAATGATAAGATACTTGGCAGTGAGGTGACTTTCACTATTTCTGAGATTTTGGGCATCTCAAAAAGAGTGTTTCAGGATCAGTTTCAGGAGGTCCTGAAGAGAAAAAGGCATGCATTGTCTACCAT
The DNA here is from genome assembly GCF_053477565.2 of Lygodium microphyllum. Taxonomy (NCBI): domain Eukaryota; kingdom Viridiplantae; phylum Streptophyta; class Polypodiopsida; order Schizaeales; family Lygodiaceae; genus Lygodium; species Lygodium microphyllum. The sequence goes on from NC_141151.1 coordinate 55,819,823, forward strand.
TGATACACAGGGAGTTTTGATTGGGGAGTTGGATGAGGACGAGGATGAGGTTATGGTTGATAATGCTTCTGTTTTTCCGCAGGTTGAGAAGAGGGTTCAGCCTATGCATTATGCTGAAATTGATGAGCCTGTCATGATACCGCGTAGTCACTTTTCGCGGAGCCATTGGGCTAGGGCAACTATAGAGATGATGGTAAAGATTGGAGAGAAACAAGTGCCTTATGTTGCATTGGTTGATCATGGTTCAGAGATTAATCTCATAGTTCGTGGAGTTTATGAGAGTAACAGATGGCCTATGGATGTAGAGCATGGGTGGTGTATGAGAGCCGCCAATAACACTGCAGGTGATTTGTATGCTGCTTGTCCTAGTGTCAGGGTTTCTATTGGTGATGTAGAGGAGGATTTTCATTTCTTTGTGCAGGATTCATGCTCTTATCCCATAATTCTTGGTCAGCCATTCATCACAGAGATGCGCATGGAAACAAAGGTCATGGATGATGGATCTGCTTATGCACGGATTCGCAGTAAAGATGGTATGAGAGCAGTTCAGTTTATGACTGTATGTGTGAACCATGTTAGAAATAGAGATACTCTCAGAGATGCACCTTTGCCCACTGTGAGGGATTCGGGTTTTCATTAGGTACCGCCGTTTCGCGAGACGACGGTGGTACAGAGGAGAGGAGATTGGAGTTCTCGCCTCCTGGCAGCAGTGTTTTCTCCTCCGGTTTTGTTGAGATTTCAGCAAACAGTTCGATGAGTTATTAGAAGAATTCTAGGTTGCCTAGAGCTGCCAGGCAGTATATATGCAGGAAGGAGAAAAATTTGAAAAATGCAGGAATTTTGGAGGATGATGAGCATATAGATGGGATGTATGACAGTGTGATTTGTGCAGATACGATGACAGAGATGGGAGATATGCTGAAAACTGATATGCTGAATTGTCACAGTAATGTATTAGTGCAGTCCTTGGACATGTTTCATGAAATTGCAGATTTTATGTCACAGATTGAGTCAGAGGCTGAGATAACTTAGCAAAAAGTGTTGAGTGCTGAAGAAATTCAGCAAACAGAGTTTCCAGCTGGTTATGATCAGCTTTTAGAGAGACAGAGCGCTGAAAATTTTCAGCCAACAGAGTTTACTGCTGAAATATTTCAGCATTTAGAGTTTGGGGTTGTTTCTATGCAGTCCGTAGAGCAGAGGGCTGAGAATATTCAGCCATTGGAGTGCAGAATTGCTGATTTACAGCAAGGTTTATGTAATGCAGAAGAGCATAATGAAGCCAGGGTTGACACGAAATACAAAGCTGTGGATAAGAAGGTGAAGCCGGTTGCTGTACTGCTTCCACCTAACAGTGATCAGCAAATAGAGAGGGCTGCTAAACAGCAAATTTTGAGGAATCCGGAGCATATTGGTCATAAATTTTCAGCAGAGACTCTTGCTGAATTGAAAATTGGAAATGGTGATTTCTTGTTACCCATAGAGAAGCAATGCTTTCAGGAGATGCTTGAGTGTCATGGAAGGGGATTTGCTTTTTTCCCACATGAGATTGGATGTGTGAATCCTGATATTGTTGCTCCTATGGTCATTTTTACTATTCCTCATATCCCATGGAATCTCCGACCTATTCCGGTGCCTAAAGCACACTTGCCAAAGTTGATTGATTTATTGAATGAGAAAATCAGGATGGGAATCCTTGAGCCTTCATCTGCACCATACTCAAACAGGTGGTTTACAGTTCCAAAGAAGAATGGTACTCTTCGATTTATTCAGGACATGCAGCCAGTGAACAGAGTTACTATCAGGAATGTTGGTATAGGTCCAGTTGTGGATGAGTTTGCAGAGGCATTTGCTAGACGCGCCATCTATTCTTTGGGTGATTTGTATTCAGGATATGATCAGTTTCAGCTGGCTTTGGAAAGCAGGGACATAACCACCATGAGAACACCGATTGGGCTTGTCAGGATGTGTACCTTGCCTCAAGGTGCCACTAATTCTGTTGCGCATATGATGAATGCCATGCATAAGGTCCTTCGTGATTACATACCTCAGCTTACTATGCCTTTCTTGGATGATGTGCCCATTAAGGGGTGTGTAGAAGAAGAGAAGAATGAGAGCCTAAATGAGCAGGGATACAGATACTTTGTGGCTGATCATATTTCAGCATGTGAGAAGATTTTGGCCAGGTTAGAAGAAGTGAACTTGACACTTTTAGGGCAAAAATCTGTTTTTGGAGTGAATGAGGTTGTCATTGTTGGACATATGTGTGGATATTATGGCAGAAAACCCTCACCTGATAAGGTGAATGCTATAGGCAAGATTGCAGAGTATTGTTCTACTACTTCAGAGGTACGGAGATTCATTGGTGCTTGTGTGTTTTATATGATTTGGATACCTCATTTTGCACACATTGCAGATTGTTTGTATTAGTTACTTCGAAAGGGGCAGAAATTGTATTGGGATGAGAGCCACACTAGAGCCATGCGGAAATTGAAGAAGCTATTGCAGAATGCTCCTACTCTTAGGAAAGTGGATTATAATTGTGGAAGGCCTATTGTATTGACAGTTGACACTAGTCCAATTGGCATAGGTTGGGCTGTGGGTCAAGATGATGCAGATGGAAATAGGTATGCTATTCGGTTTGGGGCGAAAGTCCTAAATGAGAGACAGAGGAGATATCCGCAAATCAAGAGGGAGTTATTGGGGATTGTCACGGCTCTCAAATGTGACAAGGAGTACTTTATTGGAGCTTCAGTTGTGGTAGAGATAGATTGCTTGCCATTGATTGGTATGATTACGAGTTGCTCTACTCCGGATATAGCTATGTTGAGATGGATTGCATACATCAAGTCATTAAATCCGGAATTTAAACACATAGCAGGGAAGGATAATCCAGTGGCAGATATGTTGTCTAGAGCCAGATATGATGATGAGGAGACTCTACTTACAGAAGAGGATGATGCAGAAATTTCAGCCATTATGGTTGACCATGTTTGTCATGTCTATGATATTGTGGTTTTCATAGAAGAATTCTATGTTGGAGATTGGTTGCAGATTGGCAGGTACCTTAGTACACTAAGCAAAAGAGATGAATGGACAGATGAAGAGTTCAAGAAGATCAGAAGGAAAGCCTATGGTTATTTTCTCAAGGACGGATTTCTTTGGAAGCATCCAAAGAAAAGAGGCAGATTACCTTTGCGGGTTGTCTGCGATAGAGGGACACAGTTACAGGTGATGAGGGAGTTTCATGAGAGTCCTTGGGCTGGTCATAGAGGAGTATGGGCTACTTATGAGAAAATCAAGGAGAAATATTAGTGGAAAGGCATGTATAGAGATGTTTCTCACTTTGTTGAGACTTGTAGAGACTGCCAGATGTATTCAGTAGTGCGTCATCGAGATGAGCTTCATCCGACCTATCCACTATGCATTCATTATAAGTGGGTAGTTGATTTGGTTACCATGCCTATGGGTCTATGGCAGATGAGGTACATTGTTTTGGCTAGAGAGGATCTTACCAATCATGTTGAGGGTAGATCTTTGAGAACGAAGACCACTAGTGCAGTGTGTAAATTCTTATTGGAGGAAATTTTCTGCAGGTATGGTTGTGTGGGTAAGATCACTGCGGATCGTGGTGAATTGGATGCAGATGAAGCTAGGGAGTTTTTCTCTCAGCTAGGAATCAAGTTGGCTCTAACAACAGCATATAATCCAGAGGGAAATGGGAAGAGTGAAAGAGGACATCCGCCGATAGTGAAAGCATTAGCCAAAGCATGCAGAGGATGGATTGGAGAATGGCCAAGACTTCTACCATTTGCTTTATGGGCTGATCGTACGACTCATAGTGTTACCACAGGATATATGCCTGCAGAGTTGATGTATGGTCAGAAACCTGTTATGCCGATTGAGACTTGTGCTTTGACTTGGTCAGTTTTACCTTGGAAGGAGGATTTGACGAGAGAGGAGCTCTTAGCTCTTCGGATTCGACAGTTGGAGAGGAGACCAGAGGATATTCGGCTAGCTATTGACAGGTTGAAGGTTGCTAGACTAAGGAATAAGGACATGTTTGACAGCAGACATCGTTTGCAGCCTAGAGCAATAGAAGAGGGAGATTGGGTATTGGTCTTTGATAGCAGCCTTGAAAATTAGCATACTACACTTTGGAAGATGGTGAAAAGATGGTTTGGGACGTACATAGTCAGACATGTCTTTGATAATGCAACATATGAGCTGACAGAATTGGATGGGACAGTGCTTAGAGTGCCTATTGCTGGAAAAAGAATCAAGATTTTCAAGAAAAGAGATGATGAAGAATATGCATTGGAAGAATTTTCAAGAGAAGAACAACGAAAAGAAATTCCAATGGAAGAAACAGATGATATAACAGATAATCTTGTTGATCTATCGGAAATGCATAACGAAGAGATTGATGTGTTTGTGGATCTTGATGATAATGATCATGGGTAGTTGGCCCATCCAGAGGATGCGCAGGATTAGAGGGGGTGGATGTCGTATTGCTGCGCATTCGAGGTGTGTAAACCACCCAAAAGTCGTGTGTGTGATTTGATACTTTGTACATACTTAGTTGTTATGTTTGTTCTTTTATTTTATGCTGAAGACGAAGAAGAACAAGGAGTTTTGGTAGACTGGTAACTCGAGATGCAATCTCATGGCTACACTTATTTCAAGATATGTCGATTATGGGCTTCGTGAGGATGTTTCTAACATCTACAACTGGATGTTCTATGTGTGAAATGGCAATAGTATGGGCACAGAACCAATTGATTAAAAAAAAAAACACGGGGAGTTTGAGCGTTTGAATCGTGAGAATTGAGGAAGGTCAGACGAAAGACATGACATTTCGAAGGTTGAAAAGGAGGTCAAAGAGATGAGTCCGCGAGGAATGTGATGACGGAGAGCTGAAGACCATGAAAATGAGAGGGACAAAGTCGACCACAGCAGCAGAAGTGAGGACGAAGCGACGAAGCAGAAGATAATAAAACTGACATCATCGACAATTTTGGACGGCTGGATGCATTCTGGATAAGCCGAAGCTTGGCGAGATCGTCATGATGATCCTTATGATCAGTCGATGGAATGCTGAAGGTGGAGACCATTCTTTAGAAGTCGAAGCTTAGTGAGTTCGTCATGAAGATCCTTACGATCAGTTTTAATGTTGAGACTGTGGGCCAAGACAAGATTCGCCCTTTTTGTGGAGGCACCATTTCCAGAACACACAGGGTCTCATATTTGTGGTAGACAGTAATGACAGGAGGCGACTTCCCTGGCTCTTGGGAGCTTCATCGTCACACCTTCCATGCCGAACCAAGAATCGAGGCTCTGTTTGCAATAGAGGAGCGTCAGGGCTGCTGATTGACGTACTGGAGCTCAAGGCCAGCTTTGGATTAAGATGCGACTGAGATCTTCTGGATTACCTACTACATACTTATAAGGTTGGCTATTCCGGTTGACATATGAGTAGCCTTCCTAGTCGCTAGCGTCAAAGAGCGCCGTCTATGGCTTAAAGTACTCTATCATGAGGCCATGGAAGTTGCTTAGTCTCATGCTTCAACTCCGTATGTGACAAATACTATCTTGAGGCAGGAGAGCTTTTACCTGAAGAGAGGATGTCTTCGACCACAGAGCTCAATGGAGATACTATGGCTTCTTTTTTTTCAACTTCCTCAGTGCTGCAGTGGCGCTCGTCTTCTCATAGCAAATGCATAGCAACTAAAGCTCTTTGTGGAGATGCATGCTTCAGGAAACGAGCCAGGCCAGGGGTATAATTTGATGTGCCAGCATTCAACAGTGGCTGAAAGTGCATGATGCAGAACAACCAACGGCTATGGAGAGGAAATTTTCTGTTTCTGAGTTTGTTAATTGGGTAAAAAGGCACATCAATGCAATCTCCTCAGATAACTCATCTGAAGAGGCCTCATACTTGTTGCTTTCTGTTTGGTTGGAGCCTGGATTCTGAAAACTTCTGAATCAGAAATTGTGGATGCGCTTGTCTGAAAATTGCACTCAGAGTTGTGGACGCTTCAAGCCTCAGACATTGAAATAACTTATGCAGGATTGCAAGTCTTGCTGTTTGTTTTTTATGGAACTCCAATTGGTAGAATAACCAACCAGGAAATAGAGTTTACTAAGTTTAACAAAATTAGAACTGCTACTGATTTTTGTAGTGTTCTCTGCTGCATTTCTGTGATGTTAATATCATGGCTTCTTGAGTGAACTAGGAGCTTCTGAACGGAACTTCTGAACTATGTATCTAGTTCTTGTATTCATTCATGAGCCTCAATTGCAGCTGTCAATTATCTTATAAGATGAACTGAACAAATACCATATATACAACATTCACTTGATTGGTCTTCTATCCTGGAATTATTCAAAATCCTCTGTGGATGCGAAATTGTTTTCACGAATCCTTTGACAACGTGCCTCAACCTAAGGGTGAGATTATTTACTCTTTGATGCAAGAGCTTGGCCCTACACTCATGCTTGGATCTGAGGGTGAGATTATTTTCTCTCTTGATGCACTCAAGCCTAGCACCAGGGGCAAGATATTCAACATCTTGCTGGGTATCTCTAGCATGGTATTGAGTGCAAGATGGTTTAGCGAACACTGATATAAATTTAGGGAATGGGAGTTCTCCTTGTGCAAGATACTTATCTCTCTCTTGATCTCCTTAGCATAAAGCATGGCCCTACACTCATGCCCAAACTTGAGGGTGAGATTGTGTCCTCTCTTTGATCCACCCAATCATGGCATTGGGGGCAAGATATTCCAGATCTTGTTGAATATCTTTAGAATGGCACTAAAGTGGAAGATAATTTAGAGAAACATAGATATAATTATAGGAAATGAAAGTTCTCCTTATGCAATATAGTTATCATTGGTGCAGAGCTTGGCCCTGCACCACTCATGCCTCACCTAAGGGTGAGACTTTTTCCTCTTTGATGCACTAGCTTGGCCTTGTGCTCATGCCTAGATCTGAGGGTGAGATTGTTTCCTCTCTTTGATGCACTCAAGTCTAGCACTAGGAACAAGATGTCCTACTTCTTGTTGGATATCTCTAGCATGGCATTGAGTGCAAGATAGTTTAGAGAACATTGATACAAACTCAAGACATGAGAGTCCTCTCTATGGTGGAAGATAGTTATCTCTCACTTGGATATTGTCTTGATGTGGAGCTTGGCCTTGTGCTCATGCATGGATGTAAAGGTAAGGTTGTTTCCTCCCTTTAATACACTCAAGTCTAGCACTGGGGGACTAGGTGTTCCAGATCTTGCTCAATATCTCTAGCATGGCATTGAGAGCAAGATAGCTTAGAAAAAGTAGGACAAATTTGGGACATGGGTGTTCTCATTGTGCAAGATAGTTATCTCTCTCTTGGAGATCTTCTTTGTGTGGAGATTGCGTGTGTGCTCATGCCTAGAATTGAGGGTGAGGTTGATTTCTCTCTTTGATGCACTCAAGCCAAGCACTAGGGGCAAGATGTTCCAAGTCTTATTGGATATTTCTAGCATGGCACTGAGTGTGCAATATAGTTTAGAGAACAATGATATAACTTCATGAAGTGGAAGTTCTCCTTGTGCAATGTACTTATCTCTTTCTTAGAGATATCTTGGATGTAGAGCTTGGACCTACCCTTATGTGTGGACCTAAGGGTAAGATTTTATCCTCTTTGATGCATGAGCTTGGCCTTGTGCTCATCACGCCTTACCTAAGGGTGAGATTGTTTCCTCTCTCTGATTCATTCAAGCTTGGCAGCACTAGGGGAAAGATGTTCCAATTCTTCTTGGATATCTCAAGCTTGAAACTGAGTGCAAGATAGTATAGAGAATATTTATATCTTTTAGAGTAGAGCTTGGTTGTGCATTGAAGCCTAGTGCTAAGAGCAAGATAGTTCAATGAGCACCAATATTGTTCTACACTCTCATTATGATCTCCTTGAGGTAGAGCTCTTTGGACTCTTTGGAAGTAGAGCTTGGTTTGTGCTCAAGCAAAGCATGGAGAGTTTTGACTCATGCATGAAGATAGTTTTGATTTTTTGTTGAGGATGGTTCTTGCTCTACCTTGGAGCTCTCCAATGGAGTAGATCTTGGTTGGCCCTATGCTCAAGCTTGGTACTCAAGGCAAGATAGTTCAGAGAACACCGGATCTCTTTGAGGTCATTTTACTATTGATTAATGATCTCTTGTATAAGGACACAAACTCAATAGATTTTTCAAGAACTCACACTCCTAGTCTAATCTACTATACATGTCTACAAGTTTCTTTTAGTTAAATGCACTCTTTGTTGGATACATCTTCTGATGCATAGCTCCATGGCATTGAGAGAAATGTACTTTGGAAAATACCAATATAGTTCTGATCTCTTGTTATTTTTCCTTTGCTAGGAGAGTACTCAATAGTCATCTTGCTTGAGATTAAGTCATCACGGATTTGTGATCTCTTGTACAAGGATGGAAACTTAAGAGATGTGAGTTCTTTTTAAGAAATCACACTTTCTAGTTAAGAGTTTAGCATTGTGCTCATGCCTTGACTTGAGGATAAAATTGTCTCCTTTCTTTGATGTACTCAAGCCTAGCCCTAGGGGCAAGATGTTTCAAATCCTATTGGATATTTGTAGCGTGGCATGGAGTGAAATATGGTTTAGAGAGTACCAATACAAATCCAAGACATGGAAGTTCTCCTTGTGTAAGATAGTTATTTTTCTCTCTTGGATATCTCCTTACTATAGAGCTTGGCCTTCACCCATAGCTAGACATAGGGGCAAGTTGTTTCCAATCCAATTGGATATCTCTAGCTTGGCACAAAGTGCAAGATAGTTAAGAGAATACCAATACAAATTCAGAACATGGGAGTTCTTTTTGTGCAAGATAGTCATCTCTCTCTTTCGGAGATTCCCTTGGTGTAGAGCTTAGCCTTGTGCTCATGCCTGGACTTGAGGGTAAGATTCTCCTTGTGGTAGTTTAGACAACCCCAAAAGATCATGCCTAGTAGACCTAAGGGTAAGATTGTATCCTTTCTTTCATGCACAAAAGCTTGGTGCTAGGGGCAATATGTCCCAAGTATTATTGATATCTCTAGCTTGGCACGCTGAGTGCAAGATAGTTTAGAGAATACTGATACAAATTTAGGACATGGGAGTCCTCCTTATGTAAGATAGTTATCTCTCTCTTGGAGATCTCCTTGGTGTAGAGCTTGGTCTATGCTCATGCTTGCACCTGATGAAAAGACTGTTTCCTCTCTTTGATGGATGAACTTGAACCTATGATCATGTGTGGCCTTGAGGGTGAGGTTGTTTCCTCTATTGTAGTTAAGCCAAGCACTAGTAACAATATGTTCTAGGTCTTATTGGACATCTCTAGACTAGCAGTGAGTGCAAGATAGTGTAGAGAACACTAATAAAACTTAAAGATATGGGAGTTTTCATTGTGCAAGATAGTTATCACTCTCTTGGAGATCTCATTGGTGTAGAGCTTTCTCTCATTGATGTACTCAAGCCTTGCATTAGTAGGAGCAAGATGTTTCAAGTCTTACTGGATACCTCTAGCTTGGTAGTGAGTGCAATATAATTTAGAGAATATTGAGATAAATATAGGACAGTGTTTCTTTCTCTCAATACTCTATGCATCCCTTCTATTCTAAACTATTGTGGTGAAGATCTCAACCCTAAAAACTCCCATATTTAATGAATCCAACATGAACATTGTTGAAAGGTTTGCAAGCATGGGTGATGCAGTGGATTTCAACTCTTCTACAGGGTCTAGTGATGACATGGGACATGAGACATGAGACATGTGTTATTGCTACTGAGTAGGAGTGGCAACAACAACAACAAATAGATGTAGGTAAGCATGAATTTGTAGCCATAAATTCTTTATAGGCAATTGACCATGAAGACAAGTAGTTTGATGGGCATATTGTATAAACTTAGTTGAGGTTGTATGCATAAAAAATGGATCTTTTTGGGGTTTCACAATATGTATGGAATTCATATTTTGCTTGCTTATTGTTGAGGTACTTAAAGAGCAGATTTCAACCTTGTATAGACAAGATTTAGACTATGCAGAGTCTAAAACAGCTTTGAGAGAGGACTCTTTATTAGAAGATACTGGCTTCATTACACATAGGACATTTATGAACCAAATAGAAATATCCAATAAGAGTCTTACAACCACTATATTACTATGAAAATTTGAGAACATCTATACACAATTGGATGTTGTGTAGTAGCATGCTCTAGAGGGTCAAAAGTTTAAACTGTTTTTGAAAGCCATAGATCTTGCCTTACAAGAAAGATTGGGGGATTGTCTGGAAGATGGTACAATAGAGGAAATGATAAAAAACAAAGATACGACTTATCCATGTGTTAGAAAATTTTGATTAAAATTTTGCATCACCAATTTTTTTCAAAATGACCTAAAAACCGTTTCCAAACATGATCTACACACGTTAAAAAAAGTTCACTATGGCTTTATTAGGGCATATCACATTCTCCAATTCTTCAAAAAACTTTTTCCTCAGAGTTGGAAAGAATGATATTCTTGTTGCAAACTATCTAGATCAATCTAGGTTGCATCCTCTATATGATATGTATCCCATTTTGTCAACATCTCTACAATATCTCTATCTCTAAGATGTTTGACTTTGCAATCTAATACTAACTTTGGTTCTACCTTTAGTGATCCATATTTTTGTTATTTAGATATAATTTTTCAATAAACTTATATAGAAAACATGATGAATCTTAACATGAGATGGCAATTTAAGTTCATATGCAAGTGAGATGTTCATATCAAGTGAGCCAATCTTCCTTAGAATTTTGAATGGTCTTGCAAAATGTGGATATAACCTTTTATTCTTTCCAAGAAGCAAGTTAGTTTGATAGGGCTCAACTCTTAAGAAAACCATATCACTTTTATTAAACTCTAATGCTTGTATCTCCAAAACAATGAGAAATTGGACCAAGCTTGTGAGATGACAAAATATTCTCCTTGATCTCCTCTTGAAACTCTGTGAGAGGAACCTTCCCAAATTCTACTCTATTTTATCATAAATCAAGACATGACTTATTTGTGTTAGAAAAAATTTGATAAAAAATTTACCATCACCAAATTTTGTCAAAACACTCCAAATGACCTAAATATCATTTTTAATGCTATTTATATACATGTAAAAAAAAAGTTCACTATGGCTTTACTAGGGCCCATCAGAGAAACCATCTACTCCTCTAGATGTACCTACTGTTCCAACTATGTAAGAAGAAGCTTTGGATGAGATTGTGAAGGGGATGCATGACCTATAGCTAAAGATTACAAAGTTGGATGAAAAGGTGGAAGAAAAAGGAAGGGCATTAACCTCAAAACCTACATGAGAGGGGTTTGTACGTTGATCCATATGGTGTGATAACCCTCAGTATGAGAGGCGTGATTGTGCTTCCTATGCATTGGACAAAGATTTAAACTTTTAGAAAGATGATAAGATCCATGCAAAAGAAACAAGTTTGCCTCTTGAGCCAAACTTTGGTAAATGTATAATGCCTCAAAATCTTCTTCATGAAATAGTAGCAATACATGCATTTGCAGTTGTAGATGTTGCTATATTTGGTTTACAAATTGAGAAATATCTTGGCAAATGCATAGATGATACTAATAATGAATTTGAAAAAATGGCTTAGATTCTATAGTGAAAGGGAAGGTTTCCAAGGCTAATTTGACAGTTGCCACAAGGACGGTGACTAAAGATAATGCTTTGCTAGAAGATGTTTTCTTGACAAAGGTTATTGCCGATATAATGGCAGAGGATGATGTAGTATCTGAGGATGAGTATGATACACATGATTTACTTGATTATGCAAATATGAAATTGTATATGGGTGACTAGACATGGAAATGTGTATATGGAAATTTCCTAAATTTAGAAGGTGTGTAGGTTTAGAGGGGGTGGATGTTAAGAGAATTTTAATATAAGATTTGAAAATGGATGATTACATGTATTTTGCAGAGCTTAATGCACTATCTACAAGACACGAGGAGATAGCTTATGGGAGATTGATTCAAGATGCAAGTTGGTTTTTCTAGGTTCAGAACTGATATTCAAAATAGCTTGAATACCAATTATTAAGTTCTAATAACTTAAATGAAATTTTTGGTGGATTAGAAAACATGTAAAGACTTAACCTGAGTGGTACAAGTCATCCAAGCCCAAAAATACATAAAAGTAATGTGTATTACAAGAAGTGGCTTTTTGACTATTTTGAGACGTTTTCACAATTATTCCTGCAATATGGTTGGAGACTAGGTCTATTCCAATAAATTTGATTATCAAAACATCCATATTCTTAGTTTGTAGGAGAAAGTTAGAGTAGAATCAAGTTGTAGCCAACCAAGCTCAAGGTAGTACTGTTATCCTCTGGGTTTGGTGATATTCCATTTTGCTAATAGGGTTTGAGATTCAATGCTTTTTCTTATCGTAGAGGTTTATGTACAGCAAATATTTGATCTATGCAATGGTATTTTCTAAGCTATTGACTAAAAAAGAGTTTGGGCAAATCATCCCATCATAAGGATTTATACTATTACTTAAATTACATGCATCGATCTTGACATGTTGCACAAGATATCAATCAAAAGGCTCTAATTTGGCTTCAAATAACACTACACGGATATAGGGGAATAGCGATGGCCATTTTTGATGCAAATTAGTGCCGTTGCTATTTGTGTTGCAAATGCGATGCAAATAGTGATGGTACTCAGATAAAAAAAAGCGGGAGAGCATCATTTTGTGCAAAAGAGCGAAAGAAAGAGAGAACTACATCGTGCATTTGGGAGAGAGAGGGAGAGAAAGAGAGAAAGAGGGAAAAGAAGAGTTTTTCATTGCCACCGCCGCCGTTTGTGAAGAAGAGGAGGAAGTGCACGAAGGGCGAAGAGGAGCCACCGTTGTCAAAGAGTTTACTGTTCATAATATAAATCATGGAATTCTTATGAACACAGAAGAACTTCACTGGATGTTATATGAGGAATTTGCAAACAAAATTCAGACATTGTTATCCAATAACCAACTTAGTCACACAAGTTCTTTTGTATTTAGCATATAATTTTCAGTTATACCATGTATATTGATGTAAAATAAGTCTATCGGAACCTATAACTTGGTCAAATGGAAGTGATTGACAGTTTGCAGGATAAATCACATTGATTCAGGTGCAAAAATATGGTCAGAACTTAAAAAAAATGCCAAAAGTTGCAAAAAGTCCACTAGGTTCACATGGGACCTAAAGTAATAGACTTAAGTGACCAGCAAGTGACCTGGGTAGGTCAACAAGTGACCAGGGCCTGAGCAGGGAGCAGCCCGCATTTTTTGGCGCAAAATGCGAGCTGCACAATCTAATGCACAACTGGAGAGAGCTGGAGCTATGGTGCATGATTTGGAGCATGCAAACTGAAGATCAACAGGCCCATAAACTGAAGGAGTAAACATGGTGAGATCTCCACTTCTCTGCCCATTTGGTTTGATGAAAATGCATGTTGAAATAGTCTATAAAAGAGAAAAATCTGAGAGAAAAGTATTCATCCTGCTCTTATGCACGACTTCTCTCCTTTTGTCTACCTCAATCTTGGTCCAATGAAGCCCGACTTGTACCCAAGTACTTGAATGACTTTGGGGCAAGCAAAGGGTGAGGATTTTGAAGGTATATGGGCTGTTATGGGCTGAAATAACTAGTCATAAATAGGGCAGCCCACTGTTATGGTCCATTTTTATGAGCAAACAAGAGATTTATGTGGTTGTAATGGAAGGAAATGACCTGTTTTCATCAGGACTTTGTTCATTAATGTTTAGAGGAGCTTCTTCATGAGTTTATGCACTCATTTTGAGCTTGATTATGGGCTGGAATTTTCTGTTTTAAAACAGGGTTGAAGCTAAAATTATGCTTCTTCAATTCATTTCATGTATCATTGGCCCAAATCTTGAATGCATTTGAGTCTATCAACATAACACTTGTTCCAAAGGGTTGAAATCCATCTATGTACTTGAAATAAAAGCCATTAGAACTTGCATTTGATATTCATAATTGAATTGAGAATCTAAAAATATCCTTTATGATATTATGTATGTATCCAGAGGCATTTGATGTAATCAAGATAGACTTATTTCTTCCGTTCATGTATGCTAAGTACATAGTGAAAAAGCTTGAATTCTTCTTCCGTACCTAAATCATTTCTAAATCGCGGATCTTATTAAACCCCAAACTATTTTCCCTTCCTGATCCTTGAATCCTAAACTCCTCTTCTGCACTAAAGCCCTGGTGGTAGACCTTCAACCCTTAACACGACGACAGTGGTGAACCCGATGTGAAGGTCCGCAGAAGAAGAAGTCCAATGGGAGAATCATCAAGTTCGGGAGGAGATGCCTTGCAACAGTTGGTTTGTCTAATGCAAGAAAGCCAACAACAACAGTTGCAATTTCAGCAGCAGTTGCAATTGCAACAACAACGGAGACAAGAAGAAGAGCGGATTGATGCTGCTGCCATTAAAGCCTTAGAAGCAGTTGGACAAGAGCTCAAGCAATTTAATGGGCAAAATGTATCCTCTTTTATCCGCCTTTATACTGACAAGATGGCCTTGTTTGGAGTCCCTCAACATGCTTGGAGATGTTATTTTGCCCGTCTGGCTGTGCATGGTCTCTAGGACCGAATTCATGGTCTTTTCCAAAAAGATGTAGGGTGGACTATGTTCAAGAAGGCTCTTCGAGAAGAATTTTTCCTTGAAGATTCTGGCCTTATGACAAAGAAAGTCTTCACCGAATGGGTTGAAAGGCCCAATAAGGGTCTAACCGCCACTGCTCTTCATCGAGAATTTGAAAGCAAATTTGCCCAACTAGATCCTGACGATCAACAAGGTATGGAAAGTCCAAAGATTGAATTATTTCTAAAGGCTGCAGATTCTTCTCTTCAGGAGAAATTAACTGATCGACTTGAAGACCCCAACTCTGAGACGTGATTGAAGACTGCTTGGAGTGATGTCACTAAAGCAGTTAATATGATTGCTCGAAGAGAGCGATTGTGCCTAAGATGGGGATCAACCCCTGTAACAACTGAATCTATGAAGGAGCCTGTTCCAGTTTCTCGACCTCCTATCTCTATGGCCGAGCAACCAAGAAATTCTGCTGTTCCATCTCCAAAGAAGGATGTCATGGACGAGTTAATTAAAAGCATGCGGGATCTCCATCTAAATCTAATGGAGATTAATTCTAAAGTGGAAAGGCTTGATGTAAAAGTAGAAGAAAGGGGTGCGAAAGGCCTGTATGAGAAGGCTTCAAAAGACACTTATTTGGTGTGATAGCCTTCATCATGACAAGAGGGAGTGCGGTGCATTTCGTGAAGCTGAAGCACAAAAATTAGTCTTTTGGAAGGATGGTAAAATTCATGCAACCGAAACCGGGCTTCCTCTTGAGCCAAACTTCGGCAACGGTGGCATGAAGAAAAGATTGGAGGATTTCGAACCAAGAACGGCCTATGTAGCTGTTGATGCTGCAACTTATGGGTTGCAAATTGAGCCAACTAATGAAATTGTTAAAGCATGTAAAACTAATGCAAAATCTAAAGTGTGGACGCAGGCCTTGGAATGCATGGAGCAAGGCAAGGCAACTAAATATGATTTAACCACTGCCAGTCAATGTATTCGAGGAAGAACCGGTTGGTCCGAGCCTGTGGATTCATTTTCAGCTTTTGCTTGATTAGCTAAAATTAATAATCAAGAAGCCATGATAGAAGAAAATAGAAGAAGATGTTGCCGATCCTTCTTCTTCAGGTTCGACTAAACGCATAACAAGAAGTAAACCAGACCAACAGAAGGGTGCTGAAAATCCACCGCCGCCAGAGTTTGACATGGGAGATGCCCCTCAAGCAAAGAAGACAGAAGGAAAAAGAAAAAGCAAACATCCCAATTACAAGTTGCAGTCTGACATAGAGACCGCAACGGATCTTAAACGGATCCTAGAAGAAAGGATTCTTGGAAGTAGAATTGAATTTACATTTGGTGAAATTCTTGGTATTGTAAAACGAGGATTTCATGATGTAATAATTGATGTAATTAAATGAAAAAGACAATATGTTGGTGAGGAAACTGAAGAATCTGTACATGCTTTTTTGCAAGTACTTCAAGTGTATTTGCAGGATGAAGAGAAGCTGAAAACTCAAGGGATTCGATTGGAGGCAATCAAAGAATTGATTGCAGCCATAGAAGCCAAAGATGAAGACATTTATGAAGTAGAAACTGAAGAAGCCATTATGGTGGGGACTTCTCAATCTAAAGGGCAGCCCATGCGTAAGAAAGAGACTCTTCTTCACAACATGCAAGAAGAAAGTGAAGCTCACTTTATTCCTAGTAGTCACTACTCCCGTACCCATTGGGCAAGGGCAACTACTAAAACTGTTGTTAAAATCGGTGAAAAAGAAACTCCATGCATTGCCCTTATAGACCATGGTTCGAAAATTAATGTTATGTCAAGAAGTCTCTATGAGAATGGCGGATGGCCCATTGATGTGGACCCAGGATGGCACATGAAGACAACCAATAATTCTTCTGGCGATCTTTATGCAGCATGTCCTTATGTACAAGTTACTATTGGTAATGTAAAAGATGAATTTCATTTCTTTGTTCAAGATTCCTGCAGCTATCCTATCATTCTTGGACAACCATTTACTTCCGAGTCTCGTTTAGAGACAAAGGCTCTTGATGATGGTTCATCATATGCCCGGATAAGAAGTAAGGATAATGACAAAGCTGTCCAATTCCTGACCGTCTGTGTTAATCACCATCGGAATAGGGATCAATTGAGAGATCATCTTGTTCCTCCTAATGCCCGAGAATTTAAGGGTTTTCGGGTAGCGCTACTGTAAGTGGAGGCTATGGCAGTGCATCATGTCACAAAAAATTGCCTCCACATATAAAGGAGGCAAGGCCAAAAGCTGATTTGCAGGTTTTTATAGCCAATAGTGTGGGCTGTTATAAACAGTTTTCAGACATGAACATGGCTGAAAGAAAGTATTTGTGTCATATGGAACAAGAGTTGAAGCAAATTGATGTTTTACCTAAAGATGAAGAAATTTCAGGACTATTTTATGGGCTGAATTATAATGATACAATGGCTGAAATTTATACAACCGTTCATGCAGAAAATCAAGCAGAAAATCATCCATACAGGTATGTACATTGGATATGTATGACATAATTCAAGAATTTGCAGATTATGAAGCTTTTGGACAGCTAAACAAGGATGAAGTAAGAGTAGAAACAAAATATAAAATAGTTGATAAAAAGGTCAAGCCGGTAGCTACTCCTCTACCACTTGAAAGCGAAGGACTGGCAAAAAGGGTATCCAAACAGCCAAGCCTTCGTGATCCTAAAGATATTGGTCACCAATTTACAATAGAAAGTCTACAAAAGCTGAAAATTGGTGAAGACTCTTTCCTCTTGCCGGCTGAAAAGCAAATCTTCATGCAGATTTTAAAGAATCATGGCAAAGCCTTTTCATTTCAGCCACATGAAATTGGCTGTGTGGATCCAAGCATTGTGGCACCAATGGTGATTTTTACGGTCCCACATGTTCCTTGGAATCTTAAACCAATTCCGGTTCCAAGGGCTCATTTGCCTAAGTTATTGGAACTTCTAAATGAAAAGATAAAAATGCGAATATTGGAGCCATCTTCAGCTCCATATTCCAACCGATGGTTTACCGTACCTAAGAAAAATGGATCTTTGCGATTCATTCAAGATTTACAACCCGTCAATAAAGTCACTATTAGAAATGTTAGCTCAGGGCCAATTATTGATGAGTTTGCTTAAGCTTTTGCAGGTAGGGAAATCTATTCCATGGGAGATTTATATTCAGGCTACGACCAATTTCAGCTTGCTTTGGAAAGCAGGGACATTACCACAATGAAGACGCCTTTTGGCCTAGTCCACATGTGTACTCTACCTCAAGGGGCTATGAATTCAGTAGCTCACATGATGAATGCGATGCATAAAGTATTGAGGGATTATATTCCTCAATTGACTCTTCCTTTTCTTGATGATGTTCCAATCAAAGGATGTGAAGTTCATGAGAAAAATGAAGAACTCAACGAACTTGGATGTCGAAAGTTTGTTTCTGATTATATTAATGATTGTGCTCAAATCTTGTCTAAATTAGAAGAAGTCCATCTTACTCTTTTAGGAGCTAAATCTGTTTTTGGAGTCGAAGAAGTCCTTGTGGTCAGACATATGTGTGGTCCATATGGCCGAAAGCCTTCTCCATCCAAAATAGATGCTATCAGCAAAATGCAGGAAGAATGTACAAATGTTTCAGAAGTGAGAAGATTTCTTGGTGCATGTGTCTTCTATCTTATTTGGATACCACATTTTGCTCATGTTGTTGAAAGTCTTTATCGCCTTTTAAGAAAGGGCCAAAGGTTTATATGGGAAAAAGAAGACACTCAGGCTATTCGGAAACTCAAGAAAATGCTGATTTCAGCCCCCACTTTAAAGAGGGCTAATTACTCTAATGGACAGCCCATTATACTCACAGTGGACACAAGTCCTATTGGAATAGGATGGGCAGTTGGTCAAGACGACCTTGAAGGCAACAGATATGTAATCCGCTTTGGAGTAACGGTTCTTAATGAATGACAAAGAAGGTATGCTCAAATTAAAAGAGAACTTTGGGGAGTAGTAACTGCATTAAAATGTGACAGGGAGTACTTCATTGGCACACACGTTATAGTTGAAACAGATTGCCTTCCACTTTTGGGCATGATCGCCAACTGTTCCACTCCCGACATAGCCATGCTAAGATGGATAGCCTATATTAAAGCCTTAAATCCTGATTTGAAACATATTGCAGGTAGAGATAATCCAGTTGCTAACATGCTTTCGCGTGCCAGATATAGGGATAAAGAAGAAATGATGGATGAAGAAGAATCAAAGTTTATAAATGATGTTGTTAATGCAGGTACAAATCTGAAAACAACAAGAATAGCTGAATCTAATGTTGATTCATTAGTAAAAAATGCAGGTACAACAAAAATTACAGCAAGTACAACAGGTTCAGCTGTTAAAACAAATTTTACATCAGCAAGGAAGGATGAAATAACCAAAGAAGGGCAATGGATAGCTAGTAAACAGCATGTTCAATGTTATGTTATGGTTTGTTCACACTTTAAAGAAGAATATTATGTAGATGATTGGCTAAAAATTGGCCAATTTTTGAGCACTATGACAAAGAAGAAAGAGTGGACTAATGAAGAGTTCAAAAGAATTAAGAGAAAAGATTATGGTTTTTTTCTTAAAGATGGTTACCTTTGGAGGGATGAGAAAAAGAAAGGAAGGGTGCCTGTTCGTGTCTTAGGAGACAAAAAGACTCAAAGACAGGTTATGCAAGAATTTCATGAAAGCCTATTGGCTGGTCATAGAGGCATATGGGGCACTTTTGCCAAAATAAAAGAGAAATTTTGGTGGCAAAGTATAAAGACATTGAGCATTTTGTTGAGTCTTGTCATGTTTGTCAAATGTACTCTATGGTAAAGCATAGAGATGGGCTTCAGCCTACCTATCCTTTATCCATTCACTATAGATGGGTTATTGATTTAGTAACCATGCCTACACGAATTTGGAACATGAGATATCTAGTACTTGGATTTTCTGTTTTAAAACATGGCTGAAGCTAAAATTATACTTCTTCAATTCATTTCATGTATCATTGGCCCAAATCTTGAATGCATTTGAGTCTATCAACATAACACTTGTTCCAAAGGGTTGAAATCCATCTATGTACTTGAAATAAAAGCCACTAGAACTTGCATTTGATATTCATAATTGAATTGAGAATCTGAAAATATCCTTTATGATATGATGTATGTATCCAGAGGCATTTGATGTAATCAAGATAGACTTATTTCTTCCGTTCATGTATGCTAAGTACATAGTGAAAAAGCTTGAATTCTTCTTCCATACCTAAATCATTTCTAAATCACGGATCTTATTAAACCCCAATCTATTTTCCCTTCCTGATCCTTGAATTCTAAACTCCTCTTCTGCAGTAAAGCCCCGGTGGTAGACCTTCAAACCTTAACATGACGACACCATTACGCAAAGGTGCCGCCGAATCTATCCTCGGGCCTTTACGGTGAGTATATTACTCCCTCTTGGTTTTTTTTGTTTTTTGTTATTTTATTTTGTTTGTTTTTATTAAAAATGATGTGTACTGAGGGAGAAAGAGAGAAAATGAGAGAGGGAGAGGAAGAGAGAAAAAGAAACAAAGAACGAGAGAGAGAGGGAATAAACATGAAACATAATAAAGAAAGAGAGAAAGAGAGAGAGGGAGGGAGAGAGGAGAAGGAATGGATAAAAAACAAAGAGAGGGTAATATCTTGTTCTTTAAATTTTTTTTTTTTGGGTGGTAGTAGTAGTAGCAGTAGCAGTAGCAGTAGCAGTAGCAGTAGCAGTAGCAGTAGCAGTAGCAGTAGCAGTAGCAGTAGCAGTAGAGAGAGAGAGAGAGAGAGATATATATATATATATATATAGTTAAAGGTGCACCTTGGGTGTGTTTGACGCTTCAAGAAAGCGAGGAATAGTAGTAGTGGTGGTGGTGGTGTCAAAGAGAGAGAGAGAGAGAGAGAGAGAGAGAGAGGTTTTGTTAAAGGTGCACCTTTGGTGTGTTTGACACTTTGAGAAGGCAAGTAGTAGTAGTAGTAGTAGTAGTAGTAGTAGAGAGAGAGAGAGAGGTTTTGTTAAAGGTGCACCTTGGGTGTGTTTGATGCTTTGGGAAGGCGAGTAGTAGTAGTAGTAGTAGTAGTGGTGGTGAGAGAGAGAGAGGTTTTGTTAAAGGTGCACCTTGGGCGTGTTTGATGCTTTGGGAAGGCGAGTAGTAGTAGTAGTGGTGGTGGTGGTGGTAGAGAGAGAGAGAGAGAGAGAGAGAGAGAGGTGGTGGTGGTGGTGGTGGTGGTGGTGGTGGTGGTGGTGGTAGTCGTAGTAGTAGTAGTAGATATATATATATATATATATAGTTAAGGGTGTACCTTAGGTGTGTTTGATGCTTTGGGAAGACGCGAAAGGCCTGTGTCTCTAGGCCCGGTAAAGCAAAAGAGAGATTGGACTTGGAGGTGAAGGGATGGTTTTATTGACATGCTTTGTGCTACCTCCTTTATACGCTCTGCATATCGAGTTGCACA
Organism: Lygodium microphyllum; assembly: GCF_053477565.2. Lineage (NCBI taxonomy): Eukaryota > Viridiplantae > Streptophyta > Polypodiopsida > Schizaeales > Lygodiaceae > Lygodium > Lygodium microphyllum. The sequence goes on from NC_141151.1 coordinate 55,841,038, forward strand.
CAAAGGAAAAGAGGTGGCGAGGTCCAGTGCAATACCATGGGACGGGGAACACTCTGACATAGGGTAGCTAGTCCCTTGTCCCTATGCATAGCATATTAGACTTTACATACTGTAGGCCCGTCTGTAGAAGGTGGGTGGAGACTTTACATACATTAATTTTGTTGAGTTACAAGAGAAGAAATCCCTTCTCAAACAATTTAAGAAAGAAAACAAGAATGATAATAAAAACAAATTGTTTGTCGTAATGTAGACCAAATGGAAAACGATGAAGGCCGTCATGGCAAAAATCACTGGGCTCTTCTGTTTGCCTTCGTCATTAACATCTTCTACTTTTCACCGACTTCCTCCCTTTCACAACTTTTTCAGGCTTGTAGTTCACTTGTCCTTCAACTGGTGTCTTCTATCTTTTCCTCATAGCCTCGACCTTTCCTTTGTCACCCCGATCGATCTGATTGTAGCCGACTGCTGGTTGATGTTTCTTTCGGCTCCTTGCGGCACTTTGGCATTGCAGCAACTCGATAATCTTCTTCTTGTCTTAGTCTTTGCCACTTTCACAGTTTACTTCTTTGTCTCCTACAATGGCTACTTTTTCATCTTCAACAACGTTTTCATCGGCCACCATCACTTTCAGTCCGTCAACTTTTTTCTGTAACAGCTTGTCTCCTTCCGTCATAGTAGCCTTCAACGAAGATCTCTCCCTTTGTTTAGCTCCTTGTCACCTTCTTTGTCCGATTCTTTCTTCGTCACCTCTGTCAGCTTTCCATCATCCCTCCTTTGTCTTCACATCATCATCTTCATCCTGCATCATTTCGTTTCTTACCTTTGCACATTGTCAATCATCGTCAACCTTGGTTTTTGTCTTTGGATTCAGAGCTCTCATCATTGACTCCCCCCCCCCCTTTATAATCTGTGCCACCTCCAAATTTTAAAGAAAGCGTCATAGCTTTTTAAGTTCCTCGCTTTTCTCACACACACTTTTGACGTTCTCCTTTTTATTTCAACAATTCCGATTCGGCATACAAAGCATGGTGCTTTTCTTTTCAGAAAAGCTTTGATCTTTGACGTCAATGATGATGTCTTGTTACATCCTTTTCATAACAACAAAAGATTCCTTTGATCTCTAATGGTATGTTTTAAAGTACAGGCATGTGTTATCCTGCATATGATCCACAATAGCGCACTTTACTCATCAAGCCACTTGCGCTCGTGATAATCAAAATTCCACCTATCATTGCCCACAATAATTGCCATTATTTCACATTCTGCTGATGCATCCATTGAATACTAACGATTTATGCTTTTCTTGTTCAAATGAAAAGACACAAATGCCTTTTGTTTGATCCATGCTAGAAATGTGAATTGTTTTAATTCCATGAGATCATCTTTTTGAAGTAACTATTGAAATGGTACTCGGTAAACTTAAAGTCGAAACTCAAAGCCATCTCCATTCACTTAAGGTGTTCTTTCTGATCCAATAGTTATCCATTCTCTTATTCATCTTCATCGTCCAACACCTCTTTTGTGGTGGTCTTCTTAGTCCACAAAGAATGAGGTAGCTGATCAAGTCTTTCAACCTCCTCTAATCAAGGTTTTTCCCTCTTCTTCTTCTTTGACAGAAATCTTTTAGCTTCGTCATAGATGCAATTAAAAGAATCATTCGACCTCACCCAATGTATATTGTCGTTGCAACTTATAGCAATCCAAATAGAGCATTGTAGAATATTTCTCTCATCTCAGTGAGAGTGTTTTAATCAACATCCATACAAGAATTGCCATCACATTGTATTAAGCCATCCCTTGTATATTGCCACTTATTCATTACGACTTCTTGCATGAAGTATACACCCTTAGAGTCTTTGTACATTCTCTTCGTATGAACCTATTTTTCATGCAATTTGTCCTAACGAAATTATGCTATATAACGGAACTTCGTGCCCAAACACTCATGCAATTTGCATTTAGAATCCATGCTTATGCAATCAATCAAGCGATGCTTCCACGTAAAAATTATGAATTCATTGAAGAAATTGTGCCTAGCCTAACTATATGTGCTCGTGCATCATGTAGATGAAAACACAAAAGAAACACATGACACTGACTTAAGAGTCCAAAATCTTGACAAAAAACTCCGCCCTCAGGTTTGTAGTGGTAGATGCGTAGCATCACAACTCCGTATCTTAATCAGCATGTCCCATGTCCTTGCTCTCAATGTAAGTTGGCAATTAGACGAAAATGTTGATTGTCTATGGAACACATACGATGCTTTGATGAGTTTCAATCAGTGATCATTGATCAGGTGATCTCAGATTTTGAGCAAAACGGTAAGAAAAGTGTATATCAATCATGCATTGTATTCGTAAACTAATTGAATATCATATACAAAAACATTGGATGTGGCCATAAAATTTATTACAGAGAGGTGACGTCTCATCCTAAGGAGGAGTGCACCCTTTGCGGCCAGTTAGAAGATTTTGTGGGCGTGCGATGGATGGAGTGCCTGAGCCAATCCACCACTTGGAAGGCACTGCCCAATCTATACCATCAATACTAGAGGAGACAATCAACCTTCCAAACTTTCCTACAAACTTGGAGCCTGAGATGGAGGCAATGATTGATGCATTGATGCCCATGGATGTCGAGACATCTGATCCACTTAGAGAGGAAGCATCCATACCATTATATGATGGGTGTCGAGTATCTCACCCGAAGACACTGCTTGAACTTTTAAGTGTGCAAGCAAAATATGGGTGGAGTGATGCAAGTGTGGCCGAGTTGTTTAGGTACCTTCTACATATGCTTCGTTAATTTCTTTTTGGCATCATCATAAAAAACAATTGTTCTTTTTTAAGGTGTTTTATGATTTTTTTTCAGGTTACTAAAGTATTATATATTACCACTTGCAAATACCATGTCTGAGTCTCATGATGATGTGTGACATGTTTTGCAAAATCTTGGCATGGACTACAATAGCATCCATGCATGTATCAATGATTGTGTACTGTTTTGAGGAGAATACGAGACTATGGAGACATATCCAAAGTGTAGTGCTCACAGGTATTGCCAGGACTTGTAAGGGCAAACCATCCCTCAAAAAGTTCATATACACTTTTTGCTTATCCCCCGTATACATCACATGTTTCGTACGTCCGACATGGCGAGCTTGACAATGCGGCATGCATAGAATAGATCCACAGATGGAGTCCAACGAATATCAACGGATTCACGCACATGGAGACACATTGACTCTACCTTTCTAGGCTTTGCCCAAGAGCCAAGGAAACTTCGGCTCAATCTTGTTATGGATGGCATGAACCCATTTGGCTTGCATTCAACTTCTTACAGTGTGCGCCATGTAGTCCTTGTTAACTACAATATCCCTCCATGGCTTTCTACAAAGAAAGGACACCTCATCCTTAGCTTGCTCGTTCTTGGCCGCTACAAAGTCAATAATATGGACATGTATCTTCGTCCATTAGTCCATGAGCTTAAGATTTTGTGGGAGGAGGGGGTCATTGTGGAAGATATGAGCAAGCAGCACGATGGTCGATGGTCCATCAATATACGAGCCATTCTCATGTGGACCATTCATGACTTTTCAAGATTCGGGGAGTGCTCAGGTAAGTAGGCTTCCGTTCTCATTGGTAATATCTATCATAGCTCATTCAAGTTCATATTCATTGGATAGAGGTGTTGGGACATGTCTGGTTACTTCAGGTTATCATGCATGTCCATTGTGTGGGCCACAGTTAGACTCTCGAAGGTCACAAACCATGAAAAAGATGGTATATCAAGGACACGCTGCTTTCTTACCGGAGGGTCATGAACTGAGGGAAGGTTTTCTTAGACGATCTCCAACATGAATGAACACCCAAAGCTGGTACGGCTGAAAATGGTCCATATGGAGTCACATCCAAATGGAATGCGACGGTTCTCAGTTTTCTACAAGTTGCCATATTAGACCCACTTACAGATCAACCACTTGTTGGATCCCATGCATATTTTCAAGAATGTGGGCAGCTTACTATGGAACCACATCACAGGAAAGAGAGGCACTACAGGGGCAAAAATGAATTTGAAGGAGGTAGGCAAGATGGACACGCTTTGGCCGTAGTCGAGTGCTGATGGTTGCTTGTAGCTACCTCACGCTCCTTGGATTTTGTCCACTAAAGAAGAGTGCATTGTGAAGCAAATTATCAAGTCTATCCACACTTTGACAGGTATGATGCGTCCTCTCATGTTTACGTTTTCTAAAGACAACCAATTATTAGGGGTAAAATCCCATGATTGGCATAAAATATATCAGGTTTGTACTATGAATGGACTGTAAGTGACATGCATATTTTGCTGTTTGGAGTCTAGCCATTATTCGTAATGCTTCTTCATTTGTGGCAATTTGTACTACTGATCACGATTGTGGGATGCCCTACTCCAGAAATACGTGGGGCGATTTACCGATTGTCAAATTTAGTGCAATGGATCTTACAGAAGGAGATAAAGACATCCTCTATTGAATCTGTAAGGCGAGGGAGTAGTGGAGACTCTCTGTCTCTTTGAGAAGTACTTTCCCACTAGCATGCTCACGATACAAACCCACCTCCTGGTGCATCTTATAGAGGAAGTGGAGATTGCGGGACCTGTCCATACACGATGGATGTTCTTCTTGGATTGCTTCATGAAAACCCTGAAAGGCATTGTGCGATAATGAGCTTGACCAGAAGGTAGCATGGTTGACATTAGTGCATATTTCACAGTTGATGCCAACAGTGAATTCAAACAATAGTATACTATGGTCGCTGAAGGACGTTGCATTAGGAAAAAAATGAACTCACAAATGGGCCTTTTAGCGCCCCCACTCTCTCCTCCTTAAAACAAGGAAAAGAGGAGAGAAGAATAGTAAAATAATCCTCCTCTCTCTCCACTTTTGCAATCTCATTTTGCCTTTTTTATATTATCTACAAAGATATACTCAGATTCCTTCTCTCTCCTCATTCAAGAAGTCTTTTTTAACTAAATTTTTAAAAAAGGAGTTAGTTATGTGAGTGTGGTGCTTGGTTTTCAATGCAAAATGATTATTAGATACGAGGTAATTGATTTTTAAATTGAGAACAAGGAAAATGAAATTTCGAAAGTTTCTTTAAAAATATTTTGGAAATTTTTTATATTCTAGCTTTTGGTAAATAAAAAACCAAATGGTCAAATTTCATGTTTTTTAGAGATGTTTTTGGAGGAAAAATAGAAATATCTAAAATACAAAAAGTCTTCGACATCCCTATCCTCTGAGCTATTTTCCCCCATATCTATACTCTCTCATGGCTCTATTGTGACCTCTTCTCTATGTTTATGTAACCTTCATTGACAGAGTGAATTACTTACATTCTCCTTTCCCTTGGCATCTTTGTGTGCCTCTATGTGCATCTCTACTCTATCTCTTGTGACAACCAAGTAGGCTCCCCATTTCTATTAATAGTAAAATGAATATAGGAAAGAAGGAGCTGCATATTGAGGTAGAGATTGAATATGCCCCATTATTCAAAAGAACCCAGAGTACCAGTGTCAACCCTCAGGTTTTGTAGAGTTACAGACAAATGTGATTGAAACATGTGGATTTGTGGGTTGATGGGGGAATCTACCCAATTCACCCCTTAAACAATAGACCTTCAACTTTCTCAGGAATAAAAAATTTGTTGAAGTATGTGTGCGAGGGTGAAAATGGGTTACTTGGTTATACTAGGCAGCTCAATGATCAGGCCTTCAAAGTATTTAAAACTTACTAAGCAACCATAAAAAATTGCCATGATGTGATTGCTGCACATCAACTTCATATACAACAGCTCATAGGATAAGTGGCACAACTGAATAACACTATAATTCAACAAAACAATCAAATTATTTCAATGCAGGACACTATCCATGACATTGGTATCTCACATGAGGAGGCAAAGGCACAATTGGATGACTTAAGAAAGATAAAAAACAAGCTAACACAGGAGCGCAAACGAAAGAAGAAGCCAATCAATGAGTTAATTGTAAATAGCGGCCAGTGGAAGTGACGTATTAAAGCATGCAAGGTAGCCCGAAAAGAGAACCTAGGTGAGGGTGAGGTTGGATTGTGTATTAGTAGATTGCTGAAGGCAAGTGCATTGGAAAATGCTTTGAGCAATACTAAGTTTAAGGCTGTGAAGGAAAAGGTGATTGAGTGCACATTAAAAGATGTGTCAAATGAGTTCTCAGATGTAGATGCACAATCTATTTGTGACATGGCCGGTATTAGCACAACGACTTACTCAAAGATATTCAAAGGTGTGAAGACTGGGTTTGGTCGTGTGCTGAAGAGAAATAGAATCGTGCCTCTTCCTCAACCTTCAAAGTTAATAGAGGCTCGACGGAAAATTAATACAAAGGTTTTGGAGTAGATAGGAGATCCCATGCATGTTCAATGTGTGGAAACACTAAAGGTTGGGACAAAAAATGCATATGAGGTGAAGTTCATCGAACTCAACAATTACTATTTAAATGTATGCAACTAGAAAAAGAAGCCATTGGAACGTGTAGGAATGTGGAGTGAGTGCTATTAGAAATTGGGCTACACAAGCATCAAGTGATGATTGAAAAAGATGAGAAGAGATTAGGAAAATCTAGTAACTTGCCAGAAAATCCTTGCTTTGGAGGACCAAAGGCTAGGAAGTTTCTCTTAGCCCCCATCAATGAGGAAGGGAGGGAAGCATCGAAATTTGGTCCACACAAGGTATGGAAAATTCACATTGGATAGTGTGTGTTGCATACCAAAGAAAAATTGATCATGGTGGAGGGGTGAATGGTAGCAATCCAATGATCCAATTGCTATCTTGGTGGTATAGGATTATAGTAGCAGATGAAGCTAAACTCTCCCAAAAGAGAGCAAATGAAAGTGTTGATGAATTGACTGTAGACATGATGGAATCACGTCGTGTCACTAAAAGAGTGCGTTATGAAGCCTCAAGTGCCAAAGAAAACCATGCCAAGTGGCTAGAAACAAGGCTTTGACAAGGCACCAAATGGGTTCGAAGAGAGCTAAGATAGTAAGATGAACAACGTGTTCATTGTGAATGCAATTCATAGTTTAAGAGAGAAAGAGATTGTGTGTATCTATGTGAATGAGTCTCACAGTTTAGGGTTATATAAAAGAGGGTTTCACTTTCTATCTTATTCATTGAGTTCTTATATCTCTTGTGCATGAAAGATGGATAGGTCTAAGGTAGTTGCAAATAAGCTTCCGCTCAGAGCCCCATATCGTGTTCAGCCCCTTGGAGCATCTACTAGCTCAGATGCACCGCCTTCTCAACCTAATCCACGTTCCTCAAGTTGCCCTCACAAGGGTCCTCCTTAGCATCCCCATAAGAATCGCAAGTGGAAGGCAGGTACAGTGGCCTTGAGAGAAATTAGGAGGTATCGATCTCATCATTTCGAAGGCAAGCTTCTTAAGACTTGTTTGCGAGTTTCTTGAGACTTGTTCGTGAGATTGTGCAAGACCTCTACTGCACAAAAAGCAGGAGGTGGTTTTTGGCAAAAGGTCAGGATAGACTTGATTGCTTCACAAAAGAATGTCTTCATGCTCTATAGTGTGCTGCAGAGGCCTTTTTAGTTGACTTGATGGTGACTGATGCTCAATGTTGTGCAATACATGCAAAGCGCATCACTGTAACTCCCAAGGACTTCCAACTTGTAAGAAATCTTCAAGCAATGAAGGATGCATTTGTTCCAATGGAATGAACACAATTTGTAATGTTATTTTTGGCATAGTGTTATCCTCGTGCATTGGACATATGATTATGTCCTAGTGCAAAACTATTGTTTGTGCCTTTAAAATATGAATTAAAATTTTACACTTGTCCTTCACTCTCACCTTTGACTGTGTATCTTCATTGTATTTTCAATTCTTACTTACAGTTTTTGTTAGCAATGTCAATTTCAATAGGAATAACATGCAAAAATTTGCCATTTCTTATTGCAGACTGTACTCTTGATACCTCAGTATAGCCTATATAGTGCGAAGTTTCTAAGGGCCAATAGTCACGATTTTGATTTCTCAATTATCAATCCATCCATAATTTTGGTGTGGGATAATTTTTAAAATATTAAACTATATTGGAATGCGATGAAACTTCACACGCGCACTTGTTAGGTGGCCAAGAGCCCAAATTATTTAAAAAAAAACTAAATTTTATTAGAATGCGACAAAACTTCACACGCACACTCGTTAGGTGGCCAAGAGCTCTTGGCCACCTAACGAGTGCATGTGTGAAGGTTATGGATTTACGATCACACAATGGACAGTGGGTATGAAGTTGCATTAACCCGGTTTTGGGATTTAAATGGGTTAAAAGTTCATTCTTCTTCTCATTTTCACATCTTGCTTTCTTTGCTTCCTCCATTTTCACATCCCAAATCCCTGTTTCTTCTTCGTTTTTCCCTCCTCGAGCTTTGCATGGCATGCACTAAGCAAGCATATCGCCGTTTTGGCCTCGGGAAAACATCACGCCAAGGCCCACCCCACGTGGAGCACAAGGTGGAGCCTCCTCTAGTGCAACAGCAGGTGCTTCGCATAGAGCATAAGGACCACCACAGAAGAAGAGGAGATGGAAACCGGGCACTATTGCCCTTCGAGAGATAAGGAGAATCCAACACGGATATGAGCTTCTCATCCCGAAAAGTTCTTTTCATAAGGTTGTTCGAGAAGCATGCAAGACTTCGAGTTGAAAGGGATGGGAAGATTTTGGGCACGAGTGCAGGATGGCCCACCAGTAGGAAGGTGGACTACTGCAGCTATCGACTTGTTTGATGATACATAGCTTGCGGCCATCCATGCAAAGCTTGTCACAATCATAGATAAAGACATGAACTTTATCATTCGGCTTCGACACAGCAAAGGGGACTCTGCCATAGTTTACTAGATTAATGATGCAAGGTTTGTAATGAGTGTTATAGCGCCATAACATCTTGAAAGGCCAAAAAGTTTTGTATACTCTGCCACATTGAAATATTTATTTATATATACATAATATCTTATGCGATGTGTACTGAATTCAAATAATTGAGTAAAGTTGTTTTGTTTTGTTTCTTGAAATGCATGACTCTTAATTTTTGTTTAACGTATAAACGTATCAAAAGTAGTGATACGTACGGATACAAGTTACATTATTGCTTATGCACAATCGTAAGTGCAGTACTACGCATTGAATTATGTTAATGTATGTGGATGCACCATTCACGTACCACACATTATCGTCACACTTACACAATTACAACTACAGTACCATGCGTTGAATTATGTTAACATATGTGAATGCGTCATTCACGTACCACACATTATCGTCACACTTATACGAACCACACAAATATTTATTTGTAGGGATAAAGTAAAGTATCTTATATTCATCAATAAAAATACATGTGATGGCTGTTAGTGATGGTAGATACAAAAAGCTGATAGCCAACAAGAACTCTCAATTGTTCCTTGGATTTTTCATCGGTGGAGAGGAGGGGCCAGCTTCTGATGAAAATATAGATTCCTTCTTTGCTTCAAAAATGATGCACTTCCTCTTTAGCTTTTTCTCCAGGAGAAGCGGATCTGACACTTTAGCAAGGCCGCCTAATGTAGCAAGCACACACATTGCTCCACCACATGTTTGGTCAAACAAGTAAAGAAGCTTTGACCGCTTGATTAGCACCACCTTTTTCAAGCTAGATATCATAAGTATCACTCAAAAAGGTCCAAACTTGGTCAAAGCTTGAACTTTCATGATTATTTCCTGCCCTCATGGTGAGTACTTCTTATGGAAGACCACGAAATCTGCAACAAGGTTACCAATATACTCCTTTAGAGTTGAATCCTTCCGTCGATTTGCATGTCGAGCTCCTCCTTGCCTTGATGCAAACTCATCTATATACAGTATGTCCTGAATGACAAAGTCAAATCAAACAATATATTTAGCGACTAACCTAGATTTATTAGAAAGCGATGAAACTTGACGGTAGGGTGTGTTGGGTCCCCTGGAGTCCACTGGTGAAATCTTGGCAAAAAATGATGCCTACAGCTGCCTTGTCCAAAGTCTGGTGCACCAAAAATTATGCCTACAACTGCCTTATTCGAGAAATCCTATCCTAAGTCTGGCATCTATGCCACGTGCCAGACTTCGGATAGGTCAACTGCAGGCATCATTTTTGGCCAAGATTTCACCGATGTAAGAAAGTTGTCCCAAACACCAGACTTTGGATAGGGCAGTTGCAGGTATCATTTTGGGCCAAGATTTCACTGGTGGACTCTGGAGGACCCAACGCACCCTACCATCAAGTCTCATTGCATAAAAATATATGGTAGTTAGAAATCTCACTTTCTTCAGATCATCTTGTATCTTCATTTCCTCATGTGTCAAGGAGGCACCTCTTTGGGCAGAGGGATCTACAAACTCCTTGGTAGGAAGCTAGGGCCTTGGTCCGAACAAATCATGTTGTAGTGCTTCAAATTCAGCATCTCGCACAAGGTAATCTTCTTCAACCGAGGTAATATGCTCTTATGCTGCTATGATGGCACTCACAGTATCTAAGCTTGTGCCATCATATCTTTCAATCTCTGCCATTGTCGGATGCACATACATGTAATCATAATCGATCAGGTATTCCATTGAATCCCTGACTAGGATAGAAAACAACTCTTCTTCCTTCATTTCCAAGTATTGCAGTACATCTGATAGAAGCAAGTATTGACTCTTCTTCCTTCATTTCCAAGTATTGCAGTACATCTGATAGAAGCAAGTATTGTACACCATCTACTTCAATGGGTGTCGAGGAGGCAAGGTTGGGTTTATCGACTTATGGCTATTCTGAAGAAGATGGCACCATGAGAGCCAACCCTTGCCCTGCCACCACTCGATGTTCCTCTTCAACATTTATGAGCTCTTCAATTGGTTCTTCTCCCGTGTATGTGATAGAAACAATATGTGGAGTTGTATCTTCATTGCTCTCCTCCTCTAGGGGGATATCCAATGCAAGGAGGTAAATTGCCAATGCATAATCACACTCCATGAGATCCAAAGGGGTAATGTACATGGTGCACTTTCCATAGGAAAAGTGCATACTCTGTGTGAAGAATCCACATGGGCCAGACACCTATTCATCACTTTTTGGTGATTCTTTCCTGCTTGAAATACCATGAACTGTTCCAGAGGCACCCAAGTCATGCCGGATCCCTCGATGGAGTATGTGCATGTAGCAATGGTACTCACAAAGTCATCCAAAACCTGAAGGGGGAGATCCAACGATGAGAGCACGCTTTCAAGGTTGAAGTTCTTAGAGAAAATCTGAAATATCTCGTCACCTTGGTTGGCAAAGATAGTTTCATGGATCCACTCATCAAAGTGTGTGCGAGCATCCATCGTAGTAGGTAGGAGGAATGTTATGGATATAAAGAGATAAAGAGAGAAAGTGTGAAATGAAACAAGAACTAAACTAGTTCTACCTTAAAAAACTTAAGTTTTAAACCATTAAGGGTTGTTCGTATACAATATTTAGTTATGGCTTTACTTATGTCTTTGTAAAGTTTACATGCATATGTAAATGTGTTGATGTGAAAAGTATATAACAAGTGTATGATTTTTTATAAATACCATAATTTTTAAATATTACAAGTTTGTAAGCAACAATATTCTATTGGCCAAATAAATCCAAAAATTTACAGGTATTGGATATTACAATTTGTGTGTTGGGATTTTTAGGGAGACTCTACAATTTCTAAAATATGTGGAGCCACACACTTTCTGGTAATAGTATCCTTAGCTCAACTTCGAATTTTCCTACCATCTAGTTTAAAATAGAAGCTAACAGGTGGGTTCTACATTAACATTGTAATTTCCTGGCACATTATACTCAAGGGCCAATCATCCTCCATTTGCAACACTTGGGGCTCGCGGCCCTCACAAATGATAGTAACATTCACAACTGCACTTTCACGCATGTCTTGATCAAGGCACAACCATTTACCCTTGAGCATCCTCCATCTACGATACTTGAACACTAGGCATAAAGTCTGTCGTGCGACAAAGTACCTATAATTGGAAATGAAAGTTAGCTGATTCATCCCAAAGTAAGATAATAGTCAACTAAGAGAGAAAATTTTTACCCGAAAGCCATGTTCCTTGTGACTCGACCATCCACTGTGTCAGGATTGTGAGTTATTTTTGATGTCCAAGTTTTGCCTAGAATCCTTGTTACATAATCCTCTGATGTATTTTTTATGACGTACGTGCTTTTGGTACATCTCAAACCCTTATATTCCTTGTACATGTGTGCAAAAATTGCAATCGATATGAACCAGCTTAGATGTACATTCTTTGAGCCGGTGCTTGGATTCATATAATTCAATATGTATGTTGAAATTTTTGTGCTACACATGTGCAAAATGCCGCTACTACACAATGGCCATTTTATGCTATTGAGATTCGATATGTGCATAGACTCAAGGGTTCCATATTCTAGACTCCCCTTGGGAAATATATACTTGGAGTCATAGAAAAAACCAAGGTCCTCTGCGAGCTACTTAGTTGTATGCCCCTCAAAGAGCAATCCACCAATTTCGAGGTGGTAACACTTAAAAGAACCAGTGAAAATCTTAACATTTTGCCACTCACAGCAATCCGAAGGGTATGCTTCTGTAAATATGAGACAAGTTTTACATAGATATCATGAAATGTATCATTCTCAATGAGTTGCAAATACTTACTGTTTGCAATGTTTCGTTGAAAGGGCACAGTGGGTGCAATATGTATTTGTTTTTGTATGAATACATGTTGTACAAACGCCTCTGTTACAAGGTGAGAATAAACATTCCTTTGTCTGAGAGCTTAAATTTTACCCTTTTAGTGCTTTGATACATCTGCAATTGCAGATGCTTTCACCCTGAAAGCTCCCTTCATACTTGGACGCATATGTACCCAAGACGAGCAATGATACGTATAAGTGATCCAATTCCCTTCTTCATCTTTTCTGTTACGTATTTCTATCAAGAGAATGCGTGTTCCTCGCTCAGGCATTATAACCTATGCATTAGATGTAAAGAAGTATGCAATAATCCCTAAATAATAAGCATTTTAAGCCAGTCCAGTAATCACCAATATGCCATACAAATCAACATGACATTAAGAGATGTTTACTCTTTTGTAAATAGACATAAACATCGATATCGAAACACATGTGGATATATACATCAACACAAAGTATAGATTTAATTTCAAGGCATCACTTTCATCATATCATTTACATGAAATATAGTGAAAAGAATAGCACAAGAATACTCACAGAATTTTACTAAAATAAATTTTATTATAATGAAGAGGAGTCTGATTTGACTCAATACATTGTGTGAAATGTGGATACTATAGAGTAGTTGTTACAAGGATAGCAGCCACATGGCACGTAAATCTTAATAGGCACATTCGATTGACACCTGAGATTTTATTAGACTCAACACATTGTGTATTATATGGATGATATGATACAAGAGTTTCATGGATCATTGCCAATTGGCATGGAGATCCAAATGGACATGTAGGACCAATAAAGTAGAGGATTTTGAAACCATTGACTTCCAATAGATACATATCATCCAACACAAAGGAATCACTCACCACATCAAAATAGTTGATCGAGAATTATATGCTTCACCTAAACGTTGTACAATACTTACATATTAAAAAAAACACATGCATGAATCTCTTTTAACAAAAATACTTGCATGAATCTCTTTTAGCAAAAAATATCTAGATAACTACATGAATAGAAGCAATACAAAACATGGCCAATTTAACTATAAGCTAATCTGCTGAAGATAAGATTGAATCATTGCTAATCAAAACCCATTGCAAATGATGGACATAAGAAAATGTCAATCCCATCAAACATAAAAGTCAATAATTAAATGAATAAAATTTGGCACCACAAAATATGGCATATTTACTTATAAATTGAGCTACAAAATCTCTGCTCTACCTTGTGTTAAGTGTTGTAATAACAATTGATCCTTAAGTTAGAACTAGCATCAAATCCTATTGTAAAGATAGTAGAAAAGGGATAATGAAGAGAGGAAGAAAGAGAGAGTGTGTGAGTACGCATGAGAGAGAAAGAAATGAGCACCTATCCAATCTTTCCCAAATTGATATCTGCAAAAGACAATAGCAAGAGTTAGTATTTACATAAAGGTATATTGAAAAAATAGTAGAAAAGAGGAAACATAGAGAGAGAAAGAGAGAGATGAGTACTTATGCAATGTCACCCAAAATGATATATGCAATAAAACAACAACCAGGGTTAGAACTAACATTATGTTGTATTGAAAAGATATCAGTAAAAAAAAAAAAACAAACAGAGAGAGAGATTAACACCTTTGCCTCTTGTTCCAAATAAACTCTGCAAGAAAACAACAATTAGAACCAACATCAAATTCTATTGAAAACAGAACATAAAAGAGAAACAACACATAGAGAGAGGGGGGAAAGAAAGGAGAGAGAGATGAGCACCTTTGTCTCCTGCCCCAAATAACCTCTGCAATAAAACAATAATAATAGTAAGAAACGACATCAAACCCTATTGAGAAAATAGCAAACAAGAGAAAATACAAAGAGAGGTGGGCACTTGTGTTTTGCTCAAAATCTAGAGATGCATGGAGAAGAAAGTGCAGAGGTAAGCAGAACGCTCAAAACCCTAATTACTCTCAGCAGGGAGCTTCAATGGAGACGAAAATTCACGAGTATAGAGAAGAGAGGGAAAGTGGTATGTTGCTCAACTTTTGGGTCAAACTGATTTCGTAAGAGGTAAAAAATCGAAATGGAAAATTCTCCTAAAAAGGGAGGAAATATGATGTGAGAGAAACTCAAATTTTGTGTACTATTCATTCTCTCTTTTTTAATCCCCAACTATCCCTTTTTTAAAATAGAAAACCCAAAATTTGGAGAGAGAAGATTCACCCTCCATGGATGTCAACATCTAGCCTTTCTATTGGACAATCCAAAATTCCCACATCTTAAACTATATTATTTTTAAAGGCCCATTTGTGAGTTTATTTTTTTCCTAATGATAGATTGATCAGAGATGTGGTGGTTTGAAATGGGGTAGAAAAAATGATGGATGCTATAATGGAGGAGAAAGTGAATCGTTTTTGTATGTTGCACCATTCCTCCATGGACACGTGGCTTGGTAGGTATGAGTAAGCCAAGAAATATTGGAAAGGAATGCAATCTGAATTTTGACATAGTATGTGCCATCGACCGGTTCAATATCATAAGGGCATGGAGAAGATGCTGCGGTTTATGTCAACGCGATAGTTTCATGGAGCTTTGATCAAAAAGTATCGCGAAGGGGGGAAGGTCTCTACTGAGGAGTGGGAATTCTCGAGGGGATGTAGTCCAAAGGTGATGTCATGTTTAGGGTTTGTCGTATCTAGAGTTTATATGCGACAAGTAATTAAAATTTTCAATGTACAGTACAAAATATACAGTGCGGCGTGGTTACGCTGACAGTATTTTCGCATGGAGCATATCAACAAAATGCGCTCCACAATAGATTGTGGTATCATGGCAAAGTTCAAGCACGAGAGCCAACGATGAGCAATGGATCCAAACACTGTTATAGATGAGATGGAGTATTTTGAAAACTTGAAAAGTATTATCAAGGTGGATTACTGTAGCTTCTCCATGATCCTAATCAATGTGTGGTAGTTCAAAGTGGTACTTGAAGAAGCTGGGGGAACAGTTTGATGAGGTTCATCTGGATTTCTCGAAATAGATTCTGAAAAGATATGGATGGATTTGCGCGACACATTTGTATTGCCGGCCCATTGTGAACAGGTGCATGAACTCATGTTTTTTAAATTTTATTACGACATGGTACATGTCAAAAAAGTTAAATATATCTTGTACATGATTTTGAGCATATAATTTTTTATCCAAACCCCTGACAACCTCGATGGTGGTATGTTGTACCTTCAGCTCCCCGAAGTGCGAGAGTATATGATGAAAGCAATGTTCCCAGCGTAGATGAGGACAATATGCAAATAGAGGGGTCGATATTGCAAGGGGTTTAGGGTTTAGGCTCGATACTTCATACTTGGAGCATCCACCTACTCAATTCGTTGATGAATCGCTTATAAGGGTACATAAGATATGCGTTTTAAGCAAGATCATTTTTAAAAGATTTATATTACCGTGCTTTACTTGATTTATATTGATTATACTAACATCAATTTTTATCTGAGCAGGTGATATTTGTGGATATTTGGATTCGTACGATGAGTTGAGGGATGAGCGACGAGGAGCTACAAGAGATCTTCACACGTATGTCTCTTGATCAGATGGCTCAATTCAAAGATATGGTGGAGCATGAGCTGTTAGCTTGGGCACCATTAGGCCGTTTTGTTAGATCTACTTTGGTGCGCTCTGATGCTTCAGTTTCTAGTAGACGAGGTTGACATTCCAAACTTGGGCTGAACAGAGGGAGTGGTTTTAGGGGATATTGCAGAGACCTGGATGCAGTGAGCCCGCGGTTGTGGCTTGGGATACAAGTGCTACTCCTTGATCTTGTGCAGGTTTGAGAGAGTGTGGCTCAGGTGGTTGTTGTGGAGGTACTGACGTAGTGTCTGCGTCTCGTCATTCTACTGGAGTTGCATCACCTATGGGATTTGTCACACCTATGGGGATAGCTACTTCAGTCACTCCAGCTTTTGCTCAGCTATTCGCAAGTGGTACCTCTATAGGTGCTACTCCAAGAGATACTACCCCTGTAGGTACACTAGATGTATATGGGTCTCCTGGATATGCCCATGAGCCTAGTCACAGGTAGGAGAGGACACATCTTAGACATACCCCAGAGGGGTATGGATACCTTGTAGATGATAGGACATGAGCAGTCATCATGAATGATGAGGGGAGGAGGGTGATAGCTTGTATGAGAGAGTTGTACTAACAAGTTTTTTGGCACAACGTCTTGGATCATTAAAGAACATACAGGAGGGGAGCAAGGACTACATAGTAGTATCCTTGCATGAGGAGTTTTCGGTACCCGCCGGAGCAAATAGGTTTTCCACTGGGCTGGATGATGGAGTGCATGCGTGTGTACAGGTCACACAAACGATCGGATACATGCAAGGCACTTAAGAGTGGGGCCTCAAAGCTCGAGTGGCTAGACAGAGATGACTCGCGCCGACTCAGGGAGGAGGCTATAGATTCTCTAGGATATTGGAGATAGTAGCACGAGGCAGCGAGGGCACAAGTGGAGGCAGGAGTGGTCCATCATCTTGGGAGTGACAACAACATGAATTATCTAGAGGACTTTGTAAGTTTTTCTTTTGTTCTGCTTGCTTATTTTTTTGCAATTTCCTTGTACTGACAATGGTGTTTCTAACAGTTGCATTTTGTTTTCTTTGCAGTACTCTATTACAAACTGCCATCCTACCGGCCTAGAGACTCGATATGCAGAGAGACACGGTCTCACTGTATTGACTGACAAATTGTATGGACGCGGCAGCCCAGTAAGTCACTCATCTTTCTTGTCTGTAGTTACTAATTTTAATTAAAATACATTATTATATGGTGGACTGATGTGTAGTTGTTTCTTTTTTTGTAGAGTCCATTTAATACTCCTTTTCGAGACGGGACGAGCTTTCAGATGGTGAGGATCTATAGCTCGCGCTTGGTTCCGTGGAACGCACATCCTCTTCTTTTTTGGTCATGTTATTTATGTAGGCATTTTCTATGCACTATGTTGTTATCATCATCTGTATCTTGCCATGATTCTACGGTCACTTTCATTACGAGATCTTATATTTATTTTATGTATCAGTCTTATGGATTCAAGTACACTTTGCCTTCATTTTGACGAGCATTGTACACTTTACTGTAACTCTTTTGTATGGCCCAAATAAAGCACATAGTGCCCTATAACCATTGCTATTAGCATCATAAATTTATAACTGCACGTGTTGGCAAAAATTTTTAATGAACATTTTTGTCGCTTTGAATGTCGGTATGAGGCATGTATCTTGTAGTGTAAAATGTTTGGGCTCTAGTAATTCATAAATTATCTTTTCTTTTAGTCTTTCTCTTCCTACTCTTTGCATCCCTTCGATCCTAAACCCCTATGGCTAGGCCTTTAATCCTACTCGCCCTCACACCTCTTCCCTAGTTTTCGGTTGTCTAAGTCTCTCTTTTTTGTAAGGTAAGCTATATTTAGCTTTGATTTGTATCTATATTTTTACCTATTGAATACAAACTATTTTGTGAACCAAGCCGAATTCGACATTGAAATATTGGTAAATTTCACTTAATGTATCAAGTTTATGAATATATACTTCAACATTTTTTTCGAATACCATTTTAAAATTAGTCAGTTCTATCTCTACATTTTATTTGACAATTGATGTGAATAACTATAAGAGAGCTGTAGGTTACATAATTGAAGCTCCAAAGGTAGTTGCAAATCTATTACCAACAGCTACCTCATTTTTTAATACCAGAATTTGTAATGTTTGTACACATATAGTTGCACAAATACTGCATGTGAGTTTCATTGCTAATTCGCAAATAAGCATGATGCAAATAAATCGAACACACAGACGTGCCCATATAAAGTATTTTTTTATAACTTGTAAAATGCATTTAATTTTTGCACTACAAGTCTAATCCCTTGTAGTGCTATAGATACAATAAGCATGTGTAAACATTTCAAAATTTCATAGGGAACAATTGCATATATCCGAGCAATAAGCATTTAGGCATTTTACTAACATTGTTTTTTTAAATAAAGGGCTTTTCTATACCAGTACTACAATGCAAGCATTTTCTTCAACAAACAAACTATTCGCAAGAAGTTGAAACCCATATGAATCTTTTGAGTTCATTGGAATATCATTGAAGTATGCAAAGTGTAGAGATTCTCTTATTCAATCCCAACTACGACAGGAGGAGAGGATTATACCTGCAAAACAGTTGCAAATCGTTGCGTCGCCTTAGCAAGGAATCTCAGAAACGATCCCAACAATCTAAAACCTAGCCTTCCTTGGATAACTTGAAACCCCTTCAAAAATTAGTAGCAAGCATGGTATATATTTGATCGGCGGGCTTCTAACCCGACGATGGCGTACCAAAAACAGTTAAATTGCATATTCGGTCTGTTGTTGTCGGTTCGTGCTGGCTTGCACTCAGCTTCCAAGAACCAAAAAAGAAGATGATATATCAAGGACACGCCACTTTCTTGCCAGAGGGTCATGAACTCAAGGGAGGTTTTCTTGTACGATCTCCAACACGTATGAATGCCATAAGCTGGTACGAGCTGAAAATGGCCCACGTGGAGTCACATCCAAATGGAATGCAACGGTTCTCAGTTTTCTATGAGTTACCATATTGGACCCACTTACAGGTCAACCACTTGTTGGATCCCATGCATATTTTCAAAAATGTGAGTAGCTTACTATGGGACCACATAATAGGAAAGAGAGACACTATATAGGCATGAATGGATTTGAAGGAGGTAGGCAAGATGGAGACGCTTTGGCCGCAGTTGAGTGCTAATGGTCACGTGCAGCTACCTCACGCTCCTTGGGTTTTGTCCACTAAAGAAGAGTGCATTGTGAAGCAAGTAGTCAAGTCTATCCACACTCCGACGGGTATGATGCGTTCTCTCAGGTCTGCATTTTCTAAAGACGACCAATTATCAGGGCTAAAATCCCATGACTGGCATAAGATATGTCAAGTTTGTACTACAAATGGATTGTAATTGGCATGCACATTTTGCTATTTAGAGTGTAGCCATTGTTCATAATGCTTTCTCATTTGTGACAGTTTGTACTACCGACTGCGATCGCAGGATGCCTTACTCTAGAAAAACATGGGGCCATTTATAGGTTGTCGACTTTGGTGCAATGGATCTCATAGAAGGAGATTAAGACACCATCTATTGAATCCGCGAGGCGGGGAGCAGTGGAGTTGGTCTGTCTCTTTGAGAAATACCTACCTACCAGCATGCTCACGATAGAAATCCACCTTCTTGTGCATCTTATAGATAAAGTGGAGATTGCTGGACCTGTCCATACACGATGGATGTTCTTCTTAGAGTACTTAATGAAAACCCTGAAAGGATTTGTGCGATAATGAGCTCAGCCAGAAGATAGCATGGCTGAAGGTTGGTTGGTGTCGGAGATACTAGTGCATATTTCATAATGGCTACCAATGGTGGATCCAGACAAAAAAATGCTATGGTCGTTGAAGGACGATGATAGACTCACCGGAGATGTGGTGGTTGGAAATGGGGTAGAAAAAATAATGGATGCCTCAATGAAGGAGAAGGTGAATCACTTTTGTATGTTGCACCATGCCTCTATGGAGACGTGGCTCGCCAAGTATCAGATCACTAGGCAACATCGAGAGGAAGCGTGATCTGAATTTCAACGTAGTACATGTCATCGACTGATTCGATATCCTGAGGGCATGGAGGAGATGCCGTGGTTCATATCAACGCGATGGTTGCATGGAGCTTTGATCGCAGCATCTCGCAAAGGGACAAAGGTCTCAATGGAGAAGTGGGAATTCTCGAGGGGATGTAGTCCAAAGGTGATGAGGTGTTTAGGATTTGTCGTATCTATATTTTATATGTGACAACTAATTTGAATGTTTCAATGTACAGTACAAAATATATAGTGCAGCGTGGTCCTATGGACGGCATTTTCGCGGAGCGTATTGACAAAATGCACTCCACAATGGACTTGGTATCATGGCAAGGTTAGAGCAGGAGAGCCGGCGACGAGCAATGGATCCAAATACGGTTGGAGATGAGATGGAGTATTTCGGGAATTTGCAAAGTATTCTTACGGTGGATTACGGTAGCTTCTCCATGATACTATTCGATGTGCATTGGTTCAAAGTGGTACTTGAAGGAGCTGGAGTAATAGTTCGACGAGGTCCATCTAGATTTCTCAAAATAGATGTTGGAAAAAAATGGACGGATTTACACGAGACCTTTGTGTTGCCAGCCCATTGTGAACATGTGCATGAACTCATTTGTTTGTTAATTGTATTAAGACATGGTACATGTTATAATAGTTTAATCTCTCTTGTACGTGTTTGTGAACAGGTAACCTTCTATCCAAACCCCCAACAATCTTGATGGTGGTCTGTTATACCTTCAGCTCCCCGAAGTGCGAGAGTATATGATCAAAGCGATGTTCCGAGCATAGATGAGGACAATATGCAAATAGAGGAGTCGATATTGCAAGGGATGGAGGCCACCGAAAGGTTGGTGCCAGCATCGGCTAACAATGATGGAAATACAGGAGTCCAAGAATTCTTTGAGAACGAGATGGACTCATCCTTTTGTGGTGACATGTCTATCGACCTTCTAGTGTATGCGGAGTTGTGTTATGAGATTGACATGGAACCATAGGATACTTCATACTTGGAGCATCCACTTACTCAATTCGTTGACTAATCACTTATAAGGGTACATAAGATATACATTTAAAGTGAGATCATTTTTTAAGGATTTATATTATTGTGCTTTGTATGATTTAAATTGATTATGCTAACATTATTTTTTGTCTGTGTAGGTCACATTTTCAGGATGAGTCGAGGGATGAGTGATGAGAAGTTGCAGGATATCTTCACGCGCATGTCTCCAGATCAGATCGGAGATTCAGAGACATGGCAGACCAGGAGCTATCTCGGGCATCATCAGGCCGCTCTGCTAGATCTACTTCGATGCGATCAGATCCTTCAACTTCGAGCGGACAAGGTCGATGCTCCAAACTTGGGCCAGAGGGAGGGAGTGCTTCAGGGTTAGGGGGATGCTGTAGAGATACAGAGGCAGTGAGCCCGCGGTCGGTAAGAGATATAAGTGCGATTCCTTGCTCTCATGGCGGTTCCAGGGAGCGTGGCTCACGTGGATGCTGTGGAGGCAAGGATGCAGTGTCTTCGTCTCATCATTCTGCTGGAGTTGCATCACCTCCAGGATTTGTCACACTTGTGGGGACGTCTACTCCAGTTACTCCGGCTTTTGCTCAATCGTTTGCAGGTGGCACCCCTATGGGTGCCATCTGATAGATATAACCTCGGTCGGTACACTGGATGCACAGGGGTCTCCTTGATATGGCCAGGAGCGTGGACGCAGGTGGAAGAGGACCCATCTTAGGCATACCCCAAGGAGATATGTCTATCTTGTCGATGATAGGTCAGGAGCCATCATCATGAATGATGAGGGAAGGAGGGTGATGGCTCGCATGAGAGAGTTTTGACAACAAGTTTTTCTGCACAACATCTTAGATCATTGGAAAAACATACCGGAGGGGAGCAAGGACTACATAGTAGCATCCTTGCATGAGGAGTTTCCGGTTCTAGCCTCAATAGATAGATTTTCTATGGGCTGGATGATGCACTACATGCGTGCATATATGTCACATAGACGATCGGACGCACGCAAGGTACTCAAGAGTGGGGCAGCAAAGCCCGAGTGGCTAGACGCGGACGACTGGCATCGAATAAGGGAGGAGGCTACAGATTCTCCAGGATGTTGGAGTCAGTAGCGCGAGGCGATGAGGGCATGACTAGAGGTCGGAGTGATCCATCATCTTGGGAGTGGCGGCCACAAGACATATCTAGAGGACTTTGTAAGTTTTTCTTTTATTTTGCTTGCTTATTTTTTTGCAATATCATTTGTACTGACAATCATAATTCTAACAGTTAGTATTTTATTTTCTTTGCAGCACTCCATTACAAATTGTGATCTGATCGGCCTTGAGACTCGATATGCAGAGAGGCACGGTCTCACTGCATTGATCGACCGATTGTATAGATGTGGCGGCCCTGAAAGTCACTCATCTTTCTTGTCCGTAGTTACCATGTTTAATTAGAATGCATTATTGTATGGTGAATTGATGTGTTGTTGTTTCCTTTTTTGCAGAGTCCGTTCGATGCTCCTTTGTGACAGGACGAGCTTTCAGATGGTGAGGATATGTAGCTCGCCCTTGGAGCTCACACACCTTTCTTTTTTGGTCGCCTGATCTGTGTAGAAATTTTCTATGTAGTAGTGATATCTTGTCATGATTGTACCAGCCACTTTCATTATGCGATCATGTATTTATTTCATCTATCAGTGTTATAATTTCAGTATACTTTGTTTTTGTTTACACGAGCATTGTACACAATACAAAAACTATTTTGTATGGCCCAAATAAAGCACACAATGCTATATATTGGCAGGGCAACTTACTGCCCTGCCACAAATTTTTTTTCCTATTACCGTCGCTATTAGCGTCGCAAATTTACTGCACGCATTGTTATTGGCATCGTTATTAGCATTGCAGAGCGTCGGTATTAGCGTCGTTATTGGTGTCAGTATCATCATCGCAAATAACGACACTGATACTGATGCAAATAACAATGTTGATACTGACACAAATAACGACGCTGATACCGACTGTTCTATGGCATCGCCAATAACGATGCTTTTTGCGACGATAGGGGCAAATTTTTCTATTTACATTTTGGTCGCTTTTAACATCGGTAGAATGCCTATATCTTGTAGTGACACTTACACAATCGCAACTGCAGTATTACGCGTTGAATTATGTTAACATATGCGAATGCATCATTCACGTACCACACATTATCGTCACACTTATACGAATCACACATTTATTTAATAAATATTTATTTGTAGGGACAAAGTAAAGTATCTTGTATTCATCAAGAAAAATACATGTGATGTCTATTAGTGATGGTAGATACAAAAAGCCGATAGCCAACAAGAACTCTTAATTGTTCCTTGCCTTTTTCATCGGTGGAGAGGAGGGGCCAGCTTCCGATGAAAATATGAATTCCTTCTTTGCTTAAAAAATGATGCACTCCCCCTTTAGCTCTTTCTCCAGGAGAAGCGGATCTGACACTTTAGCAAGGTTGCCTAATGTAGCAAGCACACACATTGCTCCACCACACGTTTAGTCAAATAAGTAAGTAAAGCTTTGACCGCTTGATTAGCACTACCTTTTCCAAGCTAGATATCACAGGTATCGCTCGAAAAGGTCCAAACTTAGTCAAATCTCGAATTTTCATGATTATTTCTTGCCCTCCTGGTGAGCACTTCTTATGGAAGACCACCAAATCTGCAACAAGGTTACCAATGTACTCCTTTAGAGCTGAAACCTTCCGTTGATTTGCATGTCGAGCTCCTCCTTGCCTTGATGCAAACTCATCTATATACATTATGTCCCGAATGACAAAGTCAAATCAAACAATATAGTTAGTGACTAACCTAGAGTTATCAAAAAGCGATGAAGCTTGACGGTAGGGTGCGTCAGGTCCCTCGGAGTCCACTGGTGAAATCTTGGCAGAAAATGATAGCTACAGCTACCTTGTCTGACGTCTGGTGCACCAAAAATGATGCCTGCATGCCCTGTCTAAAGTCCTGTTTGAAGTCTGGCTTCTGTGCCACGCGCCAGACTTCGGACAGGGCAGCTACACGCATCATTTTTTGCCAAGATTTCACCGATGCAAGAAAGTGGTCTCAAACGCCAGACTTCGGACAGGGCAGTTGCAGGTATCATTTTAGGCCAAGATTTCACCGATGGACTTCAGGGACCCGACGCACCCTATCGTCAAGTTTTATCACATAAAAATATATGGTAGTTAGAAATCTCACCTTCTCCAGATCATCTTGTATCTTCATTTTCTTGTGTGTCAGGGAGGCACCTCTTTGGGCAAAGGGATCTACATACTCCTTGGTAGGAAGCTGGGGCCTTGGTCCGAGCAAATCATGCTGTAGTACTTCAAATTCAACAACTCGCACAAGGTAATTTTCTTCAACCGAGGTAATATGCTCATGTACTGCTATGATGGCATTCACAGTACCTAAGCTTGTGCCATCATATCTTCCAATCTCTGCCATTGTCGGATGCACATCCATGTAATCATAATTGATCAGGTGTTCCATTGAATCCATGATTAGGATAGAAAACAACTCTTCTTTCTTCATTTCCAAGTATTGCAGTACATCTGATAGAAGCAAGTATTGTACACCATCTACTTTAATGGGTGTCAAAGAGGCAAGGTTGGGTTTTTCGACTTGTGGTTGTTCTGAAGAAGATGGCACCATGAGAGCCAACCCTTGCTCTACCACCACTCGATGTTCCTCTTCAATATTTATGATCTCTTCAATCAGTTCTTCTCCCATGTATGTGATAGAAATAACCTGTGGAGTTGTATCTTCATCGCTCTCCTCCTTTAGGGGGTATCCAATATAAGGACGTAAATTGCCAATGCATAATCACACTCCATGAGATCCAAAGGGGTGATGTACATGGTAAATTTTCCATAGGAACAGTGCATACTTTGTGTGAAGGATCCACATGGGCCAGACACCTATTCACCACTTTTTGGTGATTCTTTCCTGCTTGAAATACCATGAGCTATTCTAGAGGCACCCAAGTCGTGTCAGATCCCTCGATGGAGTATGTGCATAATGGTGCTCACAAAGTCTTCCAAAACCTGAAGGGGGAGATCCAACGATGAGAGCATGCTTTCAAGGTTG